>NC_134050.1:5048560-5362370 GCF_965140245.1 Athene noctua | reverse complement strand
ACTTCTTTTACAGGTCAGTAGTTGTTTTAAATTATGCTAATTAGAATTTTAACAGAACGAAGGGTGAGTCGCTTATCTGGATATGTAATTCAAAAGACAGAAAAACAAACTTGCACAGTTTCTCAAACATATAATTTATTATTAGAATAAAATAGTTATGTATACAAATTCTAGCTATTCTTTAGTGCCCATACAATTTTTACAGACATAACAGTGGCAAATGTACTTCATGTTTTTGTTGACATTCATTAAAAAAAAAATTCTGTGCTGGTGGAAAAATCTGCATAAACAGTAAAACATTGAGGATATGACAGATACTGGAATGAAAATAAATGACACTGTATAAATCACATCTTAGAGTTCATACATGCTAGAATACCTGAGTAAAAACTTAGGGTTTAGTATATTCCACTGTCGTTTGTTCGCATGCCACATTAGTTTGAGTCTCTGGATGTGATTCTGACAAAGAATATGTAATTTGCTTTTCAGTTTTAGGTTGTCTGTGGTTTATATTTGCATTGAATGTGTACTAGAGCTCTGAATAATTCTCTGCTAGGCTTATGATATTATAAGCATTTCATGCTAGCTGTACTTAGGTAGGCACATAACATTAACGAGGTTATATCACAAGTTAGTAACTACAAAAAAGAAGTCTTGATATCGTGATATAACTGGTACACTAAAACGTGTGGAAGCTTAGTAATAACGATCCAGGCTAGAAAAGCTGATTTTTTTAATTCAAACTGTATTTTAAGCTAATTTCTACATAACCTTCCTGTAAATTGTATATTTATTTCTTTTTAATCAGAAGTGTTTTCATACTTAAGAACATCTCTCATAGCCTTTGCAAAGAACTGAAATGAGAAGTATTGACAGTCTGGGCTGATAAGTATCTGAAAATGAAGCTATCATAAAAACTGTTTTGTAATGTAGTGTAAAACTTATATTCTCAAAAGTAATGACACATGCATGCATGTTAATACATGCACAATCTGAGAGTCTAAGCTTGCAAACTTCATTTGTGGTTGTACACATGCTTTATTTCTAAAATGTCCTGTTTCTCAAAGTCTTGGTAGAAATGGGATTTGAAATCTTAGTAGGCAATGAGAGCGGACAGAGAGAGCACAGCTAAGTCCAGGAGGCTGGTAGGTGGGTCTCTGTGGAAGCAAAAAGGACTTGCCACTCTGCAAAACAAGAGGATGGGGCAGTACTCAGTACCATGGTAACTAAATACGATAATGATGAATTAACAAAGCTCTTGATGTGGTGGCAGGTCCACTGGTGTATATTACACTGCATTTCACAATGGCTTAACAATGGTGGCAGTGGGTTTCAGAAGGCTAAATTTAGGAAAATTAAAAAAAAAAAAAAAAATCCATGGAATTGAAGCTTGGATATAATTTTTTTACTGCCTCTCTTGGGGAGGGCAGAAGGGTGACAAGAAAAATTATTTGAGAGGAAAGGGCATTTAGTCTCAACAGTTGCTGCCCCTATTAAAGGTAATAAAAGACGTCCCTTGGTTTAAAAAAATGTGGGCTCAAGACCTAAACTGCAGACATACTGTTGTTATCACGATTAATCAGTCTGTTAAAAACTAGCAGGTGATGTGAAGTTATAAAACAGTAGCTTAATTAAATGAGCTTGGCAAATAACCTGCCATGTAGTGATACTGCACTTAGTAGTGTTCTAAAACTAAGGTAATTAAGGGGTGATTAGGGATGTGTCACACTACCCTCCACACCAAGACCCTGCCAATTTTTCTTGTGTATGTCTTAAGTAAACACAACAGCATTGGGCTGCACCCTGCACACCTGGGCAGCAGCACTCCTGTAGCTGATGGTGTGATGACTGACACGTAGATTAAAATCTGAGCCTCCCCTTAAAATATTCCAATATCATATTTTTTAGAGCACTGACTTATTAGCTAATGCTTTATTAATAGAGCTCTAGTTATTTGGAAGGGAACATATTGCAAGCTGAGCTTAGAGGGCATTTTCTGGTTGCTGCTTGAACTTGATAACTTCCCCTCCCACCCCGCCTCGGGGCAAGATAGCTATTGTTCTTTTAAAATTAAACTTTCCTGGAATTAGCAGCAGTAGTCAACATTTTTCTTTGAGACAAAAAATAATTCATTAATTTAATTGTGGTGACCATTAGATCCAGTTACATCCCAATGGGAGTGCAGTTCTCCATAAATATCACATTTCCCAATAGTTCAGTAATTCAGCAGCACATTGAAAATACTCTTTTGCAGTTTAGCCACTTCCATAGTTACAGCTGGCAAATAGTTTACTCAGCCTATCCAGTCATAGTGTAGTTTTCAGGATTCTGTTTCATTTGAGCAGGCTTTGTATAAAAAAATGTTATAAAGTACTTCGTTTTCCTGAGAAAAGGCAATTGATTCCTTTCTTCAAATATAGTCTTGTGCTAAGAAAACTGCTCTTTTTCTTTTGCCTTTTTTTTTTCTTTTTTAGTTCTTAACTTTGGTGAGGAAATATAGATCTAATTACTTCTGCCATTGTTTCTCCTTGGAAGAGATTAATTGCTTGCATTTGGGGTACAGAATTAACGTTGGCTACTGAATAGAGCTATTGACTGTCGTGTTCCCTCTTACATGGCATATCACCTGAACTGCCCTTACTCCCAATCACTTCTATAGCCTGCAGAATACAGGCATTCCTCAGCATGCATTCATCCTCTCTTCCTCTTCATTTAATAA
The DNA here is from genome assembly GCF_965140245.1 of Athene noctua. Lineage (NCBI taxonomy): Eukaryota > Metazoa > Chordata > Aves > Strigiformes > Strigidae > Athene > Athene noctua. The sequence goes on along the minus strand of NC_134050.1, from coordinate 5,359,651 downwards.
CGAAGCTATATTAATAACTTTTCTTAAGTTAGGTTTTCTTTTCTCTAAGTGAAATCCACACTTGTAATTTTATTTATTTTTGCATGTAAAAGTTACAAATTGTTTCCATGTTCAAGTCGCTGCATCAGATTCAGTGCTGACAACACTCATTACCTTTGTAATTAATGATGTTCCAAGTTTTCCCATGGGCTTGAGAGTCTCAGCTTTCCTGAAACGTTAAAGTAGATTTCCAGCCTTCGTGGCTGCAGAGGTGAATTGGAACCCCTTATCTTTTCAGTAAGCTGATAACCAAATGTTTTTTATTTTTTTACTTTTTTTTTTTTTTTTTTTTTTAGGATAGCCATGTCACTTTTGTAGCCTTACTTCTGATTTTTGAATAATTTCAGCCCTTTCCCTTCTGCCCTCTGTTTACCACTCTGGAAGGTGTGTGCACAGCAGAGCGTGGAATAGCCTACAGGACTGGCTCAGTGTTGTCACCTTGCTTGCATGTCATCATTCTTTTGTGGTACCAACATGTACCATCTCGATTGCTGCAGGATGCTGTTAATTATCAGTTTACAAGGAATTGCTAGGGAATCATGTAATGAAGTAATGCATAGAACACATCTGGGTATGCCATTACACATCTCGCTGCCGAGCAAATGTGTGTTCCCTGCGTAGATTACTGCCTCTAGTCCATTTGAGATGCTCTTGGTTTTTCATTTATTTGCACAATTATCTTTTGTTGAGCACTGCCAACTGAAAAGCTACAATTCTAGTTACTGTTTTAGGAGTACAATAGACAGGGATCAGATATCTTTGTTTTTAAATTAATGCATAGAATTTGAGAACATAATATAATATTTAGGACTTCAAACTGAAATCGGAGCCAAATGGTTTGTATTAATTGGTATATATCTTTAGGATCTCTGAATCCCAGTCTTGACACAGCTAAGATTGTGTGATGGCACTGGTTTCAAGTGGAAGAAGAGGCTTGTTGCCACTTCCTGCCTCTGTGTGACTTACCAGCTAATCAGGTCATGTTCAACACACAAATTTTTACACCCCAAAGCATAAAATTATCACTTAAACTTGAACTTTACAAATGAATCCTTAAAAATATTTCTTACTCTTTATATACCAGTAAGATGACAGATTGTTGAATTAAATTAATGAAAATATTTGTAAATACAGCTTTGTAAACACAGTCTTCCCCAGGGAGCAATTTCCTTAGTCTTGATAGCCAAAGTCAAGAGACTTCCAGAAGAGCTTCCTGAACGATGAGAGGCACCTTGCTGGAACAAGACTGCCAGTGCCTCGGGGAGCTGGGGATTTGGGGTCCATAGCTTAATACCTCCTCATCCTGTCCCTAAAGCAGTCCTGTGACAAAGCAGTAGGGTGTTTGAATGGCTGGGTCTGGCTGTTGACTGAATTCTGCAAGGATTGTTCAGTTATACGAAGAGATGGAGGAATACTTCTAGCATACACAGTATGACTGGTGATTGTGTAATTTAAAGTTGCCTTGGGTAATGGTAAAGGTTGTGGGTTATTATTGGAGAAGGAGAATCACTTTATCATTCTCAAAAAAGAATACTTCACGTGACTTTTCTTGGTCAGGTTAAATTGAAGGGGTATATCTTCTGCAATGAGGAGAAGTGTTTAATTTGAAAGATAGTTCTTTGGGAATATCACATTCAGTGATTAAAGTCAAGATATAATTCAAATCACCTGAGTCATGCTTCCATTTTTTTCCCTAAATTATGCTACACTGGTGGGCAATTAGCAATTATATGGGGTTTGACCCAGCGTTAAATCCATCAGCCTGAAATGCTCTAAGGCTTTAAAGTGTCATGAGAAAACTTGAGAAATGGTAGAATGTGTGACTAGTACTCAGTTGCTACCTTTAATAATTATCATTAGCTCTATTTGCATTCACATCAGCCACTGCTTCCTTTCAAAATCCAAGGAGAAGGGAGTTGTAGCTGACTGCTTGCCTTGGCAGTGCATGCCCTAACTTCTCTTAATGGCAAGAAGGGGCAACAGCATAAAAATGTCACTTCCTTATCTCAGAAAAATGCTTAAGTAAGGTTCATGCTGGCATGAAGGGTTGTTAGATACCTGAATGTTGCATGAAAAACACATAATTTGCATCAAAAGGGAATTGTGATCTTGCTGTGATTTCACTTAAAATAATGAGCTTAAATGCACACGATCTGACATTACTTCATATGAATTTCTTCTAATAACTGGTTTAGTAAAACCTGTGCAGGTGGCATGTTAGTCCTGGAAATGAAAGCAGTTTAGTTAAACCAGTGTCCCATACTGAATTCAACACACAACACAATTCTAGCTACTAAGAAGAAAAATTAGCTCTGTCCCAGCCGAAACCAGGACAACCAGAGCTATTAATCCTTGTTGAGCAAAATTTATTAGCTTGACAGTGTGTTAAAATGTCTGTGTTGCATTTGTGACAGAGCAACCGTGTCTATCACACTTACCTTTTTCTTGAATATACTGAGTCTGTAGCAGCTTGGGTTTTTATCTGTGATGTTCTACTTAACAGCATGTCAGCTGACTTGCAAGCATGTTAAACTGTCATTAAATGCCAATTCATGTTATATCTTCAACTGTTTTCTTTGCAATGTCTGCAATTATCTTTTTATAGCAATTTTTTTTACACTATCCCTCTTTTTAGAATTATTTAAAGTAGCATGTGATGAGCAACAGTAGAGCACACCAGTAAAGCAATATTAAACTAATTCAGGAAAAGGTTGACAGGTGCAGTTTGGGATGTTTTTTCTTGTCCAGTGAGGTTAAAGACTGTCAGAAGCCCCTACTCTTTCATGGGAAATGGCCACACAGCCAATCTCAAGTAGCTTGCCAACAACTATTTGTCATGTCTTCAGAGTTTAATCTACTGGAGGATTCATCATCTGTGGCAGATGTCTGTAACTACACAAATCTGTTGATCTAGAGCTCATTTTCTGCAGAAATGTAGCTGGTAAGGGTGTTTATTTCTCCTCCATACTGAATGTAAAACATGTTGCCTTATCTATCTAGAGACAGAAAAAAAGAAAGTTGAGGGGGTTTTGGAGCATTACTGAACAGCAGAGGTTAATAGGCTGGGAATGTATGCTTTCCTTATTACCCTCCCTTCTTTCCTTCCCTAACATCTACACTCATCAATAAATAAATAAGTTAATTAAAAAGCTGCTTCGAAGGGACAAAGTACAGATCCTTAGGATCTATCAAAATCTCAGTAGAAGATTTAGGCACTAGCTTAAAAAAACCACGTAGAGTTATGGACGGATGGATGAAAGCCCTCAGCTTCAGTGTTTTTTTGTCGTTATAATAAGGTGTATAAGTTGCAATAATAAATGAATGGTGTGCCTCCCCGCCAGAAGGTGTTCAGCCAGTGGGCTGTGACAAGGCCCCCTATGCAGAAAAGGTAAGATGAAAACCCTGTTTACAAAAATGTCCAAAACGTCCTCTATATATTGAATCATAATCCCGATGTTTTGAAAATGTTCCGAACTGTCAGGATATGTATGGAAAAAATATTCAGAATCTAATTAAATGCACATAGGAAATTCCTTCTGATGTTCAACCAGGAGTTTCTGAAGTGTGAGTAAGTGTGTCTTTGCATGCAAAAATGACCATGTTATTTAATATTTTAATAAATTACTTAATGCGTTTTACAGTTTTATTTTTATGACCTCTCTTTTCTGTGTGGCAGGCTGCCTGTGGCTGCACTGCTCACCCAGGCGTGCTCTCGTTCTTCTCGGCTGTCACCGCCGACGTCCTTCGCTGACACAACTGCTGGGGGAGCTGCTATTCTGAGCCTTCGGTGACAGCTCAAGTTGCTCTGCAAACGGGCGTATTGGTGCTAAGTGCTCCTTTCAGGAGTTGGTGTGGATTGTCTTCTATGTTTGGAGAGTAAGCGGCCAGAGACTGAATAATGCAGAAGGTGAGTTGTGCTTTAAGCTCAGCCATGTCTGGCACTTGCAGCGCACCAGGGCCCGTCGCAGCAGAGGGCTCTGCACGGCGAGCGAGCCCGAGCGAGCAGGCAACGCGGGCGCCAGCCCCATTCTGTGTCCTCACCTGAAAGAGAAGGTGGAGAGCTTCGCTTGGTGAGGGGACACCTTCATGCTCCTTGAGAACAAACCAAGATTCTTCTGGAAATAACTAATTCTGCCATTTCCCTTGCAAAACGCGAGTCAAACTCTCGTCCATATTTTGCTCATGGTTGTAAGTTGTCTGCATAGAAACAAATAGAAAACTTTGTCGCAGTCAACAGAGGTGAAAAAGTCCTCATTTTTTCTCTGTCTCTGCACAAATTAATAAATGAAGTTAAATACTTTACTGCTCTCTCTAGGTGCGTTTTTATTGTATTCAGTGCTGTTTACAGCCAGAGGGGTAGATAAGTAGGTGCTCATTTTCAGGTACAGCCCAACACTGTGGGTGGCTTTAATGAAATAAACTTTGCTGTCTGTATGGAGCTGGCTACAGCGATTCTCACAAACCACAAAAATGCATTTCCTGAACAATAAATAAGAAAAGGGATGAATTCTTAGTAAACTTCACTCACTTAAGAATTAATAACACTCAGTAGCTTAAATTTATTTAAAATATTTTCAGAGTAAATAGTTTCATTAGATATTCAGTTGGTCATTCAGGGTGTTGGCCTGAGCAATAAATTAGAAATAGCTAACGTGAACAGATGCTCACGACTGAAAAGTTATCACTGTTCTTTTCAGAAGGGCCAACACATACTCATTAATAGAAGAGTTTAATGTTGCCTGCTTAGTTTCTTTAAAAAAAAAAAGTAGTAACCACAGAAGACAAAGAGTGGGTGATTGGTTCCTATTATTTTTCTTTTTAATAGGAACAGGAGCCCTATAGCTTTGTGATTCAGTTTCATAATTTCCTTCCATTTAACCTGTTTTGGGAAAGATTTCTTTATTTCTTTCCTTGAAGGTTAGTTCATGAGTTTAACATGTTCTCACAGAAATACATTATTGTTTTCTTTTATAATCTTGGCAGAATTTCATTAATTATAACTTATTTTCTTTATTTAAGCTTTTTCAAGATTTAAGAATAACAGTGTTCTCACCTGTTTCAGAAGTCTGCTTTCTGTAAAGTTTCAGGTATCCTTATTTAAATGAATTAATTCTGTATTTAAAAATAGAGTTGTGGTTCCCCTGCCTATATAAACATATCCTTGTCTTCCCGTTATTAGCAATCTATCTGCTGTAGATATTTCCAGTGCACTGTAATGAGGCTCTTCCTCTTATCAAAAGGGGAGTGCAGTTGTCATATTGAGGAAGAACCTGTAGAAAGGCAAGCCGTTGCTAAAAGTGGTACAGTTTATTCCACAGAGCTGAAGTTAGCAGAGAATTTTTCGTGCTATCCCGTTCATTGGTTACTTGATACTACAGAAGACCTAAATTGAGAATACAGTATTGTAGAGTATTGTGAAATTGTTAATAGGTTGCATATCAATTAACATGAAAGCTAGTTTAGTGCTAATCAGACTGGGCAGGGCATGGGGTGCTGTTCCCAGCCCAGTGCCTGCCTCCCTGCCTGGCTGGTGGCAAGTGCTTTGCCAGTTGTCAGGCCTAGCATAAAGGACACAGCCAGCCTAAAGATGAACTAATAACCAGATTGTATTTGATACAAAAGGGTCAGTACATGGGTGAGCACTGGGGGTACAAACAGTCAGGTTATATATAATGGACATCAATCCCACCGACCCCAACCACGACACCGCACGACCAACAATGGGTGGAATAAATGGTGACATGCAGTTTCCCATAGAAGGGACAGGAGACAACCGAGTCAACAAGCCAAACACATCAGACCAAGGCAGCCACATCATGAATCCCTACAGAGCCCGCGTTTACAAAAGCCAGACCTGACTGGAGCCCAGTCCCAGGGAGGCGGGAGGTCCTTCCCCAACAGGGAACTCTGCACAGGGCGTCCCCCTCACAGACAGACACTGCCCCTCCTGCAAGGGGTCCCAGCTTTTATCCTTCAGTGGGACACCTGACCTTGGGTTACTCCGTGTGGGACCCCTGGGGCTCCTTTACCCAATGGCTCTGTCTGCCAGGCCGGCCCACCCTGGAGGGAAGCCTAAAGGCAAACTCACCCCCCCTTTGGGAAGGGCTGTGGGAATCACCCACATGTCAGCCTTAATTTGGGCTTGGGGTTGAAACCCCAGCATTTCAGCAAGTTAGACCAGGATGTTCTGGTACCAATCCTACAAGTTAGATGCCTACATCCATATTTCATAAGTTGCTTGGATTTGTGGAAATGCTGCACACTGAAGCTTCAACTAATCTGGAATAGCAAATGCAGTATTTTTAATTCCCTGGCCTTCCAGTGTTTAAGTGGAAGAGGAGGCTTCTGTTGTACTTCATCTTCTTAATTAAATGATTGTCATATTTTTTAGGCATTTCTGACCCAGAAAAAGTGGATCATACGTATGTACAGATTTACATATTAATGTAGCTATTTATAAAAATGTAAATACTTATCATCTAAATGGCATGTGTAGAGAGAACTGACTGACAACAAAGCTTTTATTAGTATAATTACAATATATCTCCTGCTGCAAAATTGTCATTGCACCAGTGTAGTTTCAGAATGGAATCATAGTTCTAACTCGGTCTTTATTAGCATGTTATTTTGTCTATAAAATAAAACATTCACCACATTTCTAATAAAATTCTGGTTTTATGTGAGTATTAAATACCTTCTGTTGAGTGAAGTATCAATTAAGCAATGAATTGCGATCTCATGTAATTTGTTTGAAATGGTGCTAATTACCACTGTAAGGTCTTTATTGATGCTGAAGTCTTTAGATCTAGACTGAAGGGATAAACACCTCATGTTACACGGATCAGTTTTCACATGGTGGTATCTTTCAGTTGCTGCTTACCGAGAGCCGAAGTATTTCTTCTCAAATTCTGTCTTTCCCCTATGTAAATCCTACCCCTCTCTCCTCTTCATGTTACTGAAATAATGTACACCTTGTTGGAAACTACCTTACTCCTAGTGAGAATATTACACCTCTTCAAAATCATGACCACTGGAAAATGCAAACCATTTTCAGTAAAAATGCTACAGGAAATAGAATACCTTGTGTATCTGAAACCAGGCATGGGTGGGTTTTTTTTCAGATTTTAAGTAGAAGCAAAGAAAATTTCCTTTCTCTTTCTTTACCCCAGAAGGAAGATATAGACAAAAATGAATGTTTTGGGCCATTTTTTCATCTCTGTTTTATTTTTCTTTAAAATTTTGAGCAGCTCTGCTAGAATTTAGATCAGATTTCCATTTTACAGCGGTATTAATGACAATATAAAGAGCGCTACACGGCAGATGACTCCTGAAGGCTATGAATTTTTTTGCATCAGAGGTCTTACACTGTAGGACTGTGGATGAGTTCGACACTTACTCATTTACCTCAGCACAAAGTTTATATAGCTGCACTGTTTTAACCACATTAATTGTATATATGCAGGTGTATATCTGGGTATGCATACATACATGTACATATGTGTATATGTATATACACACATAAAGAAGTCATGCTTCATTAATTAGCATGACTATCCTTAGGGTATTTGAGAAAATAAGGCCTGTTACTTCAAGAGCAAGAAGGCAGGCTAATGAAGGGAAGTTCATATCTAGGTAAGTTCAGTAGCTGGTGAACAGATCGTATGTCATCAAGATGCTGGCATAAATACATCAGTCTTATCCCTACCATTTATTGTACATTTTCCAATTAGGTTTTCTTGTTCTGTATCTCAGCAAAATCCCTTTTTTTTTTTTTTTTTTTTTTAATCCTACTGCCTTAGGCTACTAAATTATGCAAAATTTTCAGTGGAAAGCATAACCCAAAAGAGGGTCAGTAATCATATCCCCAAAAAAGCTAGCACAAAGGTGAAGTATATTGGTGTAAGAGCCACTTCTGTAGGTTCATTTGCCAGATGCCAGGTTGCAAACCCTTAAAAGCAGACAACGATAATGGACTGTACTTGCTGACCCATTTATTGCAATAATGTCTTGCATCTGTATGCATCTGGCACCTAAGGATTTGTTTCACAAGTGACCATTGCAAAGAATTGCGGTATTGAATATAATTACTTAGAATGTGGAAACAACAAGAGGGAGAGGAATTGGGGGTGGTTTAAAGGGAAAATAATTGAATAAACAGACTTTAAAATAAGTGTGAATTTAATGGAAAACTTTATGTTAACACATGTTTTTTTTCCAAAGAAGATGTGGAGGTGGCTTTGCCAGACTTGATGAAGAAATGACAACTCTCACGTAAGGAATTACTCTGTATTGACAGGGAAATGAACTGAAAGAAGTCCATTTCTCATTTTAGGCCACTAGATTATGTGAGTGCAACTTAATTAATCTCTAAAGTTTTGATATATGAGTAGTTGGAGGTGGAAAATTTTGGTAGTCATCTGTTTTTCCCTTGCTCTGTTCTGTTGGGATTTTTTTCTGCCAATGGTGATATCCACCATACCCAGTTTCTTCCCAGAAAGCCAAGGATTATTTTCCATCTATGTTGATGTTTAATTATAAACAACATTAGTTAACGTCTGTATTTCTGTTGCTGTGTGACGTGGCCATTGTTTGAGAGAGACATGTATGAACAGGGGTGTAGAGAAACAGATGGACTTCTGCAACTAAAATGACAATTGAGATGGCAGATGACGTTACTGAACTTCAGTTTCTTCGTCTGTGATGCTTAAAATGTTTTTCGTTTTGCTTTGTGAGGGTGTTTTGGTTTATGTACTGCTATTTTTGTAGTATACATAGAATAGCAAAAGTACCAAGGAGGCCCTAGTTGTTTTTGAATTCTGTTCTATAATGTGTAACTCTCATTTACATGCGAGTGATGCTTCAGAGAGACATTCTGGGCTGTAGCAAATTGCCAAAGAAAAGTTCCATGTTCTCCTCTCGAAAGACCCCACTTCTTTTGGACCTGCAGAGAGCTGTTTGTCTGTAACGCTGCTGCTGAAGAGCACATTGAGTCACACATCACAAATGCAGGCTTTGTCCTCTCTTGGCTGACTAGGCTCGTATCAATTACTCTTTCCTCCTGTACTAGTTAATGATACACCAACTCTTTCCACAAAGTGTGCATGACTCAAGGCTTCACTGTGTTCTTACCCCTGAACTATTCTTCTCTTTCTGAATCACAGCTTGGAGGCTTGGAAGGGATTTATTAGGGGAGATGTTTGGGAAGACCAATTTGCACGGTACTTGTAATGTGAGGTTCAATTCTTAAAATGGCAGTTTTGTTTAAACAGCTTTGTTATTAGTACATTGAAAGGTTCATCTGGAAAGTTTTAGGAATTCAGCTTAAAAAAACCACAACAAACTTCAAAGTTTCCATTGAACCTCTTGGAACCCCAGAATAAGATTGAGAAATATATGGGACCTTTTCTCATTAGTTAATTTGAACAAGTTCAGAAACACAATGTATTAAGCCCTCCATTCATTATTTTTCAGCATTTCTAATCGGAACCAGTAAGTTGAAAAGAAATAAAGGAAGAGCTGGATTTTTGAAGGGTTTTTTCTCTTTTTTTTTATTTACAGAAGTTGAAAAAAATTGTAGGAATTAAACACCCTGAAAATCACGATGTGCTCTTATCTTCAGTTTTAGGTGTCTGTATAGCAGACTCTTCTGGAGTTTTGTTAGCTTTTGTTTTTCTTCTATCAACAAATAAATTTAGAAAGTAATTTAATGTGAATCACCAAGACTTTTTAAAAAAGACATATGAAACTTTGCTCATATGTTACAGTTTTCCTGCAGGTTCTTGTTGTCTGGTCCTCTTTCAGGACCTAGTCTAACTAGAAAGATAGTTTTCATGGCTTAATAGAAGGAGAAAAAAAAAAAGAGAGACGAAGGAAACAAAAACACCAGTATTGGGGGTTACTGTCACTTTAGATGTTAAACCCTTTAACAAAAGGGTTTATAAAGAAGGATACTGATCAGCTGTTTAATTTTATCCAGTGTGACTATTGTTGGTAGGAGGCTTAAAACTTTGGGGTCTAAAACCAACATTGATGTTGCAACTTTAATAATAAAATGGACACAGCCTCATTCTTCTATGTCTTTTTAAATTTGTTTTCGAAATGATAACACACACTCGTAATAGGGATTTGTTGTGATCATTCAGATCATAAGAGCTTCCTGCATCTTTGCAAGGAACTGATAGACCTAGCAGTATATTTAAAGTAGACTTTAAAAGCCAAATTTTCCAAGTTTCCAGGTTTTGCCACCTGGCTTACTCTCAAGACCCTCTCTGTAGCAACTCAGCTGTGATGTTTCAGGGTCAAACACATGACTGTATTTTGGAAGTGAGAGTATGTCTGTGATGAGGCTGTACATCATCTAACTGCTGCTCTGTAACCTGCCTGTACTTGTCTCCACAGACAAGTTGGCCCAGAGTCCTTCCTAGACACTGTAGGCAGTTGGCATCTGGAGTTGTCTGTGAGAGCAGTGTGGCCGTAGAGATGTAAGTCATCCTGGGTGTCCTCCGGACTACTTCCAGAACTAGTCAGCTGTAGGCTGGTGGTGATAAATGTCATTAAATAGACCATCCACCTGGGGAGTGATGATGTACGTGGAACCCCTGGAGATGATCCTCTCTTGGTAGTACCGGGGGGAATTGTGTTTCTGTTGTGTTTTCTATGGCTGTGTTTCAGGGGGACTTGTGTCTGGTTCAATCATTTCACAGGTCAGCTCAGATGAAGGTGGCGTCAACCTGTATAATAATCTGATATCACCTGTCAGAGGAATATATCTGGAGTTGCCAGGTGCGTAAGGCTGAAAACTGAAGAGGTGGAGAAAATGGAGGCACCTCACTGTGCACTGTGTGTTGGAAAAGCAAGGCTGAAGTAGTCAAGTATGTAGTGACTAAGATCCTCTAGATGATGGAGAAAGCGGTATGATTATGACATGGATATTAACAGATCAGTCAAAAAGGAGAACAGAAGGCTAACAATAACCTGCACTGTTTGTACTTACTTGTGTGTGAACAATGACTTCATGCATTGCTTTAGCTGTTGTTCCATGGAATAACCCATCCCTGCTGGGATGCAAAAATATCAAGACGGCAGTAGCTTTAAATCTGGGACAAGAGGCATTCCTAAGACTCCAGAGACTAACCAGCCAAGGAGTAAAAATTAGTTCAGATACACATCTAAGCCTCATTTAATTTTAATCTAAGCTTCTATGGAATTACTTAGTTATTTTTGGAATGTAGGACTTCTGTGTTTAAAAAAAAAAAAATAAAAAAAAATGAGTTGGATAAAAATTAATTTGGCAAAATTTTAAACTCTCCAGTTTTGAGGGGTAAAAGTAAAATGCCTGGGTTGATGTCAATTACATTTCTAGTGGTTTTATTAACTTTTCTCCTAATTTAAAAATTTTACTCTATGCTATACATAAGTTAAAGCAAAGAGGGCACAAATCTCACTATGGTTTCTGACAGATTCTGTCAATCATAGTAGTATGCCCAGAGTAGAGCAGCTCTTTCGCAGGAGGGCTTATTCACACATGGAGGGATGACTAAGTGTACAGCAAGATGCATAGACATGTAATATTACACTAGAAGATAATATTCCCCTTTTAATTCACCCCTTCAGTCAGATCTAGAGGTATAGTCTCTCAAAAGGCTGCTTTAGCACATAAGAAAATTGAACCAACCATTCAGGAGCTCTCGAGCCCTAGGCAAGACTAAATCCAGGTAATATCTTCACAAACACACGCCTCATATGCCCAAAGAGGCTGGAAAAATGATAGTTGTTTTTTAAAAAACTGAAGTTACCTGTTTCTGGGTACACTGACTAGGAGCGGTGTCAGCACGGACTGAGGGCTGCTCAGCGTTATGGTCCTGCTGGCTGTGCTAGAGCCTTGTGAGGAGGACTCTGAAGGTAAAAAGGATATTCACAGGCTTCTGTGAGACTCTTAAAGAAGGCATCAACTAATTGTATTACACTGAGGACTCAACACCACGTATGTTTGTGTAAACCTGGACTAATGGGTTGCACAGTTTTGTCTTGTCCCCTGTCTGTGCTTAGGACCAGCTACTGTAGCAGAGTAGGAGCCTTGCTAATCAGAAATCTCTTGCATGTGTTCTCTCATTACATCACTTCAGTGTTTTGTATTTTTTTACATGATGTTGTTCTGTAGGTAACGGGAACGTGCTGTCCTTTGAGTGGTTTCTACCTTTAGTCTCCTGCTGTACTCCTGAGAGCCTGGCTCCGTCTGGGCTCTCCGGTGCCGCGTACAGCACAAACGCTGCAGCCTGGACACTTTGCAGTTCTCAACTTGGGGACTGAACTGATCAGGTTCTTCCATTCACTTTTTATTTTTACTTTTTAAAGTGAATGTCTTAAAGTGTTTTCTGGTTTCTTTCCTATTATGTCACATTAGCCACATTTCATCTAAATGGCATAATAGTAAACTAATTAGTATGTCATGAAGCTGTTAACCTCTTTACAGGATTTGGAGCTCCTCAGGGAAAAGGTGTTATGTAAAGGCAAAGATCTCTTCATACTAATACTCTCATATGGCAGAATTTCAAAGTTAATCTTCACTGTGTCTTCCTTAGGTCAAATCCCTCTTCTAACCAATTCAGGGTTTTCTACTGAGTTTTTATTTCCTTTTCAAATTATAATCAGTTTCATGTTATACACCATTCTGCTGGATACATCCATATTTGTACGTCTGATAGTGTTGCAAAGTGTTGTTCTCAGTGTTCTGTAATTGCCTATCCATTTTCAGAAACTTTTACTGAAAATGAATCCATCTGTTGGTATTGAGCTAATAGATTATATTTTCATAATGAAACTATTTTTTGTTTTCTTTTTCTACTATTTTCTATCTTGGCTCAACTATTTCATGATTTATGACTTCAACAAGTGGTGCCTTTTCTTTTCAGGAATACTGTTTTTAAGGGGTTTTCTGAAAATCAGCAGATCTATTTCTACTACCTGTGCAAAATTATTAAAAGCAAAACAATTTAAATAATTGAATTCACATTGTCATTCAGCCTGAATATTTGGTTTTGTATTTTCCTCAAAAATTCAGGAATAAGGTTCCCATGTGGTGAAGGCACTGGCTCATTGCTCTGGAGAACTGAACTCCTTTTCAAGGTAGATTTTTCAATGCAGCATGGGGAAATTGTTTAATCTCTCTCCATCTCGTTTTGCAGCCTGTGGAACTGAGCCTCTAAGAGTTCTACCTCTGTAAAATGAGTAATGGTTTGTTGAATAAGAAAAGAAGTATCTACTCTGTCTCAGTAGAAGAGCTAGGAATTACTTAGTGAATATTAGACTGTGGGCTGGAAGAAAAGTGAAGGAACTACCCTTTTACACATAACGATCTCTGTGCTGATGAACACCCTCAAGTGAGCAGGAGCCTTCCATTCCACACAACCATGCTGGCTTTGGCAGACAGGCAAATTGTTGTCATTTGTAATGCAAGATGCATGTGACATGGAAAGGCCTAAGTGCCAGTAAATAAGGAGTTTCATATCATGTCACTATTTTCTTCATTAATTTTGTGTTAGCCCAAAATAGAATCTCTCAAAAGAGGATGAATTATCTATTCTACTGTTGGTCTGATGTGGGTAAGTATCTCATGACTGGCTACTGAGTTAAACCCTTTTCCTTTACGCAAGTTTGAAAACCAAAAATATTAGATTATCACAAAAAGACATGCAAGCAGCATGAAAACATTATCCTAAGTGTAAACATACGGAAGGTTACGTTCTTTCCAGGAATTCATTCCAGGTGTGCAAAAGGTACTTTCTCATAGACTATCTGTAAAAACGTACACACTTTATCATGGGTTTTGCCTCCCTGTTTGCTTTTGGTTATTAATCTTAGAACAAGCTGTGCTTAGGTGTTTGGTCTCCTTGCAAAAACTCACCTTATCCAAAGTGGCATTTCATTTATATGGGTATTGGCAAGCAAATATGTACCATTCTGAAAGAATTCATTAAATAGGGACATGTTAGTTTACAGGTTTAATCCATATGATATTTATTGGCTGTCATACAGGCAATGACAGGCAGCCAACACACTATTCAGTGGACTTTTCAACCCATCTGTTTATCCATCTGTTACTTGAAAAATAGATTGCTTTTTTTTTTCCAAAAAAAGCATTGTTCTAGCAGGCCAGTGAGATGAAGACATGTCGATGTATAGAATTTGTTGTAATGGGACCATCTGAAACATCCAGCAGTAGTATCTTGATATGAAATAATACTAATAACTGGTGTGCCTCTGTTCCCCACTTCAATATACTTGCTACAGTATCACTAAACTCATAATGGACAAGTTTGAATTTATTATTTTGGGGGGAGAAGGAAGAAGGTCACTTTTTGACTGTCTTCTCGAGGAATATATTGCTCAGCACACTCTGGGCTGCTAAGATCCAAATGCTCTGAAAAAAATAAAATCCCAATTTTTAATCAGAACAGCAATATTAATTTGTGCACCATGTTGACAGAGTAAGAACACCTCCAAAGAGAATGAAGTTATTAAATTTTGGTCAGGTGCTTAAAAACTTCATTAATGTTATGTAAGTTGGTTTCGTACTACGGATTTCTGAAGCCTACAGCTTTAAATATTGCTATCTGATTGTTTAAAAATGTGTTATTCCTTAGTAACAAAAAATTAGGAATATGCTTTTGGGAGAAAAAGTAAAAATACTCTAAACTTGATAACTTCACATAGATACCAGCTACACAAGCAGATGTACACCAGTGATATCACTAGAAGCACAAATTTCAAGCATCTATCGTGTTGGTGCAATTGTGCTGATGGGGAAGACTTGTGTTGTCACAGAGTTATTACGTCCCTCATTTCTGGTGAGCCCTAAGAAATGTGCATTACAGTATATATTCTTTACAGCCATGGGCTGACTGATCCATTCACTCTGAAAATGCCTTAATAGCAGATTCAATCTGATTTATTTTGACAACATGGTATTGTACAAAATATGGAATCAATGACAATGTCTGGCAAAAATTTCTATGGGGAGATCTGTTTTCATTTTGGTAACATTTTTAGCCTAAGAAATGTATGAATTGAGAAATGTATTGATAAATAATTTCCAAAATATTAAGTGCTAAGGCTTTTTGCTTAAAAATACAAAGCCCAAGAAACTCCTACAGGCACTTCAGCTGATTCAAAGAAAGCTACAACCAACCTGTGTGAGAATGCTGGAACATGTAAGATGGTCCCTTCTTTGGCATAGTTATTGTGATATCCCTCTGTAGAGGGAGGGGAGGAACCTTTGTCCACTACATGCAATGATGGAGGGCAGTAAGGCAAAGCAGGGAAGAATCAAGGAACTAGGCAGGCTAATTCCTTTTATTCTGATTTTTCAGCATGTCTTTCTATTTAGAGTGGAGAGGTTTCAACAACTGAAAAATGAAGATGACAATAAAGTAAGGATGTTGTTATTACTTGCCCATCGGGCAGGCAATGTACAAGTATGACTATTTTAATTTAATTTAGTTGAAAGCATTAATAGTCATTTACCAAAGTGGATCAATTTTTAATATTTTCTAAGGGAGTTTATTCACAGATTTCACAATTATAAATAATCTAGTTAGGAGACAAAGGTACTGTAGGATTTCCCCTCCACTTTCTCTCCTGGGATAGCAGTAAGGTTGTGTGTAGCTCATTGCAGAATGGGACATTCTGTGAAGGGAGAAATTGCAATACGGTTTTCAATCTGGAAAATACATCCTGTTTTCTACAGCACAGAAGAAATGCTATGAAAGAAAAATAGGAAGCAAGGAGAGAAAGAAATAGACAGCTTTTGTGTTCTAGTATTTGTCTGGGGTAGGTACACTACTGAAAAGAAGTGGAACACAATTTACTAAAGAGCTATGGTGAACATAGTGTTCATTTCCTTAGAAAGTAATCAATAAATACAAAATTTGAACGTGTTATAACCCTAGTCTTTACAAACATGCTCCGTGGGATTCAAAACAGACATTGTGGTATGAAATACGCAAGTCTGGAAAGTTCTTGGCAAACTCCAAGAAAATACTTTCCTGGCATACATTTAAGTTTGTAAGCAAATTTAAGTAATGTAAAGGAATAATTTGTATGCTATATTGCTAAGAAAGAAAACTCCAAGGAATAACGATATGTATGCATAAGAAACATGGCAGCTTACTATGCTAGTTCCCTGTGCTGTATGCTTCATGTGCAACACATGCAAGGTAGCTTAACCCCCCTGGCGTAGGCTGTTTCTGGCTCATTTGGGCAATAAGGCCTGAAAGTTTCACAGATCTCAGGCTTAGTCTGGGCCAAGAGTGTCTAAAGAATAATTCATATGGCCATGCTCTGTAAGTTGTTATTTTGATTTCTTGCACAATAACGAGTTGTTAAAATTTCCACCCTTCTGAGGATTTCTTGATTCTCAGAAATTACAAAGAAGGTTGTAAGCAGGGAGGCATACTGCGTGAGATGGCCCTTAAATATTCTATGAAATGGGAAAGAGTTTATTTCAATTGCTGCAGAGCAGAGTGAAGCCAGATGGGTTTGCAGTCATTAAGGGCTCCCTCAGAAATACGGGAGGAACTCACTATCACCCTTCTTTGCCTGCAATTGCAGTTTGACCTTAAAGAATATGTACGTATGTGTAACCACTTCATGCAGGAACAGCCTTTCTAAACAGGCTATTCTGAGGTTTAGTAAGCAGAAAGGGAAAGCTAGAGGAAGTTTAAAGAGAAATAAAATAAGGGTGAATGCCAAAATATATATAAAGGGGAAAGAAAGATAAGAGCGTTCAAATATTTTGTGTGGAAGCTGAATTCTTTTACCTATTACATAGTAGTTACCCAAGTAATTTACCCAAGTATCAACATTGAGCAACACTGAGTAATTTCTCCCTTTTCCTCTGTGCATTCCCTGTACAAATCAAGATTAGTAGTACAGACTAGATTATAGTCTGGAAGAGATTAAAAAATCAGCAGTTAGGTGAAAAATAACAGATACTTAAAGGAAATCTTGTTACAAGTCTTCTGACCTGTAGAATAAGTAGGTTCCAGTACACTTTCTCATGAGTTTGCTCCTCCCCCAGGTACAATGGAAATAATGGTGAATCTAAGATGCGTATTTGTGGGATAAGGTACTACTCAACACCTGTAGAGATGGCCCTAGGTCTGTATTGCGTCTTTACATACTTCTGCTCATGTACTCTTATTCCCTCTTGGAAGATTTTTGTATTTGAATTTTAGCTGACACTTTCTTTCAGCTTCATTGTCAACCTCTTGTCTGTAATGCAGTCTGTCAAACACCACTTAACACTATTTTGGTTTATATTTAATGCTTTCTCGGGGTCCTGACTTTGCTTAACTGTTTGTTATCTTTTTCTTTCCCTTTTACTGATGGTAGGAAACTTTGAATTTAACAGTCTCACTGTAGCTGAATCCTCTCCCACCTTCATCATTGTGTTCTGTGACCACAAAAGTGAATTACTGTATGTGTGTATTACTATTCATATTTTAGTGTATCTGGATCTGCTACTACTAGCCCAGACAGAAGAGCTTCCTCAAGTGCTTTCCTGCAGAAAATATAAAAATCAGAATCCTAGTAAGTGCATAATTCCAATTTAACATACACCTCCAACATTCAGAGCACCTGCAAACTGAGACCTGTGTTTCTAGAGGAGAAAGCAATTTTCTTAGTCATATTTTTAAAAAATTAGCAAGACATAGAGATTTAGACACTCACTCGAGAGGTAAATAATAAAATATTACATTTAAGCTTTGTTCAGGTATAATTCAGAGTCCTAGAGAAATACTGCTGTCTCTGAAAAAACGCTCTTCTCATCCCAATACAAAGTTCAGACACTGTCACTGACCTCTTCATGCTCTGGACTGGGAAAGATGGCAGACCAGAAAATGGACTATTTTCAACTAGCAGCCTCTTCTGCTGCTCAGGAAGGGTGATGGAGAACTCAGCAAAGCCCCCTGTCTGAGGGGTTCACTCTTCCAGGGGTCTTGCAGCATCTGCTGCTTTGGGTTGTCTCCTTAATTACAGGCATCATGATTGCTCTTCCTTGTCTCCTGGTTGGTATTTTGCATCTATACCCATTGATTTTATTAGTGTATATATTGCAGTAATTTTAAATAGCACTTTAAAAAATGGAATAGTCTTAAAAATGCCTGAATTCCTCAGTGTGTGCTGGGTAAGAGAGGTCACATAGCATTGTGTAGCCGGTGGGGCATTGCTCCTTACAGTGATTTGCTTCCATAATGCTACCCAATACTCACATCCACATTCATTTATTGGACCCCACCACATCAGATCCATGAAGTTTCATGGGTTGAAATTTGGGTAATTTGAGAGATATATCTCACAGTTAGTAAAGTACGTAACTTAACCCTGGGATCATACTGTTAACTTCCATTGAAAAAGTATAAAATAAAATATAATGAGATCCAAAAGCAAATGTCAGAGAAGTTCAAGCATGAAGGCTTCCAAAAGTCCAGGTAACAATCTTGCAGCTTGTCTTATGGTTACTTTTCATCAGCCAACACCTGGAGCTCCCTTAGCCCTAAACCTCTATGATATTCATATTTGGCCTTTGCTCTCTAGTTGTTCATTTTTTCCACTTGCTGTCTAAGAAAAATGCATACAAACCTTTATCTTATGTTCTGGTCTTAAGGGAATTCCAGAAGGGTGTTGATAAAATTCAAGGAATCCACAAGAATTGTGCTAGGAAACCGATTATATTGTCACTGAGAGATGAGTAGTTTTCAATTGCCAAATGATTTACTGTTTAGGATTTCAACATAACTGTTTCTACTTCCCTTCAGTGATGGTAGTTTTGAGTAAAATGGGCTAAGGAGAGTTAAAAAACTAGCTCCTTGCTGCACAGACCTGCTTTATCGTAGAGATACATTTGCAAAGCTATTTGTCTCCTGACATACCAGGAGTAATCTTTGCATGTAGAATACCACTGTGTGAAATCTTGTGAGACAGATCTGATCTGCAAGGTAGCATGGATGCTCATTAATCATACAGATTGATTCAGTCACTGCATGTATCTGATTTCTCACACATTCCAGGAGGGTAGAACAGCAGTAAAAGTAGATCTATCTCTGGGACAAGTTACTTTTTCTTTCATAAAAGAAATTGCCTTTGCTTTTGCTACTGTTATGAGATTTGACAATCTCATGTCTAATTTTCTTAATTTAAAAAAATTGGTAAATTTGTTTTCTCTTCTGGAATTGTCCTTCAAATGAATATGGTATTTGGAACTGTTTCTTTATTTGACTCTGGTCCTACTACTGGTAGTTGAAGTGAAAGGAAAGAAGAAAAAATAATTGTGTTAATTTTTGTCAGTGACTTGTTGGGTGGTTATGTGAAGAGAGGAAAGAAAGGTTCCATGGAACAGAGATTTCAACTTTATTGTGGCAGAACTGCATCCACTTAAAGTCATGATGATTCATTGTTTGTAAAAGATCTATTTTTAGTTGGCCTGAATTATATGGAGATTAAAGAGAATCATTAGCATAAAATTCCCCTTGAAGCTTCTGCAGTTGGTATAATACAAAAGACTTTGATAAGATTTCTTCAGCCTAGATAACTTTGGAGAATCCCTAAGTGTGCGCAAAAGGCAGATTGGTAACCATACAAAAGCTTTTGTGGGTCAGTGATCTATTCCTCTGAGTACAATGCAGCTTTTCATACAGACTGCACTCCAAAACAATGCTTTTTAGCAACAGCAGCGTCAGAAGAAAGAAACTGAGAGATAAAAAAGGGGACGGGTATATTTATTGCCCTAGAGAGAGCACACATCTTTAGGAAAAGCCCTGGTGTTGGGTTTTAGCTCTTCAGCGCAAAGTGAACACTTCTTCACTTGTTGCATCTATCCAGACGGTTGGGTTTTGTCACATAAAAATGCAGGCAGCTAGTGTGATTGCTACATGGTGCATGTGGATTGCAGTGGACAAGATGACCAGCTACGTTCAGTCACAGGTTGTGAGAGCATCTCTCTCCATGTATCAGCATGCCATAGCAACAAAACTCTGAAGACATTTGTTAAAGTACTTAAGTTGCAACAAGTATGAAATCTGATGAGCGTGGCAGAAGATGTAATTGTTGCAAAGCGCTTTTAACAGGTACAACTCACACGTTATAATATTGCATTCATTTAAGGATTAATATTTGCCATCCTAGGCAAAAAGTTTAACAGCAAACTTTAGAAATCATGTTTAAAAACATAAATAAATTATCTCCATACTTAGCTGGACAACAAACCTGCATATCTGTATGGTATACATTCCCTTAATACAGTGAAATCGTCATGACATCATGATGACAGTCATCATATCTCAACTTGGCCTGCTGGCATACCAGTTAGCTGTTAAATGAAAGTTAAATCATGGTAATGACAGTTACTCCACAAAAAATCATCTCTGAAATGCCCTTATCCTTTTGTCCTGAAAAATCACTCTCTTCCTTCTCAGGTTCTTAATTAAAATACATTTGCTGTTACAGGACAGGAATAAAAATAAAAGTGAAATCAAACGCCAATCAGGAGGAATATGAGGGCATAAGTCTGAGTTTTCATTACAGAAGAACTGAGATTCACTGAAAATTTATGTATGTGGAAAAAATACTTAGGCAAAGAATAAATCCATTGCAATAATTCTCACTGTTACTGGAGAGACTGTTAATATGTCTTTTCATATTATGCAAAACCAGCAAACAAAAATAAGGGTCACAGCTTTAAGAAGAGATGTTTGTAGTATCTGTTAGACTGAGCAAAATGTCACAATATGTAGTCTTCCAGAAGAAGCAAACAGACCATTAAATCTTGGATGAATAAACCATGTTTTCAAACTGCTACAGATTTTTGTCTTTTTGGAATCATGACAGCAGTGTTTGGGGTTGTGGCTATGATTATGTGAAGACAATCGGACAGTAAGTTTTAGTGGGAATAAAATTAGACCCATGGTGCCAGAATGAAGGTCTGGTTTGAAAACTGCTTTATGCAAAGAGAAAGACCCACCAGCTGCAAAACAGGTGGTAACCCACCAGGGGCAGGCATGTATGAAATCATGGTTCTTTATTTGGATTACAGTGAAGGGAAAAATGAAAGGATGAAAGGTAAAACGGCTGACTCAGAGGAGCAGCCTCCTAACTTTTTATTAGGGCTTTCATAAATGAAATTGTGGTTAGGCTATATGCTGGAATAATAGAGATCCCAAATGTTAGACGTGTAATGTGGGCCTCACAACCAGGTGCATGCCTGCTTGATGTGTTAAAAAAATCTCATTGGTGCTAAGATACGTCTTTGCATGGTGTATTTATATCTTTTATTTCTTTAGTGAAAGGAACTAATGCTGTTACTGTACCGAAGGGTCTGGTAGAGTTGTCGTTCAGTCCCCAGTGGCTCCACCATGAACCCAGTGTTGTTGGTCTTCTGGAGAACTTGGAACTGAAGAATGAGCTGAAACAACCAGCCCTGCCGTATCATCTCAGAGAATAACATAAGGCTGCCAACAGCACAACTGACGTTATTTCAGATCTTTCATGAGTTCTAGACTTAAGAGAAAAGTCAATTTAAAAGAAGGTAAAAATATTTTTCCTGTGGATCTGTTTATTGCCATGTTAATGAAAAGAGAGAGCATTCCATGTAGCCTTTTTACAAGAGCTTTTATCTGGGCCTCAAATATCTAGTGTATAGCTAGCATTGCACAAAGCAGGGTTTTATGTTTTATAGGCAGTGCCAAGATGTAAATCCTGTCCAACAGTAACAGGGAATATTTCCCAGCACTGAAACTTGATTGCCTATGTTGTTTCCTGTTAGAAACTCCTTGCCTCTTTTGTTTGGCCTGGTCAGACAGTGTTTTCCCTGATACTTTCTTGGACATGAAGTAGCTAGCATGGGCCAGGGATCACTCCCAAATGAGAGCTGGAAGCAATCCATTTTTTTAAAAAAGATAATTTAATCTTATAAAGAAGAAAGACTTTTTCAGTGGCCATGGGGACAGAGAACAAGCCCTGATAATATTTAGTTTAGTTATGGAAAGCTCTTGTATAAGTCCCCTTTTTAAGTGGAGTTCAATGCTCTCAGCACTTCCTAGGACTGGATAATTTTGTCAGATAGGAAATGCGAGTGTACTAGAATTGGTACCATTTACGAAGTGCAGAGTTGTAAAGTTCTCCTGACTATACCACTGAAAAGATACTGAGATTAAATTAAAAAAAAAAAAAAATATATATATATATAGTTGTATCCAATAGGAAGGAAGAAATGAGAAAATCGGTCCTCCTAGTTCGGAGAGGAAAACAAAACTTGCCAAAATGCTGAAGTTTCAACATGTGGCATTAGCTTGAGCTGGTAGCCTCTGAAAAAAAAGCAGAGGAAAAAGGACTGAAAATTCTTTGGTCCTTTGTAATTTGGATAACCACCACCACAGCCTGATGATTCTTTAGGGATGGTTTTTTTAAGTTCAAAAGATGTGAGACTAAGAAATGATTTATGTGAGGTTTCATCTGCATGATGCCAGAAAGCAACAACTGTTCCTACTTGGTATACTTGGGGATGTTTTCACCAGGGCACCACTGACATGGGCTGCCTATGGCAGGAGATTAGAAAGAGAAAGAGAACTCAATTCCTTATTGGTTAAATAAGTATGAGATGGTATATGTGATTAGCTTCCCAGAATCTCCTACTATAGTTCAAGTGAGCTGTAAATATGGAGTGTACATTAGTGATCTCCCACGTGAACACCAGGCTTTTATTGTTGAGTAATAGAAGATTTTCACTGTACTGAGACAGGTTTTACTACATACCTGTGGTAGAATTTTTCTTGCAAGTAAGAGTAGGTGCTGCTTCTGAAGTTGTTGTCTGGTCATTAATAACGTTGCTAATATGAGTGATCACATTTCTTTTAATCCCCAGATATTAATATACTTTTACAGAATTTTGCTGATCTCTCTAGTGTTCTGTAATTTCAACTTGATATATTAACTGCTTCTCTGCAACATTATGTGGACTCCCTTCCTAGTTTGAGTTACTTTAAATCTATTCCAAATCCTCAGATTTCTTTTGTTATGACTTAAAACACTTTCCATAGCTATTTTTAAAAATAGAAGTAACATCTGGCTGGTGTGTTTAGAATCTGTCTGTAGCAGAAAATGTAAAAATTACCTTGGCCCTGAATTTAAAAAGGGGGACAGGGAGCTGGCTGAACACTATGTTAATAAGAACACAGCTTGTTCTCTGTGTAGAGAGGGAAAAAGCCAACTTCTCAGTGAACAAATTTGAGGCTAGAGTTATTTGAATAATTTTTCTGAATGATGCAGGACTGAGCTCATGAGAGCCAGGTCAAATCCAGCTGAAGAGCAGAAGCAAGAGTCCAACTGGGAATCCTGCTATTCACTGCCTCACAATACAGAGGGAAAATATGAAACTTCTGAAGTCCAGGTACTCTAGGGAAAGCAAAAAATTTAAAATGAGACAATGAATAAAATAAACATGTCCAACTACTAAAGCCTGTTGCTGATAACAATACATTGGTAATGGTAATAGAATTTGTTGTAAAATTGTATTCAATTGCTTTCATGATACATTTGAACTGGGGAGCTATTTATTTCTTGCATCTCACTGTCACTTTTTTTTTTTCTCTGGAAAGCTCTGGGTCCTCTAGATGCACACATGCAGAGCATACAGATACATTTCACTCTAATTATATTTTTTGCTTTCCAGTGAAATTGGAAAATGCTTTGTAATTTCAGCTTTTAACTATTATAGCTAATATGTAATCTAAGCATAAACAATCCTAAGAGTATTTAATATATGACTGAATTTTATATAAGGCTGATAGGGAAGAGCTAAAGTGATATATCAAGAGCTCATTGTGCCTGTATTTTGTGTTGAATTATCAGAAGGCCTTCAAGCACCCTACAAAATTTCACTTTTCATATGTCAGCCTTCAAACCAAGGTAGTCAAAAAGGTCATTTAGGAAATCCCTTCATCGTGAAGCAACTAGCAGTGCTCTTATCCTGAGAGCAACACTGCTATGAGTCACTTCTGTATTCTCATGCTGAGGGGAAGAGGCAGGCAAGCTGCATTTGCCACCCAGAAACATGCACAGAAATGGCAGGTCTTACCAAGGTGGGTCAGTGTCTTAAATCTATAGATCCTAAATCTAAAGTGGTTGTGATTTTTGTTGGTTGCATGATCAAATCCAAGCAGTAGCTCCCACAGGACAGTGTGCACTGCTGCCAAGCAGAGGCTTAGTGGAAAGAATGGCAGTCTTTGGTTCTCTATCTTGTGTTTTCCATCAGCTTGATTTTGTTGACTGATTATTTTATTTTTTTCAATCTAAGAACTGACTTATCTAGTGATAGCTGATGTAAGTAAAGTTTATTTACAGAAAGACATGGCATGAAGATGTGAGTGCAAGCCATGTGTGTAATATATTTGTATATGGTGTATATAATGGATAAAACCAATACATAGGTAATTTTATCAAGGTAATTCTCAGAAGGAAACCTCTAGCTTTTAATGTTAGAGCAAAAATTTTATAATAATGTGACAAATTAAGGTCAGATTATGATTATTAAGGTAGCTGGCACTGCAGCTATGTCTAGCGTAACACTAGACACTGAAGAGAACTTTCGTAGCAGTTTTATTTTTCTAGCTAATGTTGCTTATGAGTATCATAGAATTTGCAATTAAGTATGCTTAATGAGGAATGGCTTCAAACTGCCCAACTTGATCACTCAATAATTTGCCTAGAAGATTACTGAAGAGTTGTTTGTGCACTTCCAGATAGCAGCTTTTGGGAATGGATGGTTGTGTTGTCATTCATTTACATATAATTTGTGGTGCTATGACATTATTATGAGATGTATAATGTTGTCTGTAAATTTTAGGAATAGAAATATACTTTGGTGTAGTTGATTCATGTTTTTGCTCAGGTCTACCCTTTTGATTTTTGATACATTTTGATACTTTTTTGATGCAGGTCTATCCTTTTTCTAAAACAGTGAATTAGTGTTTCTAAAGCATTTACTGTCTGCAAAACTTTTGTTTTGAAAGCAAAGACAAGTGGCAAGCTCAAAAAGTTATATTGAAATGGTGTTTGTGTATTATTTTTAGAAAAGCTGCATAAGTAAAGGAAATTTATAGACCGCATTGCTGCTTGGAAAAGATTTGTGGTATGTATCTCCACAAATCCTAAACCCTTTGAATCCTATTTTATGACAGTAATAAATAAATTGTGTGATGAGTAACAGAATGTTGCTTCCTGGTTGCCCAGAAAAAGTGGCAGCCTATTGAAAGGCTCTCAAATGGTGGCCAGAAGTTCATTCCTTTCCCTTGTCCTGCAGACTTTTTCTGTGTTGTCTGAATGTGTTACTTTAAGGAAGCTGGAAGGCGATATTATATCATTTCTCTGCACTTCAGATGCTGTGAAACATTTGGAAATTTCAGCACAATTCTTTACTCGCTACTGACTCTAAAACAGCTCTGTGTGTGTGTGTGTGTGTGTGTGTGTTATTTAAAAAACCAAAAATGAATCAACCGGCTTTGTATCCTGGAGTGAAATAATGACTGGTTCCTTTTGTGGCTGGTCACTTCAAACCTTCACCAAACAAACACTGGTTATTTGATGTTTTCTATACTTTAGTAATTAGCCCAGGTTTTCTTTCCCTATGAGTTATTATTTCTTCAAATACTGCACTTACCTTTCCATTAAGGAGTAGGGAATGCCTGTTTTCACCTTCACTGTAGTAGATTATTTGGATACTTGTAGGCCTTCCTTTGGCAAATTCTTGGTGTACAAACCATTAAAGGCAGTTAATGACCACTGTTTATTATCTCTGCATATGACAGGTTTTGCTGTGGTTACAATTTCCATTTTGGTTATACATCTTGAAGTCTATTAGGGATAGAAATGTTGCCATCAAGTAACTAATATATTCATTTCAAACCGTGTAATTAATTGAACTTTAATTCTCTTCGATTATTGGACAGCACTGCGTATCTGAAAGCCATTAAACTTTTTACACGACAAGGTATACAAGTTTATTTCTGAATGTATTCTGAGGACAAAGCTACTAAGTTTTTCTGCCTACTCAGATTCTGGCTTTGCAAATTTCTGGTTTCCAAGACAGAAAGAAACTTACAGCTTGTATGTAATAAACTTTTGCAGATATAAATGCTACATTTTTAATGGGCCCAAAAGTGCATACATGCTTTTTTGGCCATCTCTTTTTGTGTTTAGAGTTAAGAAAAAAAAATGCTGTCTTTACCAGGTTGCATTGCACTTTGTGGTACTTTCTTTCTCACAACAAATATCATCCTACTCAACTTTAGTTCTGCGTACACCTGTTACTAGTACTACTTTTGCAGTCCAACAGTTGCAGCCAAGAATACAGATCAAGATGAAATCCCATCTACTGTATTTTAAATGAGTATGTAGTAGAGTCACAGTATGTGTCTGAAGTCCAAGATCTCAGAATAATCATTGAGAAGGCAGTGAAGATAGGCCACTGAAGCATGATGATATTAAAAAATAAACAACTAACAACAAGGAGAATGCCAAAAAAGCCCAAACATCTGAGCAAGGGATGAATAATTTCTCTGGAATTTGGGGAAGAATAAAGTAGGTTGGGATTTTTATTCTGGTTTGGTTTGTTATTTCCTCCTTAGTAGTTGCAGGGTAAGGGGATGGGGATTATAGGCAAAGAGGAGAGGAAAAGTGAAATAGGTATTTCCTCTCAGGAGGGAGAGAACCACTGTCAAACAGCAACCAACAGCCTCTGCGGTTTGCCACTTACCTGATCATCATGAGCTGACAGTACTGGCTCCAAAGTGGGATTTAGTGGTGAAGAGGGACTTGAAAGAGGCCTAGGAGGTGGTAGTTCATTTCCTGCAGGGAAGGAGGGTGTTCCTACTGCAAAGTGAGAAAGTACACAACTGCTTGAGGGAAAGCAGATAAGCAGTTAACAGAAGCTTGTATCACTGGGAAAATAGAGGTGAGCTGCCTTGGGAACAGCAGAGAAGAGCTGATTCTCTGAGTGAAGGGTTGGTGACAAAGCTGTTGATTCCTGTGGCTTTGCAAAAAATCTTTTGTGCTGGATTGTGAAGTATTGCTCTACCTTCCCTGGTCTGGCTGAAACCACAAACATAACTAACTACTGTGTGTAACTGACTAATTAATGTGTGTCCTCTTCACATCTAAGAATAATTTTTGGAAAGTAGTGCAAACATGGGGATTAGATTTATTTTATGTACAGAGATAGAATTATTGTTCAGGATTTAGTAGTACAAAGCTACACACATAGACAGAGAGGGGACTTGGTTGTTCTCTTTCCTGTCTCCTGTTCAAATGGCTTTGTTCTGGTTGTTCAGCACAGTTCCTATTCTTCTCTACGCTCCTACTCCATCAGTTAAGAGGTTTAAAAAATGGTACCACTTCATCCTTCTGTGCCCTATCACCTGAGTTTCACTGGATGCTGAAATAGCCCATGTGTGTGCAGGTATGATCTTGTTTATGTTCCTTCACTAGTATTACCATGTCTGTTATGTTAGCATATAGGCATACTGGGTTATAGAAGTGGAGTACTGGCAGTAAAGAGTTCTAGATTCCTGAGAATAGAAGCTTTCAGTCTATAAAAGTAGTCCTTAGAAACAGTAAAATGGTCAGAGACGGGAAGAGTCAAATGTGTAATGTTCTTAATTTAAGAACAAGGATGGGCATGACTTTCATTTGTCATGCTGGGTCCTCTTTTTTGTGCTGCATTAAATGACTGTAGGCAATTTTTGCCACTAGATTCTTAATTAAGGACTTCTCTGTGCCTAGAGGTAAGACTTTGGAGCACTATGATATATATGGCAGAGAGGAATAGTTGAGATGAGGGCCTTATTTAAGCTGGGTTATTTTTCTGATCTGACATTTAGCCTTTTTTCCCACATGCCATATAAAATGTTACATATGAATTGCAGCAGCAGCTAAATTTTGAAGACTGAAGCATGCTCAGTGTAGAAAAAACACTGGAATTTCTTAGAAGCACTTTGTGCATCCAAGTGAGCATGTGCAGGAGGTAAATGAAGAAAGTAGGAGACAGCTGTCAAATCCCAGTCTCTCAAAGCAAGCTTTGGCTTCAAAGCATACTGACTCCTCAAAATTGATTAAAATTTTCACCCTAGATTTACAGTGTGCACGTATTATTTTCCTTTCTTCATGATCTGATTCCTGGAAATCAGAGTAAATTTTGTTTTCTGTTTGTCTGAAGAAGAGCACACTGAAGAATGTATAGTCGAGGCTGAAGTTAAATTGTATTTGGAAGAATGATTATAGTGAAAAAACTTAGTACCAGCTGTGGTATTAAACAGCTTAAACTACTGCATGTTTAAGTCAGTCTTTATAGTGTTGGCAGACATAACTGTATAAATAATTCTGTTTTCACATCTGGATTGCTAATGCTGAAATTACAAAGGCTACAGAAAATGTATTTCTCAGTTCCAAAGTTTAGTGTCTATTCAGGATTAAATATTGCTTTTTTTTAAATTCCCAGAAAAATTTGCTGGATAATGTGTTAACCTGATGGCCCTTAAATGTCTAGGAAGATCTAAAGGGGATATGCTAAGATAAAAACCATTAAAATGTGATTTTTGTCCGTACTGACATTAGGTTTTTACCCTGTAAACAGGTCCATGCAGTCACAGCATCAGTTCCACAGATTAAACACTCTGACAATGGCTATAAAAAAGATGGTGAGATTAATTTCTTATCAAACTGAGTTGAATCAGCGTAAGGAATGGAAACCATCTGATGTATTTTACAGATCAAAGCTAATTCTCCATTGACACACATGCACTTGAGTAGGCGCATCTGTGTGACAGCTAAATTATAGGAGTGCTTTACACACACATTATCTTGTCACAACATAAGAACATCCTACTGTGCTAAAATACCTCTTCCAGAAGAAACATGTAATTTCCCCATATTGTTGGGGAGGATGCTAAACAGCTTCTTTCTTTTTACATATCTTTTCTTTTCACCTCTACACGCATGAGATGAGCAAAGTGTTTTTTTAAAATTTGAAAACTCTTAATTTGACTTTATCTGTCTCTTTATCCTCATCACCTTCTGTCTAATGAAATGTGTTGGTAGCTATGCCTCTGGCTGCATGGAAAACACTGAAGGAAAACAGTGATTTCATTTTAGAGTTCAGTTGCTAATTTAAAAGGAGTGATTATAAAGATTTTTTTCCCATTTATGTGTTAGGGAAAGTGTATACATTTGGTTTGTGCCACTAGAATGAAAATTATGCTTGTATGTTTGGGGAAACTTCATGAATATTTGGCAACAGCTTTGTGGAACAACTTTCACACTCCCTAACAGTTGATGCTGTCCAGTTGGGTCAGCCTGGGTTTCTCAGAACTTAATCTTTATTAAACTGAGGTGTTATAAATTGTAACAAGGCAACTGAACTGAGACTGTGTGTGTAAAGGGCTTGTTTGATTTTCAGTCCATTACAAAGAAACAGGACAACTGCAGAAATATAATAATTTCATTCAACATTTACCTCTTGAAACAGTTTCTCTGTTGTGTGGTGCTTATCCCACGTTTCTGGTTCTGTAGGAAAAAAAATAGTTGAAATAGTATTTCTCTTCAACAGCTACATGTTCCTACAGGTACATATGCTATTCACCAATAACAAAATTTTAAAAAGCCCTAAAACATTTTGCTCATGTTTAAATGCTTGTATTCTTTTTAAACAACATCCTTTTCTTCTTCCCCATCCTTCTGATTTGAAGTCCCTGACACACATACCACCACCTAAAAATTGCTGTGAAGTGCTTACTGAAAGGCTCTTGCCATGTGTGGGCACATCCTGACCTGCAGCTGCTTTCCTGAGGTGCTGTTCCCCCTCACACGGGTGTGTGTCCTGATGGTGCACCAACTCCTGCAGGTGTGTGCCAGGGTCTTGTCCTCTGTATTTCTGCAAGAAAAATGAGCTGTAAACATTCATTTAATTTTTGAAATTATTTTAGTTTCACTTTATTTTCTTACTTATGCCCGCTTTCTGAAATATTCTGGGGAATACTCTATCCCAAACACAGTAGCTGTGGAGCACATGACGTCAGGTGAAGGTGACTGCCCACCCTCTGTGTTAGCCTCCCTGCTCCAGGCCTGCTCCAGGCCTGACTCAGAGTTAGGCCTAGCTAGGCAGGGGGATTGAAAAAAGGCAGCCCGCTGCCCTGAACAAAACTGGGTGGCCTGGGAGCTGCCAGGCAGCGGACAGTGTCTGGGGGGCGGCAGAGAGCGCTGGTGCCTCCGGGGCTGCTGCTTGAGCAGAGCCCAGCGCTGAGGGGCGGCTGGCTGGGTGCCATCATCTTATTGTTATGGCCTGGGCGCCATCTTGTTATGGCCTGGGCGCCATCTTGTTGTGGCCTGGGCGCCATCTTGTGGCCTCACCGCCTGGCAGTGGCTGCTCATAGCAAAGTTCAGCGCTGCTGAGGAGGAGTTCGTTCTCCTGAGGAGCCCTTACAACACTTCGGTAGGAACATTGTCAGAATAATTCAAGGTACTATTTAAAAATTATTTTGTTGTAAATTTTTTTTTTCTTTTTGAAGGGCTTATTGCTCTGTGGAGCAGCAATCTTTTGGCAGTTGTGCACCATGACAGGCATGTTAAGGGTAAATTAGGGGTTTTTAGATATTTAACAGTTTACTACCCACCTTTCTATTTATTGACTATTAATATCAATATTTCATACCATTGTTTCATCAGGGGTACTGATTTAGAAGCTTTCCTCCACGTTTATTGTAGTTTATTTTGTGCTACTGCTCTCTCTGGAAGAGCTCCTTTTTGTTCAAAGTGTTGTCAGCACTGCTCAGGGTTTGCCCTTGGCTTCTAAAGTTTACACACCCAGGAAGACCCCAGATAAATAAAAGTGACAAGCAAAGAAGTGTATGTTTCAGAAGTAGCTGGAATACTCCAGTTTTCCCCGTTTTCGGTGTGGCCTTGAGGGGGCATAATGTGCTGGCTGGGCTGCTGTGCACTGAGACTGCAGTACTTGCTGAAGGTGGCTTCACCTGAAATGCTGCTGTGACTTCCACCAGTGTAATGTGGTTTTACAGGGGACCTGATTTTAAATGCTGACTAAAGTGACCACACAGAAGTATATGAGATGTCAAGTTTCTTTATATTTTTTATTTAAACTGGGCAATGTTTTCTGTTTTCATGTATCATGCTTTGACTTACTATTATGTCGTATGTTACATGAAAACAGAAAGTATATTTTATTTCTCAGTTTGCCAAAGCTACTATTTTACAGAATTTCATGGCAATTTTTGGTCAGAGGACTAGACAGATCTATACCATCCTCTCCATCTCAACACCACTAACATTTTCTGTACCTATTCACCTGTCATTAAGCTCACACATCCTGAATCTTGCACATGAAGGTTGGTTGCCATGGAAAGAATTGATATCCCATAAATTAATATATTCTGTGTAAGAAAATCTTGAACATAGATCTGATTGTATTCCATTAATGTTGAGAAAAACATGAAGGAAGGAGAGTGAATAACGTAACAATGAATGTGTATTTCCTATTTAATATTCACATATATTCAAGATGTTTGTATTGCAATGTTCTGTTTTGTGCATACTCTGAAACATTGATTATCCAGTCTGAAACAGTAAAACATAACACTGCACTTTTGCTAAGAAATTTAAATTACTAATTCATTAGAGCTAGTACATTCTCAACAAATGAAGCCCTTTTTTAAAATCTATTGTAATCTTGTGTATGTGCAATACAAAAATAATTATGCATGCTTTTTTCCAACAGAGTGTGTTTTGGTATGAATTAAACATTGGCATTCCATTGTGCTATAAAGGAATGTATTTTCTTTTTCATAAGGCTGGACTCACCAATATTGTTGAAGGAAAATGTTATGTAATAAAATAATACATGTATGTGGTGACTTTTAAATGCAAAACTTGTGACACAGTTCTGAATTTTTTATGGCCTGATGTTTTCAGCATTTTCTCATAAGAAAGATAATTAATTTACTATATATCAAAGTAACTTGCTTTATCATATATATGTCATAAAATAATTGATTCACATGAAGGCTGATATTTAGTAAATATTTTCCTCGTGACTTCTGTAAAAAATTATTTATTTTTTTTTCTTAAGTAGACTATCAATGTTTAGCTGAATACATTTAATGGTGCTGTGCTCCAAATCCCTATTTGCCCTATATAAATATATGTTTATAGTTTACCATGTGGCATGTGCTTATTCCTTATGTGCCTGGAACCCTGCTGTGAAATGACAGTTCATGGGTAGCCACCATGAAGTGACAGGCTTGACTTCAAAGGAAAGCTGTCTTTAATGTTTGCATACCAAGCTAGTGGGCACTCAGGAACCTGAGTAAACAAAAGGTGTTTTCTTTCCTTTTTTTCTCTTTTTTTTTTCCCCTCTTTTTTCCTTACTTTCCTTCTCAGTACATTCTTTTCTGTGGATCAGCTCTTTTAGCATTGTTTACAACCACAGCATCACTGTGTCTTTCACAGTAGACAAGATGGAGATTCGCTGGGCCTCATCCGTGGCATCTAATGAAAGTTCTGCCTTTTTGCCTGGGAATTTAGAGAGCTGGAGAGGTGAACACCGAGATTGAGGGAGAAAGAATGTGTTTATGATAGAGTACTGTAAGTGGCTTTGCTCCAGTACTGGTGTAAAACCTTAAATGAATACAAAATAAACTCGTAGTGCTATTATCTTGGCCATGATTTGACTATTGGATCAAGATTAAGGAATGTTCACACGTTGCTGAGCTGTTAAGTTCGGTATTGCTATTTAAGTAACTCTTCAGTTTACTCCTACGCAAGCTTATAGTCAAAGGTCTCTGCAAAGCATTTGATGGTAAAATTGGGAAATCCTGAATGTTCTCATCTGTTTGTGTTTGTAAGAGGAATATCAGGAAACAAACAAATATTATGACTGTGAAGTCCTTAATTTTAAGCATTTTGAGTTTGACTCTTCTAGATATAAAGCAATCCTAATGTGCCAATGCCATCCCTGTACTTTAACTCTTGTTAAAGATATATCCTGTCGTGGTTAATTTTGGCTGTGAGCTTTTAGAAGTAACCACCATGCGTCAATAATTAAAGGCACCATCACAGCTGAAGCTTCAGTTAGTTATCTTTATTTCCATCTTGCCATCTCATGAGTCAAGAAAAGCAGTAAGACAACAGTAAGAAGCTTATTTTTAGAAATCTCTCAAGTAGAATACATGAATGTTAAAATATAGATTGACTTTCTTTACGACTACTAAGTCATTTTTTGTCATGTCAGTATTTTCATTATTAGTCACGCTTATCCTGTGACATAGGTGCCCCTTGCTAGATTTCTGTGTTAGGGAAGCACTGAGTCTTGGTTTTGGTGAGTTCAGTTAAGGCTGTTCTTCACGTGATGAGAATCAGTGCTGCCTACAATTTCAAGTACTACCCAAAAAACTCCCGAGTTTGTACCAAGTTTGCCAGTGACATGTTGAGTGACCTTATAAAGGAGATGATATTCCCTTTCCTCATCTTGATTTTCCATCTGTGACGAGAATAATAATTCTGACCTACTGAAGAAAAGCTCATTAAAGCCATATATGCATTAGTGATTGAGGTTTGAAACTTACTCTGGTGCTGTGTAATGCAATACGCCTGGTGAATGTTGTTGACATACTTTCTTTAAGAGTGCTAGTTCAGTATGAATACAGGGAGAAGAGGCCTTTGAACAGAAAGCAGTTCCTTCTTTGAAGTGAACATGCATAAACTACGTGCTGAGACAGGGACGTATTGTTCTATTTTACACAAGTTACTCAAGCTCTGCATCTAGGGTTACACAGGAGAGTAGGACAGAACCAAGGACCTAACTAAACATTCAGTGGCTTATCAATAAAATAATCTTCTATATCTGGCTTCTGTTTGTACTCATCTGGGCACATCCTGCATATCTAGTGATGAGAACTATTTGAATTAAGAGAAAGAAGTATGAAACCTTTCGGCAATACATTTTGTAGTTTTTCAGGATGGGTATACTTCACTGGCTAAGCAACATCTCTCCTGACAGGTGTCTGAAAAGCTAAATCTTAAAATTATGAGACAGCTAGACCCATCTTTAGATATAAATTCTACCTCAGTGTATTGCACAAAAATTTTATGATAACTGGTAGATTAATAGACTGGAGACAGTGCTTGCTCTGCTGGGTTTGTGGCAGAACTGTGTGTGAAGCAACGAGAATTAGATACGTGCTTCTGATACAGACCCTAACATAGCAAACTACTTCAGTGCAGACACCTTTTGAAATTGTAGACAGGCTTGCTGAAATGCACTACACTTCAAAAATACTTCCCCTACCTCTCATTAAAATTTATGTCAAAAGTATTTCTAAAACTTAAGAGTGACCAAAAGAAATAGATTGATTCGAGGTGACTAGGGGATCAGTAGTCAGGCAGTGCACCATTTATACAGAGCAACAGTAAAGCAGGAAGTTAGGATCCAAACCTCCTGTGCAACATCCCATTCCAGCTGGCTTGAAATTCTGTTTGTGGCAATCACCAGTAAAGAGTTTGAAATCTAGAAAGCTCATAGTGTTTAACATTTAGTCATAGAGGATAACTTTTGCAAAGGCTTTTGTCCAAGATTTAGTCTTGGACCTAAAATTACCTCCCTTAAGCCACCTTTCATTTATCTTCTTTAAGTAGTTATTACACTAAGCTTTCATAGAATAAAATTACATGTTGAATTTTTCCTGATAAATGTTTATGGTAGACTGTCATTGTTAATAACCTAAGCGTTGATTTATCCATTGAGGTGGCATTACACATTTCAGTCCTTCTGAATGTGTTTGCTTATTTCTTCTATGGTAATTCATAGTAAATAAGTCACTTCTATCATATGTTAAGTATTCATCCTGTAGACAGATAATTGTTCATTTCTCTGTGAGCTTTCTGACCAATATGTATGTAAATGCACACAGAAAATGAAGCAAAGCGCTTTTTTATACGTTAGCATGCAATGAGTTTGGCTAAGCAACAGTTTCTCTAGTAAGAGATATTTTTCAGTATAAAAGTAATGAATATTTATTAAAAGAAGTTCAGTTTCTTCTAAAATGTTCTCTATGCCTTTAAGTACATATAAAATACAATCATTTACAGAACAGCAACCCAAACTTTGTGGAAGTTGATGAGAAATACATTTAGGAGTCCAGGGACCTGATCCTCTAAATAATTATGCACATGAATAACATTATGTTTGGAAAGATGGCAGTTGATTTTACACAAGTATGTTACGGTAAGGCTAAGAACATTAATGTGATGCATATGTGTAAAGATCATGCTATGTCATGGTAAAAAAAGGACTTGTTTCAAGTATGGTTTCCAGCTGATGAACCTGCCTGTGGAACATGGACAGGAGTGAAGTTCCAGATTAGAACAACCAAAGCCTTGGAAACTTTCTAGAACATGTCCAGCAAAGTCACATAATTAGCTTTCCAAAGGAAATTTTAGTAGACTTAGTGCCAAGTTTATCAACAAGATCTCTGAAAGTGATAAAGATGAGCAGTCACTTGTTGACATGTGCCACCCCCTATGTAAGACATGCATCATCTAATGTTTTTTGAACGTATTTGTGGTTAATATGCGAACCTTCTGTTAATCCTCTGAATTATTTATAGCCTTTTTGATGGCTTTTACAGTGTGTTAAACACTGTTTACAGTGTGCACAGTGCTTACCATAACAGAATTTTTTGGCAACTAGGGGCCTTGGGTTATACTGTGACACCACTTGTCTGTGATACCAGTAAGTGTTTGTACATAGTACTTTTTTACTAGAAAACATCCTAAAGGACAATATTGGAACCATCCATAATTTTGGTTCTAGATACAGCAAGCCAGAGAAAAAGCAAAGAAATTAAAGTAGGAGTACTTCAAGTTTATATAGAAAGTAGTGAGCCATTTAATGAATACGATCTGAAAAACAGAGCCACTGAAAACAGGGTTAGGCCTTTCTCCTTTGTATTTAGATGGGTGATTTAGACATCAGATTTTAATGTTACAAGACTTCATTTTACATTTTTTAGTTGTTCTTCTTGAACTTTTTTTTTTTTTTTTTTCCCATTTAAAAGGCTATTCTGCCACTGGCTAGCTTCATTTTTTTTTTCTTTTTTTGGACTTCCCGTTGGAGAACATTTGCATTTGAAAGTTTTTTCTGGGCCTTGCTCTGGAGATTATTGTGAGGAAGTGTGGGTGTGGGGGAGGTTTTACTAATTATGAATTCCTCTCTCCTCTTGCAGCTGAGAATACTGCAGAGCTTTCAAAGAGCACTGTGAAGTAATTTGATGGAAGTTTAGTACAGTGGAGACCATGGGAACATCAAATTTCATAGTCTTCATCTGACACTAATATCATATTTAAACATTTTTCTTAAAGATGTGGCAGCTGTCATCAAACCTCAAATATAATTCCACAGTATATGCTATATTTTATATATGCTTAGATTAAAAAAGCCATAAAAGTTGATTTAGTAAGAGTATGAGATTTGGTTCTGTTGACACTTATCCCCACAGCGCTTTAATGGTATGTTTATATAGATCTATTGATATCAGTACATTTACTCCAGAGCTTAGTGCTCCATACCATAATCAATGTTGCAGAGACCTGGTGTAGAGAAGCTGCAGCATTTGTGTCGCATGAATCCACAGGTATAATATCCACAGGCAGTACAAGTTCAGAAGAACTGGGGTAGTCAGTAGTAGCCTGTTTCCCCTGGAGTCATGATCTTTTGAGACTAAGATTCTTTCATGTTGTAGCTGAGTGTGAATTGGGAGTAGGTGACTGGAGTGACCACATTTAAGAGGTAGGGATAAAACCACAGGTCTTGGGAAAAATAACCATGTTTCACATCTTAATCCAAATTCTAAATATTACATTTTGACCTCAGCAAAGGTGGAAGAGACTGGACCTTGTTAATGTGCGTTAGGATCTGTTTCATTGTATGTGAAGAAACTGCATTAGAGAAGTAACTACTGACAAAATGTCATACTTGCATTTTATTGATGTGGGATTATTTTTAATGTAGGCTAAGAAAATAATGATATGTCCATATCACAAGACTGAAAACAAAATGTGAAATGAATGGGAGGTAGAAAACCAGTATGAGCGCTATTTAGGTATTTTGCCCAATTTAAGTTATCCCTATCAAAAGAGGTTGAAATGAGAAGGCTTTACAAATAATCCTTCAGGTGACCGTAGGAAGAGCATTCAATTCACTGAGGACTCATCTTTGCATCCCAAACTCTGTACTCTAGTATACAGAAGGAAATGAAAAAAATTAGAAAATGAAGAGGTTTGTGAACTTTTCTGTGGTTTGTATTAGATCAAAATAAACCACCTGAGGACCAGGAAAAATGAATGTAATGTTTATCATTCAATGGATGAATGGACCTGAGACAGACTCAGAAATGACAGATTAGACAGGCTGATGTGGACTGTGTGTAATACCTTAGAAGTTGTTTTAAAGAGTAGACAAGGCAACATCTGAAATGTGAATTTCAGCTGACGTTTGCTAAACCAAAAAAAAAAAAGCAGATCTGACAAAATTCTTAAAAAGTGGGTGTGGCGATTACTAATAAAGTAAACTTTAAGGTAAAGAGATCTGAATTACTTCTAAATTTGTCAATTGAATATGTGAGGGGAAGCTGTATTATATTTATTTAGGGGTAAGGATCACTTTCCACATTGTTTGAGAGTATTTACGTTCATACTGTGTTCACTACAAGCCTAAACCATAAAGTGCTGGTTTTCTCCTCATTAGGATAAGCTCGACATTGAACAATTTAGCAGACATGGCAGATACTCAAAAGAGAAATTTCAGATTCACTTTTTGCAGATGGCCCTTTTGTGAAGCAGTGCTGTCTGAGTGAATGCAACTGAACCAAATTCACGCAATGAAACCTTTTCAAAAACGTCTTTATTCTTTGCTAAATTCACATTTTATCCTTAGTCCATGAAGGGCCTCTGCACTTCTGGGAGCCATACTGCTCCCAGATTTGCCTTGCTGGTTGTGTCAGTAGAGAGGACTACAGCATGAGCAAACACAGACAAGAGCTGGTTTCATACTAAGAACAAATAACTCCAGAGCACTTTGTTGGCTGTGTTGAGAAGCCACTGCTGCTGTTTCTACTGCACTAGCCTAGAAAGCTCACTTTTTTACACTGCTTGTTCACATGCCAGGAGTCACTTTAATTTTAATGTGTATTTTTATTTATTGGTTATAATCTTGCTAATTACTTTTTAGCTGTTTTAAGTATGGCCTAAGTTTTGTATTGTATAGTACCCATATGATAAGTGCAAATCTCCAGTGAAACAACTAATAGCATCATAAAAAGTACATTTCATAGTCCATTTCACCAAGGTTAGTATTTGTAGTATAATCCCCTGAGACTTACTTGCTTTCCTGTCTAACGTGGCAATCTGCCTCTCTTTTCTCATTCTGTTATGACATTTAAAAACTGTCACAAATGTTGGCAGTAGGCTCCTTCTAAATTCCTTGCTGACCAGCTTGCAGGTGCAACTATGTGCAATAGTTTATGTGAAAACTAGAAAAAAATACTTTAGTATAGGGAGAACAATGAGTCAAGAGTGAGGACAGGAGTGAGTTTGGAAAGTGCTGGTAGGTCAAATTCAATTCTTTCTTTGTCCTTCCATGCCAAATATTTGAGTCTGGAGTGGCCTATAAGATCTTAGAGTTAGCTGAAGGAGATAACAATAACTGACATGAAATGAAAAATTTTTCTTTGACCCATCCACTTTTGTGAAGTTTTGTCCTGGTTATTAATTGGCGGTAGCTTTTTCTTTATACAGGGTAAGCTCCCCCAACCAGACAAAGCAAAAAGCCTCAAACTTCTCCCAAGTGCAGACTAAAACTACAGAGCCAGAAATGAACTCATTTTGTTTGTTTGCACACCACTTGTACTTCAGCACTGGAACAGAACAAGGGTATGTAGAGATCTACGCCACCGAGAGGAAAAGAGTTGATGTTCAAACAGTTTCATGTTGCAATCTATTTGAGGCTCACAGAAAATGTGAGCTGATTCGTATTTCTGAGATAATTAGGTTTATTGTGGGAACAGGACCATTCTGTTGGCGAAATATAAGTTGGAAAATATTTGTATTTGCTTAACTGGTAAAATAACCATGGTTGTTCTCTTCCTTTTCTTTAGATGTGTGGCAGACTTTTCCTTTCTGGCTTATTGGTGTGCTGCACTAAGTTTGCTGTCACTAACATTCTTGAACTTGAAAGTGGATAATCCCACTTCTCTTTCAGAGACATTGGTTGTTGATTTTTCTTTTATGGAGAGGAAAGGAAAAAAAGCTTTGTCAAAATAATGATGCTAGAGGCTAACCTTATGGAAAATAAAACAAGGTATGGATATTAATCCTACCTTGGAATACTTACATTTCTATGAAAATGTTTGTGGCCTAGCATTCCTGTTGAGTATGAAATCCTCAAACTGTAAATTCTGTGTTTCTTGTTTTTTCTCCATTGAAGACACACAGAAAAACTTTCATATCTTTTAGTGATATCCTGACTATGTTCATGTATGAGATACTCTCTCCTAAATTAAACACCAGCCTGGAATAGCACTAAAACAATAAGAAAGAGAATTACAGATATTGTTTGAATTAAGGGCAAATATAGACATTCCCTTTGTTCTCTGCCAGGGTTTATTTGAGAACACTCAAACTCTTAAAGATAGAACTAGGATTAAAAAAAACCCCAAACATTTCACGAAAACCCTTGCTTACCGGCATGTTCATGTTTGAATTATTTTCCAGTGAAAATTACTGAAAAAATACTTTTTTACTTCCTATAGAAAGAAGCTACCCTCAATTTATTTTTGATGCAATAACAAAATCCACATTTTCAAATAAAATATTTTCTTTGTAATTCAGTGCTTTGGCATTTGTTGTCATATCTTTTAAGAATGTGTATCAAGAAGATGATGTAGTCTGTTCTAGTTTTGTGAATGAAAGGCTAGGAATTATGATTGAAACAAATCTTTCAAGTTTTCAGTTTTCAAGGCTGGTCTTAAGATTGACTTGTGGTTTTTAATTTCATGTCTGTATGTTTAATGCAGTTGCACCTTTTATATTTCAGCCACTTCACTCAAAATAAAAAAAAAACAATTCTCACAATAAACCTTTAAGTTTGGTACTATTGTTTCAGTACTAGCATCGGTAGTGATGGCTAGCCTCCAAATGGAATTAGTGATTGTAAATTATTCAATTTAGGAAATGGAAAAAGACGTTCATTTTTCAGAAAGTGATGATTTCCTACATCTTAATAGGAAGTTTTGTTTAGGATATCGCAAGTCTTAAACAAATGTTTTTTTGTTTTATGTCCATCTCTGCAGGTGGCAGAGGACCCCAGAGGAAGAATCCAACTTTCTCAGCTTTGCCAAAGAAATCTGGGAGTAGAGGCTTGATGTTGCACATGGTACAGAATGGCATGTCTCTAGAACAGGGAAGGTAAGGGCTTCACCTGGGGGGCTTTTTCCAACTAATTTATTCTTTATATCTGAAGTGTAATTGCCAGTTCTCTGCAGGCAGTGCAGCTCTACACTGTAAATTTGTATTACTGTTGGTCAAGCTTTGAGCACACTATTTTTGGAAAATGTTTTAGAGTAAATATGGTGTTTGTGGAGATAGCAATGGTTAAGCTGATGAGGTAAAACACTAAAGGAATGTTTTAAACACTTTTACATGGCTCTTTTGGCTATGTGAAGGTTTTTGAGTCGTGTATAGACAGTTTCCATCTTCGTAACACCCATGACACGACTTCTTAGTTCTGAGTCAGCAGTTACCTAAATTCATCAAGCATTTTTACTTGCACAAGATCATAAGATCAAATTTAATGCTAGATGTGCTGAGGATCAGCGAGTCATGGGACTTCCCAAGTAGTTAAATTTGAATTGAGAACTCTAAGAGGGCATAAAAGGCTGTGGTGGTGGTTGTTTTAAGCAGCTGTGTCCCAGAGAAAATGAGGACATGGCAACCTCAGAGGATGAGTTGAGCTGCTTCTTTGCTGCCGTGTAGCTGTAGAAAAAGGTCTGGTGAGCAAACACAGATGCATTCATTAAACAATCAGGATTTTTGCAAGATCATGTCTTGTAATGAAGATCTCACACGTACATAAATTGCTAAGTTCAGGTTCCAAAGTGGGCTACTGTGGTGTTGTTCCTTTCCGTAGAAAAGGCTGCTTCATTTGCCAGCTCATGTTGTGGTTTTCTGGTGTCATTAAATGCTCATTAATAGTGAAACCAAGCCTTGCAAATGTTTTCCACATTCGGACTGGGATTCAAGCCTCTGGACAGCACAAAACCAGAGACAGCACTTTCTTTCTAATGTTGCTGCAGTGAAAAAATTTGTGTCAGACATCATGAAGTGACTTAACTGACTTAAATATGGAGAAGTAAGCTCTATTCAAGTGATCTACTATTAATAGAATATTCCTTATCAAGAGTACTGGTCACCTGTTTCATTGCTTTCCCATGATAAAGTGGCTTTCTCATCGGAAATAGTGTTACAGATTGGCGCAAATCGAATATTCTCAGTGTCTTACGTTCTTCTTACTGCGTGCAAACTGAACACAGATGTGAACTGCAGGAAAGTGGCCAGTTTTTCTGTCAATTTGGCAGGCAGTTTATGGAAAGCCTTACAGTAGCTGGCAGTTTTGGGGACTGCAAAAAGGTCAGACATACTTTTATTACATGAATGTGTATAGCATTACCCTTAATAAAATTTTTCTCTTTTCTTTTTTCTCAACTACTATTTTAATTTTCAGTGAGGAGTGAGTGGAGACTTTAATGCTATTTTATTCTTTGGGGTTTTTTACTAAAAGTATGCATCACTTTTATTAAGCTACAAATGGTATTTTACATTGTAATAAAACAAAGGCAAATCTGATTTTATGCAGTTTACTGAGAAGACACGTGAACAGAATTGAAATGTAAATTAGCACAGAACGCTGAGAAATATGCTGAGGAGTTTAATGGCATTTATATCACAATAAAACCAAGTAGTATGTATAGATTTGCAATGTAGCAAACATTCTGCACAAATAAGATGCATTCAGTGCCATCTGCATGGAGTCATATATCTTCAAGCCTTTAGTAATTTTTTTAATTTAGTAATGATAATAGTGTGAATTTGGAGATAGTACACTTTTCTTCAGGGAAGTTATTGGGGATAAAATGGACTATGGGTGAACATGCCAAGTGGTACATGCAGAAAGGAGTAATCTTTTAAAATCAATAAAACATAATTTAATTTAAACCACTAAAGATCTGCATACATGTTTGGGGAATTACAAGTTTGCTATATTTTAGTGAGATACTGGAACAACTTGTGGCTAAGTCTGTCAGCACGGCAGACCACAGTTGTTATTTTTCTGTTTTTCAAAGTAGAGCACACACCAATATATAAATGTTTAAATAGCATTGAAACAGATCTGCACAGAAAACAATACCTCAGATATTTTTCTTCTTTATAAATAATCCCTGTTGAAAACTCTAATGATGATTGAAAGGGCCATGAAAAGGAGCATTTGCAGGCAAATACCTAAAATACACTGATCTAAAGGGTGCACATTTGCACATATGTAATTGGTTAGATTGCATGGGGAAATACTGCTAGTGAAGCATAAGCAATGCTGGAGATCACAGATAAAATTTTGAAGTTTTCATCTCAATCCATCCATTAAATACTTTATTTCACAAAAAAACCCCAACAGCAAACCCTCCTTACTTAATTCTGTGCTTGAATCAGATTTCTCGATGCTTCACAGTTATAATATCTGGCTTATATTATCTTCAACTCCAGGGCCCTTCAAGTGTGTGTGTATGTATTTGTGTGTGGATGTGTATGGGTAAACAAACGAGACCTGACTGTTTCAAAGAGGTAAGCAATAAGAAGGGAGCAGGATTATTTGTTAATATGTGTAGGCCTGTAAGTAATGGGATGAAAACAGAAA
Organism: Athene noctua; assembly: GCF_965140245.1. NCBI lineage: Eukaryota > Metazoa > Chordata > Aves > Strigiformes > Strigidae > Athene > Athene noctua. The sequence goes on along the minus strand of NC_134050.1, from coordinate 5,316,534 downwards.
CAAAAAAGAGAAGACAGAGTGCCAGTAAATATTTAAAAAAATTTAACTATGGAGTTTGGAGAATATGGAGAGCTGCTAAAAGCATCCTAGTTCAAGACATTTAGAACTCGGCAGGCCTATAGATTAGAAACTGGTCTTCAGAAAACAGTCCAACCATGGAGGAGGACACATTTTGCTGATGTAATTTACTTCTCCAGCATCTTTCAGAGCTCTCTGGAGCATCCTTCTTTGGGCTGCATTGGAGTAGGTCTTCATTGGCTACAGGCACAGTGACTGATGATTTCTGTCTTGAGACCAAGAAGCTCAAGAGTATTCTAAGCCTTCAGAAAACCCTGTTACTACTATTGCAGTTTATGCATGGTAGAACTTGATGGGGATTCTCAGATTTTTCTAGGAATATTAGCATTTGTATATTGTTATTATGTATAGAGCTAGGGTGAATTTTGCAGCCATCATTCATCATGCTAGAGACCTGCCATCCCATAAATAATCTCACTGAAACTATGGAGTTACTCATAGAACAGTAGCAGGCATAAATCTTAAATCCTTTTATTATCAAAACCAGTTAAAAATGTGGCATTTTATTTTGTTGAACAAAATCTGGAACAATTCTTGTTTCATTGAAGAAGTCTTTAATTAAGATTGATTTGAATTCAGACTTGCATCTGTACTTATTTTGCTTATTAAAATATATCTGATGACCTTTCTCATTTCTATACCAAATGGATTTAAGGCAAATTATCCTGTGTGCCTCCACACACTGCTGTTGCACATAACAGAACAATATGAGCTCCCTCTTGTGGTCGAAAAACACTTGTCATTCCACAAACTGAGTCGAGAGTACCTTTAACAAAGCGGCTAACATATTTCAAAAGTTTCTTTGTAATTCCTGGACTTCATTAAAGGATAACTCCCTGATGTCCCTTAGTATTAGTGAGAGAAGAGATTTAAAAGTGTGACACAAAAAAGGATAGGAACGGGGGTCATTCTAACCAGAAGATAAAAGCCTCTCTAAATACATGGTGTTTCAAACCCTGAATAACCATGCCAGATACACAAGTAGAGAGTTCTTAGTCTAACAGAACATATTTTTTAGCCATTAACATCGAGATAAGAAGCAATGTTTTCATTAAGATGGAAAGAATAATTAAACAACTTCTGGGCTGACAGACACTGCAAAATAAGCTTCTCACAAATTGTAGGCACTTAAAGACTGAAAATTCTTAGAAAACTGTGGAGAGAAACAGTCTTCCCACACAAAAATAATAGTCAGGAAGTGATAACTTCATCAGTGATACTATTTTACAGGTTTGCAGCCCAGAGTCTGCTTATAATTGTTGCTTGTTTACCAAGATTAATTTTGCTCCTGTTAATGAATCAGATAGAAAACAGTATAATGACACTGAAATTATGGCTTATTTAGTATGTACTTGATGCTTTTTCTTTAGGGAGTTAATGACATGTGATTCTTGCCCTATGTTTACAAAACAGTAGGAAACTAGAAACTTAGACTTACTTGAATTAAAATAGCATACAAAGTCATAGACATATTCTGCATCAAATACTTTGTTTTCTTATCTGTGATTTTTATTTTTAAATAGCTAAGTTGTTTAGTTTTAGAAAAATGTTTGTCAACTGGGGGACCAACGGTAAATGAGATATTCTGTTTTGACTGATGCAGTGATTATGGACACATAATGGTTGTTAAAATGACATTTTAAATGGTTTATTTTGGACTGTCTTTTTAACTATTTTAGATCACAATGAGAAGTACCAATCAGTTTTTGCATCATATGATCTTGGTGCTGCAAAGGATCTCTCCTTCTCTTCTCAAGGAGTTAAGAGATAGTAATTCTGTTTTGTCTGGCTGATAGCTTTATTTTATCTGAGAAGTACTCCAGGAAAAACAAGGTCAGAAGGTATTTTCCTGAAAGGAGGTGTGGGTAGACAAGGTGAAAATACAGCTCCTTATGCTGAATGAGAGATGGATTGGGATTGTTCATTAATCTTTTACCAGAAGACAAAAGTTGCACAAGAGAGTTAGAGACCTTACAAAGAACTGAAAAATAATCTGAGGGAGGGAGGGGAATTGGAAGACTCTATTTAGAAAGTGTGATTTATGACTTTTTATAATTAGATTGAAAGCATGCTGGTATGATATCTTTGCCCTAGACTAGATTATCTTATACATGAGCATGGATGTGATTATATTGAGGAACAATTCAAGCCATACTTTTAAAAGTTACCTGCTGGGTTTTTTTGGTGAGAAGACTTTTAACAGCACTGGCTGCATGGAAATTAAATAAGCTGTAGTGAATATTTCTATTAAAAAAGACGAAAACATGGGAGTGTCTAATCATAGAGACAAACTTGTTATCATCATCTGAGAATTAACCTTACGAAAAGATCGAGATGAACAGTTCTGCTTTCTACAGTGCAAATAACATGTCAAGCTGTCGAAGAGAACGTTTTTACCATTTATCAGATTGTTCTATTCTTTGAAATGCTTAAACCTTCTGTCAATCACTTTTGAGCCCACTTGTTTAGTTTTCAAACATTCTTTAGCCTACCTGCAGGAGAAGAGCTTTAACAAATGGTGATTTCCTTTAAAGCATAGTTTACTTTAAGAAGCCTTTTCCAATCCATATGTGATTATAAACTTTAAAGGAAAATAGGATGATGAAAGTTTAGCTGGAGAAACCCATTGGTAAACATACTGATTTTTATTACTTCTTAATTAGAGAATTATAATATTGTGGCTTTCCTAGAATTGCAGTTTTGTTATGCTACAATTACTTTATTAATTCACACTTATGTTTCTTGCTCTTCCATTTGTTCTTTTGCTTTCTTTCCTACACTCTTCAGTTCATTTGGTTGTTTTTGTCTTTCTTTTCTTGCTCTTACTTCCTTAACTACCACACCATATGAAGCCAGAGAAAGCCTCACTAGCTCATAGCGTTGCTTAGCAATGTCATGCATCTCTTGTTGTCTGTTGTGAAGCCATGGTATCCTGGTCTTTCAACAAAGATTGCTACATCACTGCTTTGCTATAGGTCCAATTTTTTCCCTGAGATTGCTGATAAGAGATGATATGTCTAGACAGCATACATAAGAGATTACCTCTAGCCATTATAATATAATTAGACCAAGCCATACCAAAGCTCACCAAGATTTTATGTTTAAAAGGTCAACAGCTTTTATTCCATATTTCAAAGATAAGCACCTTACATTGGGCTTAATATGTAGAGTGCTGTGCCTGAAAGAAAAGGAACTTCAAAAGATTTCTCCTTCTATTATATCATTCAAAATAGACATTTGATACTGTAATACGTCCATTTTAACTTCTGTGATTCATGGAGCTAGAGATAAAAATAGGTCAGCTCTGCCCCTATTGGTACAGGATTCTTCCCTGAAATATATTTTCTATTTCTAAGTCCAGAGTAGATTTAACTATCTCAAGTGAGGATTTACATTTATTAAACTGGAGGGCTGTTCTTTGGTGGTCTTAATACATTATCATTTATTATTTGTATTATGGCAGCAATTGGAGAGCTCAACTGAAATTAGGATCCCACTGTGCAAGGTACTCTATGAACACATAGCATGAAGTAATTTTTCCCCTGAAGGGTTTACAGTTTAAATAGATAAAACAAAGATTGAGAAAGTGGCCCTACCAATATGCCCATTTTAGTAAAGCACAACTGAAGCAAAGAGAGATGAGCTGCTCGTGGGCTTACTGATAATATGTATAACAGACCTGATAAGTGAGTCCAGAGCAGCTGCATTCTAACTTTGTGCACTACCTAGAAACATGTTTTTGCAATTGAAGTCAGCTGTCCTTGGAGGATTTGACTAGATAATTTTTTTCTTATCTAATCTCTTGCCTCTTTGGGGATTTACAAAATTCACCGGATTAATCTGAATTATGCAATTTCCAATGAAAAATGGTCCTGCTCATTAAGTATACCACTCAAACATCTGAAGAAACATCAGATAACCCACTTTTTTAGAACTCCCTCTTGTTCATCAGATGACTTGTTGAATATTTTAATTTTATTTTTTTCTCCTTGCTCTGCCAGGTCCTTTCTTACTCTTCACTGAGTTTCTTATATCTTTCCTTAGCTTTCTAATTCAAAATTTCCAGAACTGAATGCAGTATCACTGAACAGTTTTGCTAAAGTTCTACAAAAGAGAGAAGCTGGCTTTAGTTTTTCCAAGTAATCACTGCTTGGCATATCACTGGAAAGATTTCTCCCTGCAAATATTTCTCTGCCTTGTAAAGATCAGTAAGGCAAATTTAAGCTAAAACACTACAGCATGGTTCTAAAGAGCTTAGTGTTATAAAGCTAGCATGTCAGGTTTGCAGAATTTTAAAAACAAACTTTCATGGTTTAACCATGGACAGCAACTAAGCACATACAGCCGCTCACTTACTCCCTACCACACTGGGATGGGGGAGAGAATTGGAAGGGTAAAAGTATGAAAACATGTGGGTTGAGATAAAGACATTTTAATAGGTAAAGCAAAAGGTATGTATGCAAGGGAATCAAAACAAGGCTTTCATTCACCACTTCCCATGGGCAGGCTCATCCATCTCCAGGACAGCAGGGCTCCATCACACGTAACGGTTATTTGAGAAGACAAATGCCATCACTGTGAACATCCCCCCCTTCCTCCTTCTTCCTCCACGCTCATATGCTGAGCATGATGTTGAATGGCACAGGATACCCCTGGGGTCATCTGGGGTCGGCTGTCCTGGCTGTGTCCCCTCTCAACTCCTTGTGCACCCCTGGCCTCCTTGCTGGGGTGGGTGGGGGATGTCAGAGGCAGAAAAGACCTTGGCTCTGTGTAAGTGCTGCTCAGCAGTAACTAAAACATCCCTGTATTATCAATGCTGTTTTTAGCACAAATCCAAAACATAGCCCCATACTAGCTACTATGAAGAAAATTAACTCTATCCCAGCCAAAACCAGCTTATTTCTTTTTGGACAATATAGTTGAGAGTCTCTTTTCAGTACTACAGACAAATCTTGTTTTGCTGATATATTTTGGGACATAGTGATCTGTATCATCACTTGTCTGACAGTGGATTTTGAGACACACCTAAAATGTTCCTCTTAAACACATATAAGAATATAGCTTTGATAACAAAACGGCATGCTCCTTTTGTCATAACTGATGGAGAGATAAGGGCTTACCAACCTCATGCTCATTCTATCTGAAAAAGCAGGATAAAAGTTGAATTGAGAATATATACTGAGCCAGTTGGTATGCTTAAATGTTCTCAGACCTGAACTAGGAAACAGTTGAGGAATGTCGATTGAGATTTGGCCCTTTTACAGTAATTTCGTGGTTGTTTCGTGTTGTGTTTGATTCCTTTGGTTGACCAGCGTGTGAAGCTGTTGAACATGCTTTTCATCAAGGACATGTATCTTGCCATTTACAAACCTAATGTGGTGGCTGCCATACAAGACAAGGAGTTACTGCCAGTGGGCTCTGGGTAGTGGTCACAGAATTAACCATTTCAGAAGTCAAGCTGGGAGGACTAATACAAATGTCTCATTGGTAATTGTTCTTTTTACTAGGAAAAATGTAATTAGTAAATGAAATAATTTTTCCTCCTCCCGAACAATGATTTGTGGACATTTTTTCAACATGATAGTAAAAAGGCTTTAATGTATACTACCCAGCTGTTTATCTTCAAGTCATCTGTACTTCCTCTTAGCTTTCTTTCAAAGCATTTTGCAAATCCTTTTTTCACAGATCCTAAGCCTTCAGAATAAAATCAAGAATTCATCATTATTAGATCTGATATGCAAATTGCAGTTGTCATATTTTGCTTTCTCACATTTACCAAGTCTCAATAAACAGAATCAATTTCTAGAAAATACTATTTTATTAAGTATTTTCATAAATGAAAATGTGAGAAGGAAATCAGAATTATTTGGAAAGAAAGTCAGAAGATATCTTTAGGATATTGCCAAGTGAAATCTTTGCCATATCAAAATTTTGAAATACAGGCTTTCAATTTCCAAGTAGCTTTAACAATAACAAAAGAAACTCGCAAAACATGGAGCAGAACATCCCTTCTGAGGTATTCCTAACCCTATTATACACACTTTCCACACATTATTCTTTGTTCCTCATCAGTTGCTGAAAATACTTCCAGCAACCTCTCGCCCAGTATAATATTCCTTGAGGGACAGCAATACCATGAAAGGGAGTCTATTCATGTCTCCAATAATTATTTTTTTTCTTTTCTCAGTTTGGACTAATACATCTACCCCCTCTCATCCAACCAATAATGTATTTTCTGATTTCACATTGAGACAACAGGAGAGAAAACGGCAGCAGATTTCAATATGTTAGCAGCAGAAAGAATGCTAACAGCTCACTATTTTGGGGAAAAATAGAAGCCAGTGTCTTCAGGCTCAGACATCTGTTTCATACAATTTGCCAAGAAATGCCATAGCTGTGAGCTCTAGTATCATTAACATAATATAGCTACTATTGAATTCATTGTTTTAAAAGATTGAAGGAAATACATGTTGTATGTATATTTTGTGTTTCTCGTATGCTAAGTTTTCATTATTCTTCTTCACAATTGCCACTGCTAACTTATTTAATCATTTGTTTGTTTTGCTCAAAACTGACAATATTATAATGATGCTATGTTGTGCATCCTCTTAATCTGTAACAAACTACTGAAAGACAGTTAGTGCTCTCAGGCACACTTACTAGCCACTGATGCAAACTTTGGTTCTACAGCTTACTGGTTTGTTGTTCAATCAGATGGTCTTTATCAGACCATGATGCCCTCCAGCCAACAATGAATCAGTAACTAACCCAACACAACTGTTGTACCAACTGTGCAAGTGAAGCAAAGAAGTGACTGATTTTGACTGTATTTCAGTTCCTTGTACTCTTTGTTTGCAGTAAAGGCTTTACATTTTAGGATGGTCCTAGAGTAGCTGCTCTGTGCAGCTCAGTCACTGAACAGGAAAAAGTCACTGAACGGGAAAAACAGTCAAAAATGATTATTTATTACATGTATGGGTTGGCTTTCATTCTTGAAGTGCCTTGTTTTCCTGATCTTCTCATTCTTGGAGTAGTGCCTCAGATGCAAAACAATAAAGCTACAGTTGACATATGCACAGTCAAGTCTAGTGTATCAAGGCTTACTCTTGCTACGTTTCATTCCATGTCTTCCTCTTTCACCCCTCATGTGTGGGTGTATGTATAATCTGCTTAGTTCATCCCTCCATATATATATATACATATATATATATATATATATCTATATCTCATATGTTGCCCCCCACATTCCTCCCGTGGGTGAGTCGGATTTTAAGGGTTAGATAGAAATTTAATGTTGACTGACTTAGATTCTTTTTATTTTCCTGAGCACGTTGCTGGTGCTTAAAGGCCATAATGAAGAAATCAGATTGAATCTGCACTGAGGCCTTGAAGAGCTGACTAGCCTGTGTTATTAAGAATACTGTAAAAAAAAATTTTTTTTCATTTTTAATCCTGTATTTATAGCCTAATTTTAAAAAGTCTAATGTGAAAAAATATCTAATCACAACAGTCATTTTCAGTAGGCAGCAGATACTGCGGCAACATTGAAACCTTAGTTGATAATCTTACTGGACAGTTTTTTTCCTTGCAATAACAGGTCATTGCTTGTTAGTTGTTTACTATTTTTCAAATATAGCTAGGTCCTTATATTATTGTTCTATACAGGATGTAGGAAATTACAACTATGTACATGGTTTAAAATCAGATCAAAGGGAGGTATATCTTTTTTTTTAATGGGATTTCAAAATGTGCATGATCTGTCATACCTATCTCAGAAACTACACCATATAAAATTGTTGATTTAAACACCAACATTAGGAAAAGCACCCTGTTTACTTGAGGACTTATTTTTATTTTCATAAAACTTAGACCATGAATTTTAAGCTGATGATGCAGGTTTACTAGTCTAACTTCCTGTGTAGACATACTCAAGGTTACAGCTTCGTGGTACAGCTGAGCTAATATTAAAATCATGCTGCTGTCAGAATGGGGATTGGGTTCAGCTGGCTGCTGCTTGATCAGGTGTAAGGAAAACAGAATATATCGTGTGAGCTGGCCTGGAGCAGAACATCCTTCTAGACCATGGTGAGCTTTAAATTAGTTGAGCTATAACTTCAAACTTTCTTCCTATTCTGATATGGGGGTACTGTTTTCGTTTTGCTTTTGTTATTATAAAACCTTCATGTGTTGCATAGGAAAAAAAAAATCCATGGAAAGAATTATAATTTATAGCTGATTTTATGCCTCTGTTGGGAAGAATAACAATTCTTCCTCAGGTGGTTAAGGCCTACTATTACTTATAACTTGTTACTAACAGAACTAAAAAATTTATACCAAGTACCGTGAGATGTAGTAATAAGGGTTCTTGTAACCACCCAAATGAGAGAGAAAGAATGATCCAAAGACCAGGGGTTTGGAAGATCCTGTCTCAGCGTTGGCTATATAGACCATATACAGCTCTATATAGCTATATAGGCCACGTTAACAGATTTTCTGTGTTGCTCTGGACAATTATGCTGTATTTTTCTGTATTACTGATAGATTTGTAAAACATCACATAGTGGGACCCTCAGCAGGTGAGATGATAATAATCAAATGAAACACAAAGTTGTCTAGATTGTTTTTCTGAATTGTTAGAAAGATAACCTAACCATTATATATTTAAATGTGTCTGTGTCAGGCGTGTGTGTATATCCTTGTCCTTGAATACAAATAGCAATGATGTGTGAAGCATATTGGAAAAAGAAATCATAGGCTATGGTAGCTGTATTAATAGATTTGAAAGAAAGAAATAAAATAGGGAGACAGTATCTATTTTTTTCAAAAAGAATTGAAAGCTATAATTCATTTTGTACATAATAGTTCTCGTGGAAATATCAGCCAGACTACTTTCTTGATGTCTTAGTGGTTGGGCTATAAATCATTAGATGGAATTTTCCATTCTCACTAATATAATTAAGTTGCATTTGAACATCTTATTACATGAAAACATGCAACTGAGTGGGATTCGTCAAGTCTTTGCAGTTAGCTCACATAAAGAAGTTCTTTCTCTTTTGGCCCATCATCAGGCCTGAGTATAGTGTCAGACATCTGATTAACACAGAAAATCATAGGCTTGCTGAATCATTTGATATTTCTTGGAATAAAGGGGACTATAAAATAGAACATGAATAATTCATATACAGGACTATCCAAAGTCATTTTCTGATGATGTGATTTCTCCCCCCTTTCAGAACTGAACTTTTCTTTTAAAAGCCAGTGTGATAAAAGTGCATTTCTGTAGCGTGGAGACGTCTTCCTTTTTCAAATGTTTATCGTATAAAGTAGAAGTGTCACAAATGTTGAAAATAGGAAGAAGAGAGACAAAAATAAATTGGAATTTCTTTACCACGGAGAACTGTACAGTGTGAAAATAAACTGACTTGTTATTTCAGGATATTTAGTCATGACAGCAGAAAACTATACTTTCAGTGGAGGGTACAACTAATTTTTAAGAGCATCACCCTGTCACAAAATGTAAACTGAGAACTTGGCGCGGTATTTTCCTTCCGCGGAGTGCTTGGGAGGAGATGAAAAATAGAATCCTCCCCAGTCTGCTTCATTGCCACAGCTACATTTAATGGGTTGTGCTGGGGTGCTAAGAAATACAATCTGGAAAATTTTGCTCTAGTGTTTTAACATGTTAAAGTCCCAAGTGTTTTTTCTGCTGACTATTTCATCTCTAGGTTACCATCTCTGTTTCAGGTTTAGCAGACAAAAAAGCTTTAGCAGATTAAGTCTGTTACTATCCTTGTCCTTCCTATTTTCCAGGCTATCCCTGATTTTTGAGCTTGTATAGCCTCATTCCAACCCTTTTTACTGTTATCATGTGAAGAGCTTATGCACAGTAGAGGATTGAGCATCCTGAAACAAAGGTTCCTGCAAGCAACAGAAATTGTTATCTCTAGAGAAAAATAATAATCTTTTTTCTGATATCAAGTGTGATGGAATAGGCTTTTGTGATGAATTTGCTGAGCAATCTGTGAATACCAGAGGGTGGTGAAGTGAATCTGCTTCTTCGCTTCTGTTTAAGAGGACTGTAGGTGGAAAAAGGTGCCATCTTGACTATTGGAATATTGTAACATCTGGTGAGGATTACACATTAAAAACTGGTACCTGGATAAAGGCAATAGAAGAAGAATAAATAAGATGGGGAGAAAGCAATATAGGGACATGAGACACGTGAAGTTGTAAGGATGGTGATGTGTAAAACCCTACAAATAGGTTACACTCATGCACCTGTGATGTGTTTGCTTGTATGTGCGGAAGCCGGTCTGATAGATTGTTGTGTTCACCAAAGATGTAGGATCTGAGTCCTTCATTTTCATTATCCTTTATAAAATAATCTTCTCTTGCTGAGTATTTTTCTGCACACAAGTATTATACTTGGCTGTGTTGATTCTAATTGTACTAATTTCATTCCCATAGTATTGTTGCAGTTATCTTAGCATAATGCACTTTTTGCAGTACAGATTATTTCCACATAGAAAGGGGAAAAAGTGCTTGATTGGTCGAAGGCACTATTAAAGCAATACAGTAGTATCTGCAGTGGGACTGTAATATTTTGTGCCTGTCTCATTTGGGGATGTAATGCCTTAACCTAACACTTACACTGAAAATTATGACTAACTCATGGAATCCAATTAAAAAAATCAACAACAGTATAGCACTTGAATGAGTGATAATAGCTACTTGGAAGGGGCTTGAGTCAAAGACGTTGCACTGGCAGTGCCTGCAGCACTTCCTACTAAAGTGATGGTATAAAAAGCATGTGAGAGAGCATCACAGCACACTGTAAAATGTAATTAGAAACAGGTGTATAAGTAAATGGTTAGCTCGACTTGTGTCTTGTTTGTTTCTAGTAGTAACAAAAGGTTTCTCTAGTAATTATCCTGAAGCTGGATTCTCATATAAAACTTGGGAGCTTTATCTATTTGTATATATTTCATCTTGCATTATTAGTCAGAAGCTTCTGGAAAGAGTCAGAAACCATAAAGCCACTTCTGTTGTGATCAGGGCAATTTTTAACCCTTTGGGAAAAACAGCACAAAACAGAAAGGCAAGTCCTGATTTTGGGGAGAGGGGTGGTGGTAGAAGATAGAAGCAGGAGCAGAAGGTACTCAAGTTTTTGTTGTTTGTTTTGTTCGGTTTTTTTCATTGGGTGTATTGATAAAAAGCTCAAAGGCTGCTTGGCAGTGACCTCAGTCCTGTTCATATGACCAGGGGAATGCAGGCGGGAAGCTAAAGCTTGCGTTTAGTCAGTGATCTGTGAATAACCCTCAGTCCCTTAATGACGTGAGAGGAGCCTCCAAAGGGAGACAGTGAGTCAGAGAGAAGGAGGCACAGAGATTGCTTGAACAACCATTAGCACGTCATTGGTAATCCCAGCGACACCTTTCACATCCCTGGCATTTGTCTCAATGCACTCTACTGAAGGCTGGTACTATGTTTTATTTAAGGCTTTCTCACTGCCTTCTGGAGATGTGTGTGTTACTGTAGCCTGACTGATTGGTTGTCTGTTATGTTTACTAACACTCTGAGATCCTGCAAGAGAGGGGAATCTGTGGAATTTCTACCACAGCTGAATACCCCTGGAATGAATCTGCGTTTTATATTAGACACAAAGAACTGAAAGGGTATCCAAATAAACACGCAAATTAAAGCAAATCATTTAGAGAACATTTAAGTTGCTACACTGCAGAAGAAAAAGTTACCTTGATGTATTACTCAGCTATGCTTCTGCCTGCTTATTGTCATCTAGTAAGAATCTTGTGATAATATGTGTGCATACACTGATGAGGAATGCTAATCTTGTGTGTTTTGCATCTCTGCTGAGCATTTCTGTTCATCTAAATAGCTGCTTAGAAACTGGACAAAGGAAAGATCGAGCCAAAAGCTTTATAGAGGTGTAAAGGCAGAGATCCTTTTGGGATAATGCTTCCTCCTCATCCAGAAGAAATATATTATTTGGGGCTGGGGGGGGGGGGGGGGGGGAATAACAACACATCAGCAAAAGTTGCCAGAGAGAGCAGAGTTAAGGTGGCTGTTTCAAGAGGCAAAGTTTATCATGTGGTTCCGTAGCTGATAATGTTGATCAGAATTGCGGCTCATACAGTCCTTTTCTCTCCCCAACCTTCTGTCCCTCACCATGCTTCTGACTGCTTGGTTCAGCTTTCCATTTAGTCACTGCTTCAGTGGTTGACCCTGAGCAAGTACTCTCCTTAATGACTCAGTTTCTTCTTTTGTCAAATGCCATGCTAGTAATCACAGTAATAACATGACTAATATTCACCTGGATCTTAAAATACTAAAGCTGTTTTCACCTCTTAGCTTTTTACAGAAATTCTGACTTCCATCTGTGATTTTTAGTTTTCTTTTGCAAAAAACCCTGAATACCCATAGCATTTCAATCAAATACTTTACTTATGGCCACTTCTAATTTTTGTGTCTTCTGCTGTATTGCCTCCAAGGAGATAACTTTGCTGCTCTTAGCTGTTTTCCTTGGACTACAATTCCCATGATCCATGGCAGGTGAACATTCTCCTCATACACTGGTCTTTTAATGTTCAAGAGTTGCATAAGAGGAGAGAACATCTGAGCTAGAAAGGATAAGACACTGGAGTAGCATTATCAAATAAAATATTCAAATTTATGCAGCAAAAATCCGAGGAAGATATTCAATTTCCAGTCACTCTACTTTCTCCAAAGAAGATAAATATAATCGTGATACTTTCTCTAAGAGAAACAACTGAGCATTTCCTCCTCAAAGGGAGTGAATACCAGAATTTCTCCTAATAAAAGCTGAAGTTTGGAGAAAGTATGGAAGTCTTCATGAGGAATAACATTCAGCAGGTCTGCTCGTTCCCTAAGGGACTATTCTGACAGTTGGATATTAACTAATGGGTTTCCTTTCTACATCTTCAGTACTCAGAATATTGGCTGAGGAGAGGATGATGTAGGAACAAGTGTTGAACCCCTACAGTACCCAAGGATTCCTCTGTGCTGGACAACAGAAAAGCTTTAGTAATAACACTGGTAGTACAACACTAGAAAAGTACCTTACTTGTTATTTTAAGGAAGCACCTCTTCCTGTAAGTTTTTATCTCTCTTGCAAGACACACGTTTTTCCTCTTCTAGTTGAAATAGATTGTAGAAATCTTTTTTTTTCTTTCCCTTTATATCATGAGTCAAAATTGCTAATTTAATGTGTATGAAGAACTTGGATTATCCAGCATGTGCTAAACATAGCTACTGAACATTTGCCACATGTCAGAACTTCGCAAATGTTGTTTGTGGAATTATTTATGTTGACTACATTGGAAACATGGGTGATTAGCAATGAGTACCACAGTAGTTTGTGAAGACTTACAGATGGAACTCCCACTATCCTTTATGGACAGAACTTCTTGATATGTATAAGCTTAATCTTGGCATTCAGTGTGTCTTTTAAAGGATGGCAACTGAGAAATGCAGAAGTGGGCATAGTGTGCAGTTCAGAACAGCAGGTATAAAGAAGAAATAAGAAAGACTGCAAATTTGTTGTCAGTTGGTTCCCATAAGCTTCCATTAATTTCCTTCTGAGTACTAGTATGGCCCCTTTGTTTCTCGCAAAATGAAGTGGTGATTATGGTTCTCTTCCTGAGCTAGGGAAATTAGTTTATGTTGAACATTAACTGTTGGAAAAACTCAAAGGATTATGTATGTTCCTATAGTAGTCTGGTACATTGTATTCAACATTCTGTAATAACTTTGGGAAAGGGCCACTGTGCAATGCAATCAGTGTTTCTGGTCATTTGCTATGATTGTTTCTAAGCAGTGGAAATGTTCTGGGACACATGAGAACTTTGCGGTGTCAAGAGAAAGCACAAAATGCTGTAACCAGAAACTTGCCTGTTTTGAAATGTGGGAAAAGTAAGTCCTTTAACAGAATGGTTTCTTTGGCTTTGTCTTCGCTTACAATTTGTGAAACCTACATTTTCTGCCTTGAACAATTATAGCCAGTGAAATATGGAAATTTGTTTAAGTTAGAATGAACACTTTGCCTAAAACTGAACAAACATTTTTTGCCTAAAAATTTTAAAAGTATCATTATTTACTATTCACATTGCAATAATTCCTTTGTTTGGAGAAAATGCTTCTTTTAATTTTTAAGACAGGTCTTGATCCTTTGATGCAGAAATACAGTTCAAACAAATGTCCATGTTAACTAAATCCTCCTTCTATCCTACTGAGGATAATGCAACTGAATATCAATTGCACTTAATTAATTAGTTTAACTTTACAGCAGTTTACAAATAATCCCCATGAGTTTTGTTGCTGCCTACTTGCTTGTCTGTACTTCTTATTATGCTCACTGAAAGCATAAACATAATTAAAATGCTTTCCTAGACTTTTTTTGCCTCCTACGTCGGAATGTGTACTTTGTTTTCATGCCACTTCATAAGACAATCTGTATTAAGATTCAGGCTCAGATCTTCAGAAAATACATTGTTTTTTTTCAGATCTGGTATCCTGTAGGCCTGTACTTGGACCCCTACATGTGGAAGCTAATTAGTTGAGCTCTAAGGAGAAGCAGGGAAGAAGATTAAAATAAGGACCTGAACGGATAGTTTTTCTTCTTTTACTGGAGATAGTTGTCACATGGTGTTTTTGGAGTCACATTATATTTTTGTTTTCTTTCATGGTAATTTATGTTACCTAGAAGCTTGACACCTAAAAACCCCAATGAAACAAAAACTTTATTAGAGACTCTCTGGTTGGAAACAACTTTCTGGTGAGTAATATGATAATACAACTAATTGGAGGTTTTTTTAAATCTAGCTGTCTAATGTTCAGCTGAACACTATTGCTGACTCTTCTGGAGGGGAGAGATACTGGTATAAACCCAGCCTTGTTTTCAGAAAACCTTTAGATATTTTAAAGTTATTAGGTATAGAGTGTTAAAAGTTTAGATATACTTTCCTTCTGCTTGCCAAGAGAAGCTGCTCTTGAAAGGAGTCACCCCTGCCTAGAACATACTGTTCGTCACATAAGCTGGCAGTAAGACTGCTGCAGGGGAAGGGCCACAGGAGGAAGTTACTCCCTGCCCCTGCCAAAACCCAAAAAATACCCCTTAGCAGGTATACATAAATGTCTAATTCTCTGAAAATTTCAGTCCAGAGCTTAAATTTTCACCCTTCAGAAATATTCTGGGTACTCCTCGTGTACTGTGAAGATACAAAAAATTACTCTAGACTTAAGTGAAACCATCTCTTGATCACAGTGTTCATGTGTCCGACAATCAGACAAATTGCCATAGGGAGTTCATGAAACTCCTTATAAATTTTGCACCAAGTAAATCCATGTAATACAGAAATGTTGTAGCCCACATGCATTTACAAACTTTTCTAAGAGGACCTCAAGTCTAACTCGCATTGAGAGTTTTATGAACTTTTTCGTATTTGCAGCTATACCCTGTGAACCATGAGCATCCTTTAAATTCACAAGAATAGGAGTGCTTAACTCTTAGAATTGAAGGAATACCCTAGACCTCAGTGCATTAAACCCTAATTCAACCCACTAGAGACAAGTTAGAGATTAAGGCAATTGACTGACCACGAAAAGAAATTGCTGTGTATAACTTGGCCAAATAAAAAGTATGGAGCAAAAAGGTTATGATATTTGTTAATGTTCACTTGAAAAGGGCAAATACCAAGATCAGGGAATTTTTATTTTAGAATGTTTGGATGAAATTAAGCAATGAAAATCAGCTTAAATCATGAAGTACTCTTTGCAGTGAGATCAAATACTACACAATTGAAGAGCCTTACAAGAAAAGCAAGCGAAAACTGAAAATTTGCATCATGTGAAAATCATTCTATGGTAGATTTGGAATGTACTAGCAATGGATAGATGGCATAGTAACACTAGGAATTCCTATCCATGGTTGCATTTAGCCACTGATACAGAATGTATAGAATACAAGTAGTCAAAAGACTGTCTTTCCAAGGTAGAATGTAGTTGCTCTGAGAAATCTACCTCTATATTATAAAACATAATTTTGTTCAATTTTTGTAAGACCTACTGGTAATTCAGAATGATCAAGATTTAATTATTGTGCTAAAAGAATACCTTTGCCTATGTAAACATGGCTGGTTGTGGGGTTTTTTTAGTCTTAGTGGTATATACTTTTTCAAACTAGATGAATTGCAAAGACATACATGTATATGTAAATGTAGCACATAATACAGTGTAAAAAAACATCACAGTGTCTCTAAAATGCATTGTAACTCTTGCAAAAAAAAAGATGTTATCTTTACTTCACAGAAGGGTTTTATCATGCTCATAAATATATATAGCTGTGAGTATGTCGAAAGCAGCTAGCACAGGATTGCTTAGCTGAGTGGGAGGTGATGCAGGACTGTGCTATTAGTGAGCAGGAGGTGGGAGGTGACTGGGACTGATGGGCAGGTGGGATACAGTATTTATATACATATGTTTACAGGTATTTTTAGATGAGATATAAATATGTAAATGTTAATTCAGTGAGATAGCTTGCCTCAAGGATAGAGTGATGTAATAACTCAGAATGAGGCAGCATAGTAGAGTGGACTGAGCATGGCAACTGTGAGACAAGAACACACATATTTTAATTCTGATTTCTACACAGTAGTACCTTCTCAGTATTTGTTCTTCTCCATGTATTCTCTGATAGTTTTGGCTAGACATACATGCTCAGACTGGGGTTATGTAGTATAATTCATAAATACTTGTAGCTTAACGTGGCATGGTTAAGAAAAATATTATGACATCTGTAGTGCCTAGTGATGTAGGGAGGTGGCCAGTAGCAGTTGAGGAAAAAAACCTCTATGTAAGGATTTTATACAATTTGCCTTATCTTAGCGCTTTTCCTATTCTCTTGGCCAAGTTGATGTTCCACTTACCTATTTCCATTCTGGGTACGCTCATGCAGTGTTCAGAGATTCACTCTCCTGTTGCTTCTCACTTACTGTTTGTTAATGAAACTAGACATATGAATCTTTTCACCATAAGACTTTTTAGTTTTCTTTTTAGGATATGCACTAATTTTTCTCCAAGCTGACCTGCCCAAGTAATGTCAATGTCTCCCCAGATGACCTGGCTGGCTGTTAGTTTTGGTGCAGTTTTGATAGGCAGGATGATGTGTTTCCTATTACTGACAATGAACAGTAAGGTAAACAGCTGGTTTCCCATCCTTGTCTAGTCTCCCTAATACCTGTTCCCTTCTCCTCTGCTTCTGTCCCTGCTGTTAGATCCTCTCACAGACTCTGTATATCTAGGCTGGATATGCCTAACTGGTTCTTCAGCATCCACGCAATATCCCTGACACCGCTTTCTCGCCTGTCCCTATTTCAGCTGTTCAGGAACAGCTCTGATGTAATCTAGCTGGTGAACTGATCAATCTTGTTAACTTACTCTTCACTTTCAGTTTGGTAACCAAAGACTAGGATGAATGTATGGGTATCTGCAGTTTTCCTGATATTAATAATATCAGTAATTGAGAATTGAATATTAGTAATTGAGAATTTGTGTGGAATTTTTGGGAGGACTCACTGTTCTCTGGTTTGACTGGAAATACACGCATCCTTGGTAGGATTTAGGCATGATGTAGATGTGTCCTGTGAGGAGGATGCAGCAAAACTAGACCAAAGGACACAGAACTATTACTGGTATGAGGATAAACTGTGTACATCTGTGACAGGCTGTAGAGAAGGCTGGGAAGATGTGCACTGTAAATCTTACTGCCTATCAAACTGAGATATAGTAAACTAAATGGAAAAATTATCAGTCATTTAAGCTCAGTTTAGGCTGCTGAACTAGGGTAAAAGTCCACTTGATATGCATCTATTGCTATCATATACACAGTGTTTGGTAACTGGTGCCTTATATGAACACCTTCATATCACTCTGGGACTTTATCTTTAAAATGCTTCAGTGAAGGAGAAAAATGCTATTATCTTCCTGTACAGATAGACTCAGGTAGTGCCCTGGATAGAATGAATTTCTTGCCAAGGCTATATGGCTGCCCAGAAATCTAGCTGAGCTTTCCAAGTACCATCCCTTGTGTTCAGACAGACTGGGTTTGACAAATTTTCATTGACCCACTTTGTTTCTTACCAGTAATCAGGACATCATACCTGGGGTCTGTACCGACTGCTAGATCAGAAAATAGAGTCTAGAAGTTCTAGCAGCTCAACTTCAACACTCAGGAACCCCATAAGTCTTTTTCTCAAAAGTGTAACTTCCAAATGCGCTTTAGTGATATGCTGAACTCTGAAGGTACAAAGGCCAAAAGAACTTACATGAAACATGTACTCTGCTTCTTCCTGATACTTGCACCATCCTTACAAAGGACCTATCTTATTAAAGACCTTTTAATCAAAGAAACTAGCTATCCAACATCAGGCGGTGCCACAAATATTTCCCATCCCAGGGTGAAGCAGGTTTTATAGTCCATGTATAATTGCATCACTCGGGCCTAAACCCAGACTCTACACCAGTAGAACATGAGGGAAGAGAAGTGCACTAGAGATACACAGTGCGTCCAGTGAAGACCACTACAGATTTTGACTCCTAGTCAAAATTCAGAATAGGAATGTATATGCCTATTTATTTCAGATTTATCATGTGCCTTTTGCCATGTATATATTGCAAAGACACTTCAGAATATGTTCAAAACCCCTTTCCATCTTTTCCCAACCAATTCCTATTAAAATCTAGTTCCTTTGGCTTGGAATAATGATTGACACTGTGTTTTGTCTCATATGTCATCTTAGATGGAGATTCTTTTAAAAATAAATGTGGCAATTAAATCCCCAGGCTGCTTCAGTTTGTGCACAGCTTGTTTTTAAGTAACTGATAAAGAATATGCAAAGTTTTCAATGAAGCTGCCAGTCCCTTTTCAGTGTCCTCTGTGCAATGCATATCTTTCTTCATTTATTTGCATTGTCTTTGTCACAGAGAGATAATTTACTTGTGCCAGCAGAATGGGATTGTTTTCATGTGATCTATGACAATCGGGGTTTTCAGATAACTTGTTTGTGCACAGGAAAGAAATGTTTTTCAGCTCATCTCTGACACCCTGTAATTGCTAAGAGTGTAAGTGCAAGAGCTAAGACTTCATGCTTCCTTGGCACAGTATTATCTATCATTTATGTGGTACATCTTTACTAAGCAATACTAATTTGTGATGAGAAAGAGGAGGAGGTGGAACCAGCTTGCGCTAAAGTGGCAGCTGCAAACCAGCCCTCAGTAGTAATAGGTGTTTTTAGGCATGTTTACTGAGAGACTGCTTGTGATCAGTGCTATGCTAGGGAAATAGTCCATGGAGTCTGTCTTGGATTTTCCCAGGGCATGAGACTTGCTGGAAAATAGGTCAAGCCTAAGTATTAATAAAAGCAATCCTAACTTTGCCTTAACTTGTACCTGGTTCACTCATTCTCTCTGCTGCATGGTTCCAGAGGCCAGGCAATATCTTCTCCGCACTCTGTTGAATATGGTGGATGTGTCCTACTCAAATTACATATGTAAGTGCATATTGAACCCGCAAGGCTGTTACCCCTACAGCTGCATTTCAGCCTTCCCTAATCCTCTCTTCCTGTGACCCTGTCTCCCCTTGTACTTTTGTGACAGGAACTATGGGAGGAATGAGGATGCAAATCTGGGCAACCAGCTGTTATCAGCTATTTTATATTGCTAGAACATCAGATAAAGTTCTGAAAAGCACTAGGCTGTAGCCCAGCAGTGAGGCCTGTTTTAGCAAATGATTGGGCACAAGTGAAATAAATGTCCCCTTGCAAGTCAGTTTGTGAGGGAACAGGTGGTACATGGTTATTACAGTGCACAGAGAACAACTCTTGGAATACAACTGGAAATAATTCAGATGACAACAATGAGTCCGTTGTAAGTAAAAAACAGGTTATGATGTAACTGACTTGTGATAAGCAGGGGTAACCAGTGGGCAGCCAAGGACATTATGTTTTGTTCTTGTGTATAATCACTGAGTAATGATGAGGAAGCAAATGGCAGCAGCTTAGGTGAAAGATTCCATGTCACTACAGTGCTGCTCTCCGGGAAGCCTTCTGTCCCTGGCCTGTCAGGGGGAGTATCCAATTGTATTTGCTGGAAGAGATCACTGAGCCTCATAAATATTAGGGAAGGTCAGTGGCAGTCCAACTAACAGGACACAATAGATCTGAACACAGGTGTTTTCTGCCATTAGTAGATGACACCTCCTCCTTCTCAGCCATATGAAAGACAAAAAGTAGGCATGAACCTGAAATGACAGAAATAAGCATTGGTCTTCATGATATTTTTAGATATTATCAGCTGACAGGGCAGATTGTGAGGGACTGAAAAATGACAAACATAACTCCAAGACTCTCTTCTTCCCTGCCTTACCCCTCCAAAAAAAAGGCAAGTGGGGGTAAGGGGAGAGAGAGAAGAAAGAAGGTTCTGCTGGCAGCCTCAGGATAGTTAGTTTAAAAAGCAGGTGTGGGGGAAAATATGAGAAACAATCTTGTGGGATTCAGTGAGGAAACACTTCAAAAATATAATTTGATTAGGATACAGCCTGTATGATTCAACGAGGGGGAGGAGGTATTGCCTGGAATATGCATCTGACAAACTTTCACATCAAGAATTACTAAATTACTGTCATGCAGCCATGAGGTAGGGGCCAAAACAGCTTGTGGAATAGACAACTTTTTTTTTTTTTTACAAACTCATGAACTGCAACTTTTTGAGTTGTTGGCATCTTTGATGGGAATCAGCACCATGAGTTACTTTTGCTTCTGGTTCCATTGATGTATTCCACCTTCTTATTTTTATGAAAGTATGCAATACAGTGTGCTGTATTTACTTCCTAAGCTCTCCGTTGGACTGGAGAGAAGGTAAGAAAAACAAATCCTTCACTACAATGGGCAAGAGAACATCAGATTTAATATGAAGATGGTTCAGGCTTTGTGCCTGATCAGATAGGCTTTGGCATCGTTACAGAACATCATTCATTCACTCGCAACTGTTTATTACATGTTATTTTGTTATCTCTATTGTACCAGTCCCTGTAGTTGCATTGCTGTGAACATGTAGTAATGGTCAATACCTAACCAATAGAAATTATGTAGGTGGAATCAGAAAAGATGAAGAGTAAAAGAAAGGCAGAATTACTAACAGAAGGACAACCAAACCAGAGAAGTATTTAAACATTTAAAGACTGTAGCCTCTAACCTTTAGGTATCAATGGAATGCAGAATGCTGTATTTTGTATCATAGCACAACGAGATTAGGCAGAATCACAGCATGGGACCTCCTCCAGCTAGCAAAGGATGGAGCAGGTTCTGAAATCTCCTTCCTCTTAGTGTGGAATTTCTGTCAGGGCTTCAAGGAGATTATACAGTGTAAAATTGTGCAAACAGTAAAATGCTATTCATTCTCTTTCAAAGAACTGAGCTCTTTTCACAGCTTTTCCTTTTTTTAACTGATGATCCTGGATTTAGAAGTCTGTTGTTTGGTACACTCATTCAGTTATAAAGTTGCCTGGCTGTAATTTTTACTTCAGATCTGTATGTCCAGCATCTGGAAAGCAGGCAGCCAGACTTGGCTGTTTTAAACAAGAGCACTCTCCCCCTTCATGCTAATGACCTATGATTGAAGATCTGTTTGCTGGTGAGGGAAAATGAGAGAGACTAAGTATTCAGAAAGGAGATTGTCTGCTTAGTGCAGTGGCAAGAACATTCATTTGGAGAAAAGAAACTGGGAGACATATCTGATTTCAGGATGAATTCTCTACTGGCATTAAGTAGAAAAGAACGGTCCTGGGAGAAACCAATAGAAAACCTGTGTATTCACACTATATGTTAGTACCATGGTATCTCTTAAGTCATTAGGTTTTGATTATTACTATTTTGATTTTACATGAAGTGAAAGTGAAGAACCACTCCCAACTAGCAACCCCTGGCTCTTCAGAGGCCTGGGGTACAGGAGTGCCTTGTTTCTGAGTACAGATCTGATTTTGGCAGAAGATGCACATATGACTCCTCAAACTGGGTACTTCAGGATTGATTATATAGTTAAACGTAACTGCTAAGAAATAGTTTCACTCCAAGCAGTTTCTTCTGTTTCCAGCCCTTTCCCAGTAAAATACAGAAGATTACTGAGTAATTGCACTTCTCATAAGTAATTTTGACTGGGAAGAAGCAGGTAGGTGTAGGAATGCATCTGGGAAGATGAAGAGAATACTTTCTTTTCAAAGTTTGCTGTAACCAGAAAAAAATTCCAGAGTTAACAAGAAACAGTATATTCTTTGTAAGAATTTTGTTACTATAATATTCTGTGATTCAGAAATAATTGTCTTAGCACTGATTTATCCCATTTAGCTTTTTTGTCCTTAAGATATGTAGAAAACCTGGGCCTTGTTGCAGAGCTAAATGAAGCATTGGAAAAGGTACCAATCTGGACCAGGTCAGTTTTAAGGTGTTAGCACTGAATGGAACTGTGTATGAAAGTAGAAATTTTCCTTTGCAAGTGTGTACAACTTGTGTTAATCATATTTCATTCCTTCACTGAAAGTCCATTGTAACATACAGGTTACAAACTCATGGGACACAGGTAGAGCTGAACTGAGCTAGAACAAATTGACTCAAATACTACTAATATTCTGTCTTACCCTAGCTCTTGTCACTTAAGATCAACTGGCTATATGATTGCTGGATATGCTCTTCTGCCTTAGTGTTTATCTGATTTCCAATGAACAACATGAAAGGATCACCATTAATTAGATCAAAACTTATTCAGTTTCATGCAAAAAATTCCCTAGTGTTATACAAAATGGTTAAGTGTTAACCACACTTTTTTCATCAAATTTTGTTAGGTCAGAACTTTTAAGGAATGGTATGATGATCCCTAATCTAAAAATGCATAGATATAAAGCCTTCAGAGTTTAAGAAGTTTCAGGGCTAGAAATTTAAATCAATTTTGCCTTGAAAAAAGGGTGGTATGAACTTGATGTTTTTCAGTTCAATGCTAGCCCAAAGATTTGGCTCTACAAATATGTTGTGAACTGTTGCCCTATTAATTTAGGGTTCATGAAAAAAACCAACAACCCTGTGAATGTGTGTTGTGTTTAAATGGTTCATATAGCTGGGGCTGGGCTTCTGAAAAGGGGTTTTTCACCTGCTGAGAGATTCACTAATACACTTAGTAAAAATAAAGGCTACCCCCAGTAATAATTATTAAGGTGAGGCTTGAAAGGTCAGAATAACAGGTTTACAGGTATATTGAGAATTCAGAGTATGAAATGTGAGGACGACTGTGTATCTTCTGATTTTGTTTCTAGAATAAATTATATTAATGTTATCAAAAGAACAAACTGATCTTTTTGATGATTTGATGAGATTTGATGATCTGTATATTTTGCTTCATTTTTAAGTAGTGAAAAAATAATGAGCATTCCAGAGAAACTGTTGAAACTGTTGAAATTTTGGATGTCTGAGAAAAAACATTCATGGAGTTTTCATGGAGGAAAAAAAATGAGTTGTTTTACAATACTAGCTCTTTTACCATGTTTAGCTTAAGAAAGTAATTAGTTATGTCTAACCTTTGTTAAGAAAAATGTTTCCTTTGTCAATGGTGTGAGGAATCTTATTTTAAATATATTTGGAAGTAAATGACAGTTACCATCTTTATTAGTGTAATCCTCAAACGCAGTTGTAAATATTACAGGCAAGTGCAGACTATTTTAGTTAAGGTTAACTTGTAGCTTCTGCTCCTTCAGCAGCAGTGGGGAAAAGAATAATTCTGAATAATTCACAAGCTTTGTACCAAAAAGCAGGAAAACTAGAATTGTTTAGTTGAAGACCAGAGCTCATGAGCTCTATCAGGGGAGAAGTAGAAGAGTTACAGTGGTCTTTATTACAAACAAGAAGTGATCCATTTCTCTCATTTTCTAATTATCTTCTATTTTCTGTAAGTGGGAATACTCACATCTATATATAAACACCTAGAAGTTGTTGTATAATCTAAATAAGCTGTATAGAAAGTGATGAGAAAATGATGTTTCCAGAATGTGGCTCATCCCACATATTTAAATCCCTATTGACAAGCTTCTGACAACTTTTTAAACTGGAAAGTTTCATATTTAATTTGTCCAACCATTCCTCCTTCTCAGTTTCATTCCCTATCAGTTTCAAATATAGTCTCAGGTTATTACACAGTTGGCAGGAGACAGGACTTGCAAAGGCGCTATAGCAAACCGCATTTATGGGTCAGTGAACTTTCTCACTTTCACAGGCATCCTGTGTTGGGAAACCAGTTTAGCTCATTTTCCTAACCACAGAGTACAACTCAAGTGTTTGGAGAGCAGTTTTTCAGTGAAGCTGGCATGATTCACAGTTGCATCCAAGCCTCTTCTCTGCTGCCACATCCACTTAAGCTTCAAAACAAGTTCTTAATGAGTTTAATCATATTTAAAATTTTAATCTTTTTCAACATTATTACAATTGCCTTTGGCAAAAATCAGTAGTACACTGAGCTCCACATGACTCAGACTCAAACCAGGTTTTGTGTATTCAATTCTTTGTGAATCACCACTTCTTTAGACAAGCCTTTAATTTTTCGGTGTTTTTGCACCTTTAATTACATTATTGTGCATGTGATTAAAGAGAGTATCTAAGAAAAGTTAGCAACTGTTACAGACGTATTCACCATCTAGTCAGGATGGAATTGAAACGTATCCTCTCTCTTCCTTTCTCTCTACAGGCTGACACAAAAGATGAGTGGGTTTTGGAGGTTCTTTCTTGAGGATATCTATTTATTCTTGCTGGGCTGCATAATCAGAAGTGGAGACCGTGGCCTAGTATATCTCAAATAATAGCTTCTTTGATTCTCAAAGGTCTTCCCTTAGCTCATCTACATGCCTACAAATAACATGATACTTTTTGACTTTGAGATCACCACTGGTAGATCTGTGATAGTGTATTTTATTCTCTGTTCCTTGCACATTCTTCACATATGCGTCTGTGAAATTTGAAAGAGATTCTGCAAACCTTAGTCATGGGGAACAATATTGTATGATACAAGAATGCCTCTTTGAAATGCAAGTTTTCTATGCTGGAAAAGAAACCTAAAAAATAATCACTTTCTCTCAATCACCATGGTTCTAGAGTACCCTAAAGGTACACAGGGACCTAATATTTAATAGAAAACAACATTTTTTCCTTTCCACAATTTGCATCAGTTGGAAGTAGATCCTGAACTGGTACAAGTTGATTTTCTGTTTCTAACCTATGAATTGTGAAGAAACCTTGAAAAAGAAAGTTGTTTTGTTTTGGTTTATTTTTCTGAGATCCCAGATTTCCCAGAAACAGAAAATGGCTTTTAGAAATGTGGATTAACTCCCATCATCTCAGTGATCTTTAGTGTGAAGTGAAATGATGGCAGCTTAAACAAGAATTAATAAGAGCTAATAACAATTAATTCTTTCATTATTCAAATTGCCAGCTAATGTGCACTTTCCCACCCTGCTTCTGTTTCTATTTGTATATTGTTATTGGGTTGTTTTCTCAGCAGTTAGAAGCTGCGGTTAATTCTCTGATACAATCTACAGGGTGGGTATGTATACACTGTGACACTGGAAATCACTCCTGAGGAGCACCAGTGACCTATGTTTAGATGCACATCTTCCCTTTATGTTCACTTCCATCTTTAATGCTCAGCTGTATTTAGGCTAATGATTTATGCTACGTTTACTATGTTGCATTATGCAACATAATGTGTATGTGTGTCTCTGCGTGTGCACAGTTATATTTGTATTGATAAACACCAGATTGTTCTCATCTTTTTCTGGGAGTCATGTGGCAGAGGGAGGAACCCTCTACCTATATCATACAAGTGAAATGAAGTGGCCAACAACTTTCCTATCTGTCTTTGGTTCCCATATCCAGGGACCAAGTGTCCATATAAAGCTGGGTTCACCAGAGAGAGAGGGATGGAAAGGGAAATTACAATAATATTGAGTTTAGGCTTGAACTCATACTCTGCAACCTGCAGCTAAGAGAGGAATCATCACCAGATTTCATTTCAGTCAGTGTCCCTTATTTACTCCATTGGTAACTATCGGTTTGTTACCACTGCTTTTCAACCGAAGCGTGTTACTGCACAATGTCTGACTTTTAAGACCTTTACAAATTCTTTCAGTGAGCTGTTTCACATTAAGTGAAAAAAATATTCAGAATATAATGACAATGCATTTTCTAATTAAAAATTTCAGTAGAATGTACTTCCTGTTTTCAGTAGCTTGCACATGCATAGAAATAGAATGAAGGTAGGAGATACGCCTTGGACTTTGAACAGGAGGATAGGCCAGAAGAGCTGCTGAGGTCCCTTCTAACTTGGATGATTCTAAGATTCTGGGACTGCACAGTTTTTATATCATTAACTTCAGGTATAGATTCAAATCTGGCAAGGGGGTTAGTATCTACATCCTTGAAATTCCTCTTTTTTATTCTTTTACTAAATTACCAGCCAGCTATAGCCTCCCTCCCTTTCCCTTTCTTTCATTCTCATCCTTCTCTCCTGCTTGTTTCTTTTAGAAATATGGCTATTTCTTTTAGATTGTGACTCCATACAGTAGTTCAAAAGTAGTATACTTTTCACATGGAAAAATACCACCACTTTTATGTACTTCATGTCAGATATGTGCAAACCCTTGGGCTGGATGATTTTGAGAGGCAGAAGTCTTTACAGCCAGTTTGATTTATATGGATAATAGTACTGGTGACCTGTAATTCCAGTTCCTTAATGGTTTTACTTTACTGGAATGCTTTTGTACTTTGATTGTATGCTAAATTGTTAGGATAATTAAAGTAACTCAGGACTGTAGGTGTATTGCATGATGGGAAAGCAGAGTATCCTGGATTGGCTACTACTGAGCATTGACTCTAACAATATCCAGACTCAAGTGAATCTATATCCTTAGAGAACAAATATTAGAAGTTGTAATTTCAAAATGGCAGCTTAAAATCTGGACATCTGAAGACCCTAACCTGCTTTCCCAAGGAAAGTCAGAACACAGGTCAGTTACACAGGTTTGGTTCAGAAGAGAGACTGGGAATTGATTCAAATAGTCGTATTTTTGGTTTCTGCTTCTTCTCTGTCCCAAGAGAAATGACTGTCTCTAGCTTTTTTCCTCAAACAAGCCTGATTCCTTTTCATATGTTCAAGCTAAATCTCTTGATCAGCTATGCTGACAGTGTGATACTTACATTATAGAACTTAACCCTTAATAAGATTCCTAAATCAGTTTTGTTTAGGTCACTGCTAAATCAGGGGATACTTTCAGACATCTCTCAGTCACTTCTAGCCAATGTAAAACTCTTTGGGAATGAAAATCTCGTTATTCCATTATAACCCCCTTGAGCTACTGTATGTATCTAAGTAAACATTTGTGAGAGATCCATAAAGCAATATCAGAAGACAGTTACTGCTGTAATAAGGAAATAAGACTGTTGGAGTGTAATCAAGTTAAAATTATATGCCCATAAATAAAGTGCGTAATCATTTTATTAAATGTGTAAATCATATCTTGATTTCTAGTATGATTTCTTTTAGCAAGTCATGAAATTTTTAATGTGAGAGATAACATTCCTTACACAGAAACTTTTGCAACCTTTCACAGAAGAGAAAGGCTGTCGTTATTCTTTCTAGAAAAATGGATCCTAAACCAGTTGAGTCAGGCTTATTTGACATAGCTCACAGTGCAGACTGTTGTTGGTATTTGAAGACAATCCAGCTCTGAGCTGTAATTATGATGACAGATCTATTCATGTTTGTTGGTGCTGAGGATAGACAGCTGTTTTCACATGCTGGCTTACAATTTGACAACTGCAGTCCCAACAAACGCTTTTGATGTTCATACATGACAGAAATAAAAAGATCAAACATCACACATATAACGGCCCGTTCTCCTTATCTTTATCTTACTGTTGAATCCATAGAAACATAGGTCTTGAAGGGACTTTGAGGGATTTACCAGATCAGCTTTAAGGCCGAGTCATGCTTACCCAGAGTGCAGCAATCTGTGGTGTTTTGTCTCTGCTTGCAAAAGGGATGGTTTTCTGGGTGAGATCTGGATTGATTTTCCCAGAGGTAGATTATTTTCCTGGTTTTGCTCCAGAATTTCCACGGCCTAGGTTAAACCAGTTGAATTCTTACACCTTCCCATTTGGTCCTAATTGTAGACTTCTAATTCTTTCTAATTATTCATTAATACAGTAACCTCCATGGTGGAGATCTGATTTCACTTGAATATCCTTAGGTGTTACTCTGCTCAGACTTTCTCTCTGCTTACCTTGCTCTTCCAGTACATCAGCTTCTCTTCACTCATATTTTACCTTCCCTATCCTGCCATATGCTTAAAGCTAGAACTGTTACTCTGTACAGAGCTATGCACTAAATGGCTATGGATAAAGACATAAGCTGTACCTTCTTCGCCATCTACAGAGCCACCCTGTGAATTTGTTTCCCTAAGCATAAATAGCAGCTCTGTTATCCTTTCATTTTTACTCAGTTGATTCATTTATGCTCGGTTACTTCTCTATATATTTTGTAGGACAGACTCATGAAATATGTATGTAAGTTTGTATGGTTGGGAGTGAACCGTAGCTTTTGTGAAAAATCTTTTCCTATCATTTCATAAAAAATGGAGTTAAGAAATCAGTTACATCTGATTTTACTAGATACAACTCCAGTGAATATTGGTTTTGGCTATGGCAGTGCACCAGGCTATTATTACCACACGTATTCAAATGACATTTTATTTCCTACTCTGCATTTCTGAACAGCAGGCTGTTTTAGCTACTGCAGAGTCACATCCACAGAAAAGGGACAGATGTTCCACATTTTTCTTTATGAAACTGAAGAACTTTTCAA
Organism: Athene noctua; assembly: GCF_965140245.1. Taxonomy (NCBI): domain Eukaryota; kingdom Metazoa; phylum Chordata; class Aves; order Strigiformes; family Strigidae; genus Athene; species Athene noctua. The sequence continues at coordinate 5,287,473 of NC_134050.1, read as the reverse complement.
GTTCAGTAGCTAAAATGCCACCAAAGAATCAGACAGAAACATTGTACAATAGATGACATTGTCCTAAAGAGATGAAGAAAATGTACTATTTAAATCATCAGTAGCACTCACAAGGCATACTTGATATAATTAGTAATTGTATGCTCAACAGGCACACATGGTAAAAGATAGTCAGTTCCTTCCTACTACTCTAATAATGGGAGATTACATATAGATGTCTATTCAAAAGAGAGGATACAAGACTGTTGCCAACAACTGTAAGAGAGAAAGAGAGGATGAGAAAGTTTAATTAACAAGTACTACCCAGAGAGATATTTTGAAGAAAGAATGACTCATAGGATAATAATGCAACTTTGCCAGTGGCCAGGATAGGGAGGAAGAATATAAAGGAACAGCTCGCTTTTAATGAAGTAGATTTAGTTGCTGTATCTTTAGGAAGTTGAAAACATACCTTTGTTGCCTGCTTACTCATATCCCTGCTTCCCAGTTCCTAGTTTAAGTTAAAAAAAAAAAGGGGGGGGGGGGGCGCCAATGGGAGGGTGTAGGGGGTGTGTGTGTGTGCTGTTTTCTCTACTACTGTCTGGCAAGGACAAAGGGTCTGAGATACATCTTCTGCAATAGAAAGAACTCTTTGTACCAAAAATAGTGTCAGCAGAAAAATAGAATCAGGATAAAATGTAACATTTTGCCAAAGATTGCCTCTCAATCCAAAGTTTTACATGCTTTTGTAGTGTTACAAGATTTTTTTGAAAATAACAGTTTTCAAAGGTGCTTTTCCGGTACCCCTGATACCACTGGAATGGACTGGATGTTTTATGAACAGAATACTGTTCTGACAGGGACTGTGGCCATTCAGAATTAGTGCTCCTAATTAGTCTGATCAATTCATTAGAAGGAATTTAATTAAAATCTTAGAAGATTGCCTGTATTCCCTCCCATTCTGAAGGCATGCACTTCAGTGGGGCTAGGATATTTCTTGGGATATCCTGAGAATCCACATATCAGTTATAGGCAGAAATGTATCAGTTTCAAGCCACTACTCACTGTGTTGACTTGTAAATTCATCATAAAAGAGGAGTAATTTCTCAACAAAATTGTGCCAACCCATTTTCATTGTGGCATCTTCAGATGTATGCCAATTCCAACTTCATTTGGCAAAAGAAATTAGAGATGAAGTAACCTGGCAACAAATGAAGTTGTTCATTGTACTGCCTGAAGAAGAAACTGGGTTTTACCTAATGAGGCTGGATGTAGCGCTTCATTTGGCAGACTGTGATCACGTTAGGAACAATGTTTGCTCAAGATTAACAAAATGGTTTGTAGCAACTGTAAACAAATACTGTTATTCTCTGTTTCCACGCACATTTCTCCATTTTAGGGAGCAGTTGTCTATCCCAAGAACTTAGGAAATTTCAGAGGTATTTCAGACCCAGCTGATGGGTAGTGAAAAGAAGGGAGATTTCAACAAGGACATCCTTGCAAATGAAATCTATAGTGTATTGTTATTCAGAACAGAATGATTTTCGCCATAGACGAGTTCTCTGAATTTTGATACTGCCATGACTGAGCATTTCATTAGCATCTTCAACTTCTGTAGCAGCCTAGTGTTCAACTTAGTCCCTGGTTGAAAGTGGTTCATCTGCGTGGTACATATGAATGGGCACTGCTAAACTCTAATGTATCTTCTTCTTCCCAGCAGTCTTTTGGGATGCTTTGTCTTTGGACAGCATCACTGAGAAGGTCAAATAACTATTTTATAAAAATAATCTGTATGCTCTTACATCTGAGCTGTCCAACAACTCTATCAGAAAAGCGATTTAGTGCCAAAAAATCACCACGTTTGTTGTAGTGTCAGTTTAGTAATGCATTGTGGTATAAGTCAAGCTCTCTTCATTGATCAGTGCCTACAGTGTATTACAAGATAGCTTCCACTGTGTCATTCTGACATGGGTCAAGTATGTCCTACTATGGAAAGCAAGAGATGGTAAAGAGCCTATTTATTTCAAGTAGATCTCATGACTCTTGAACACAGATCACAGTTTCAGCCCTCATAAATATGCAAAATGTGAAGCAAACTATCCTGATAGCTATGATAGGTATTTTAAAGTATTTTCTATGCCATACTGGATCTATATAGTCATAATGTTTTTTTCTGTGCTATATTCTGTTTGTTTGTCTAACTGTTGCTTTTTCAATTTTCAAAATAGTATGCAGCACTGTGTTAATATGCCTGTGCAGATGCTCTGCTTTTTGTGCAGAAAAAGAGGTTTATAAAATTTTAAATATGAAAAAGGGAGTACTTCCCCACTATTCTTTTTGTTTTCATCTTAGAAAACTTGCAAAGAGCTAAAATTAATGTTATTAATTCATGGGAGCAAACATGGTTTATTTGACCCCATCAACGCTTAAAAGGCATGTGTTCCTGAAAGACAGAATGAGGGTTGCAGGTCTGAGCTTGTATAAACCCAATATCAATATCTTGAAAAGAAAGCTTTTGCTCAAAGCTGTTATAGGATATATAGATTTGCTGATAAGAGTGAATCAAATAAAGCTAGACAGGTGATATATGATATTTTCAGGTCTTGAGTTTGATTTTAGTTTTAAGAAACAGTATTATGATCAATGTGCTTCAAGAACCAGAAAAGTGAATACAAGTCTATAGCAATGATCTATATGCTGCCCATCAAGCTATTCTTTGATGAGCTGGAATGATTATTGAGAATTTTTTATTTTTTTACCTTTTTTTCATTAATTGTTAATCCCAAAGCCACAGCTGAGGGAAATCAGAAATTTTGGCTTGTGTAGATCTGGTGAAGTAGTATTAGTTAGTGTATTAAAGGAAAAGGAGAAATTTTATATGTGAGAATTACAAAAGGCAGATGAGTAAATTGGAGAGGTCAGGATGATTGCATATTGTCAACTTGTCTCAACTTTTCATATTAATTTTATTATTTTGTTTTCTTAAAAGCTTTAAAACATATCTCAGGAGCAGCCCCAGGAGCTGCTAGATGTTTCTACTTACTCCTCATTTATCCTTTTTGTGTCATGAGACCGCAGATGAACCACAGCACACAGATGGAACTATCAGGGTCTGTAGAGCAAAGGGAGGGAATGAAGAGGAAGAATGTAGAGCAGAGGGAAAATGAGAAGGTCTCGTATACTTTGTAGTTTTTTGTTTCAGTTTCCAAACATATCACAGAAGCAAGGTCTCAGTGTCTACTGCCAGTCCTACAGCTGTGGTTGACACTGGTTATTCTGCATGAAAATTGGTTGCCACACCTTTGTAAAGTGGAATATATTGAGTGGTGCATAGGGATATAGGTTTATTATTGAAGATACAGGAAGATATTTTCTGTTTGGAATATTAACTCTTGCTCTTTTTTCTTTACTATCTAAATGAACTTAGAGCTACTTTCATTTTGATTTGTTAGAGTACCTTAAAGGGGTGAGAGATTTACTTCTTAATTTAAAAACAAAAAAAGGTCTCATAGTAGCCTCTGTACGTTCAGTATCAAATCTGATCCACTGGTGATCTTTATATGAAATATCTCACAAAAATTCCTATGTGGTAGTGAAGTTTCAAGGAAGCCTGTAGACTATGCTGTCTTCAGCTTTCTCAAATTCCAAAATCTCCAGGCTTCCCAATAGGCAAGCTCTCTAACAGCTTTCCTGTTTCTTCCAGGAGCTTTAGGAACATTTGTTAAAAGTCTTTTCAGATTGAAATTTTAAAAAATGCTTCAATTATTTTTAAGGGATTTTAGAAAGATTTCAGAATTCCTGATAGAATTGGAATTCTATTTTGTGACCTACTTTACAGTTCTAGCCTTATTTATGAAAGCCCATGAACACATGTTTAAAGGTATTCTGGCAGAGAACAAAACATTTTCTTTCTTGGTAGGCATGTGTACGTAGAGGGCATTCTTGATTGTACTGATTTGTATTTTTATAAAGAGACACAGAAAGACTGACTTCTGCACTCTCATCCTTCTGTTGCACGTGTTCCCAGTTCTCATGCAAATGATTGAACTTAGTAAGGTTTTGGCTTCCCTGTGTACCCTATAGGAACACTTAAAAATTATTTTCAGCCTTCTTGTGCTGCAAACTCAGCATTCAAGTTGTATCAGAGTGAATTTTAACTTTAAAGTTGAAATGCCACACATGTTTTTTCTACTAACAAATTAACCTGCTGATTAAGCATTAAAATAGACAATCAAATCAAAACAAACCCTTGCAACAACTTCAGGCTATGTGGGATATCAGTACAGACAGGGTGGGAATCATCTAGCATTCCTGTAAGATTTTAATAACATAACATATTTCTCAGTAAAGATTAAAACAGGTAATTAAATAAAGTAACATCTGTTTTTTCCTGTACATTCAGTTAGCTGTGAAGCAGCTTTTGTTTTAAGATTCCATTAGAAGGAGAAAATTATACACACTCTAACATTTATGTCTCATAAATACATGTCCCACAGCTGCTCATAACTGGACTGGCCTATAGACGTGCAGTCCTGAAAAGCCATGTTTCACTATATAATAATTGGCTTGCATAGGCACAGTCTTTGAGGTCAGCACATTAGAGGCAGAACAATAAAATGTGGGGATTTTAATAATATATTTTTTTAAAAAGTTTATGGCTCCAAAATATTCAATTTCAAATAGGCTTTAATTTAATTAGTCAAAGAGATTGACCCTTCTCAGAAGCTTAAATTAATTTTGAAGTTGTGTAAGTGGAGATCAAGAAAGTATTAAAAAAATAATCTGTCATGGTAATTGGGGCATCTATAAAAACTAAGCCTGAACAACTAACACAAAGGTACCAAATGTGACTCATTCTTCACAAGAAGTGTCATGCTGTTGCCGCATCTCATGTGTCTCTTTGCTGAAGAGTTTTAAGTAGCGTGTAAAAGAACACTTCGACATACGTAAGGAGCAAGCATGTGAAAAGGCATGCAGAGAAAGCATACAGAGCATGTGTACATACAGGGATGGGAATGTACACATGCAGCATCCAAGGAAGCATGCAGAGAAGGCTTACAGGGAATGGCTTTGCAGAGTACGTAGACCAACTAATGAACCAGTGAAAGATAACATCCAAAAGCTTGGTGCATCTACACAACTACAAGCATGACAGCAAAAGAAAAAAAGACAAAGATATTTTGTGAGACTATGCTACTTTCTGTCTGAAATCACATAATGATTTGACTGCTACCAGTAATTAATGTCTAGTGCTGCAGTCATTGGTTACCACCTAGAGATAAGAGTCTAGTTGAAAAACTGAGAACAACTTATAACTACCAGGAAACACTACGCTAAGAGAAATGGTCTGCTTCATGTTACTTCTTTATGCAAAGGCTTTTCCCCCTTGTCTACAAAGGACATTTTCTTGGATTTTAAATATATTTCCTGATCCTTGATTCCTCCAGTGCACCAGGATATGAAAATACACATATATGTAAATATGTCTATGTAAACATATTTGAATATATACGTTTTTTAATACATATACATATTTGATTAATATCTATATGGAACATACGGAATGTGTGTATATATACATGGAGTAGATATATATGTCATAGGGAAAAGGAGAATTCAGTTTTGGTTGAAAAGCTCTCCCAGCTGCCTTTAAATAAATTTGTCTTTGGAAGTCCATGGCTTTATAACTGTCAGGGTCAGCTACAGGAACCATTTAAAAGTAGAAGTGAAGCTGCATGCTCTAAAAAAGCGTCATCTAATGTTATGAAGTTTTCACTTAGCACCAGTCTAGTTAGCAAACATTTTCATGAGCATCTTGGTCCCTATTTCTGGAACAGGCTCTGTATTGCTTCGACCACTGTTATAGACAGCATCAGTAGAATCTAAAATAATAGTATATAGGCATAAAAATGCTGAACCAAGGCAGTGTGTAAATATAGAAAACAGAAATTTCAGTGAAGCCAAAGAGTATACCTCACAAGTGCGGAATATCCACCTGATATCTGACTCCTGCAGTGTCCCAACACCTTCCTGAATTACAGAGAGACTTTACTGTAAACAGTATTGAAACTTTTAACTTTTCTCGACTCCTACAGTGACTGTTCTCCCCTCGGCCTGAGCAGCTCAGCTGTAAATGTACCTTTTGGAAACAGTGGAGGATGGGCTGGGAGCTGGGGCTCCTGATAAAGTGTCCCAGCGTCTTGCTTTGTCTCATGACTTGTCATGACCTGAGATGAAGGATGCAGTTACATAGTTATCTTAAATCACATTAGACTATGCCTGGATAAGATTAAATGTACATAGAAGCAGAATAAATGAAGATTATAAGAAACAATAAAATAAAATTAAAAAAACCCAACACACTACCAAATGTTTAATCTACTTATATTAAGAATTGGTTTTCTTTTCCACAATTCCCTGAACATGCAGGAATAGACTTAAGAAAGCCAGAAGCTCACTTGGAGTTTAATCTGGTGAGGAATCTGAAGGGCTTCTGTAGATGTATTATCAGCAAAAGGAACACTAGGGAAAACGTGGGCCCTCTGCAGAATGGGGCAGGAGACCTCGTGACAAAGGACATGAACAAGGCTGATGTATTCCGTGCCGTCTTCTCCTTGGTCCTTACTGTTAGGGTTTTGCCCTCAGGAATCCCAAGCCTCCAGAGACCAGCAGGAAAGTCTTGAGAAAGGAAAACTTGCCCTTGGTAGAGAAGGATCACATCAAGGGACATGAAAGCACAGTAGTCGTACACAAGTCCGAGGGACCCAATGGGATGCACTGAGAGTGTTGAGGGAGGAGGCTGATGTCCTTGCATAGCCATTCTTAATTATCTTTGAAAGGTTGTAGTGACTGGGAGAGGTTCCTGAGGGCTGGAGAAATTTTCCAGGACAGTCTCAACATTAAAGATGTTCTGTTAACAGTTGTTAGCAAAAATGAGGCAGTCACTCTGAATATTTAAAAAAAAAAAAAAAAAAGTGGAAAATTGCTACTTTCTTTTGTGAAGAAAATATATATATAAAGCTAAATTATTGTCTTGTATTGTTTTTGAAGTAGTGTGTGATTATGTAGTAATGTTGTACAAGAATATGTAATCTTAAAGGGTAGAGTTAAGGTTGTATTTATAACCCTCCTATTAATATTACCTGACTTCCTTATGTAAGCTTGTGTTCTCAACATTCCCCTCTATAGTACTTTGTGTGTAGAAGAAAAAAGTATTAATTTCTATTAATATTTCAGTAAACAGAAATTTGTTCCTTCACTATGTAATTTTTATCATCAAAGAAGACAGTAAATACCATAACAAAAATCAGAGGTTTCATTATGATTTTTATCATTATATTTATTGCTTTATGCCATCTAGTGGACTCTATTTGCGTTCAGTATCAGCTTTAGTATCTACAGAACTTTAAGCACATTAACAGATGCTATACTAATATGACTTTTTCATGTTTTCTTGGTACATGATTGGATAATGGAAGATCTCATGATGATGCGTAGGATAAGTTGCCTTGTTACACACTTTAAGATGGAAGAAATTAAACAAACTTAAATAACAAATGTTCAAAATTTTATTACTAATTTGAACTGATGCCAGGATTTTTTTCAGTGTTACATATGTGTTTGTTCTTAGTTTGGCTGAAATTTTAACTCTGAATAATGAGGTGCTGAAATAAGTAAGCTGACCAGAAAATAACTTACAGCAATATAGCACTGTGTAGAGTGTTTAAGAATTATAATATTATACAAAGAGGCATAATTGCAGTTTTGGGATTTGACTGTCCTGAAGAAATGCTGCTGCTCTGCTGGGTGAATTTATTTTAAAAAAGACTTGCTTTTTTTAATGGAAGAAAAAAAAAATCTGCCTCTTTGCTGGACGAGGAGAATTTCAGAAATGTTTAATCTGTAATGTTGATAGTTAAATGTGAGTTTCTTTGATTAATTAGTTAAAAAAAAAAAAAAGTGTTATTGGATAACTGCTTTTGAGACAGACATACTGACCCTGCAATTTATCCAGCATATCCATTCACATATTTATCCATCCATGTGCTGAATTGTCTGTACTAGGTCTGTACAGCAGTAAGTTACTGCTTCTACAGGAAAGTGAAGTAGTTGCAGCAAATGGGCTGAGACAAACATTTCTGATGGCTGATTAATTCCATCACAGAAATCTGGCAAGTGCTGTTTATATTTCCATATACAAAGTTGCCAATTGTCTTCCTAATGGATCTTGTATCGTGGATCTTTTTATCTTGTACCACTTTTTAATTTTGTCAGGCAATGTAGTATCTCAAAAACTCAGCTGCAGAAATCAATAAATTACATCTGTGGATTTATTTTCACTGAAGAAATGATATTTATATTCTTTTGGTCCAGAATGAGAATATGTTGAAATAAGTGTGACCCTAAGTGTGCAAAAATAAGAAAACTTCAGAAAGAAACCCACCTTATTGTTCATTATTCTTAAAAGTAAAGATTTTTAAAACCGTCCATGATTTGGGGATTTGGATTGGCAATATTGCACATGGTATATCTGAATGTGGCATTTTTCATTCTGGCAATTTATACCAGTCATGAATGGAGCTGCCAAATATGTTGTTTTCTGGAGTTCCACTGAAATTGAAGCTGCCAAATTATTTTTACTAGTAATTCTGATTTCAAATCACATCTCCAAAGGAAAAAGTTAAATGGTTCTTTATAAAATTCGGTCTTCTATCATATGAGCAGTTGTGACTAGGAAATTGAGATGTGTTTTATAATTTTCTGTTAGTTTAGAAGCACCAGTCCTATGCCACACATGCATCTTACACCTGACTACGAAGTATAAGATATTAACAAAGGGGAAAACCAAACAAACCCAACACCCAAACTGCACTGACTTTTACGATAAAGATTTTAAAGTAAGAATAGTAATGACTTGAAGGTCACATGTTCTAGCAAAAACATTATACTTTCACACTGCTGTCAAGCTGTTGAACCATAGAAGCCAGGTTTAACTAAAAAGAAAATCTATAGAGGCCTCTTCTGCTGAGTTGTATTACACTGTGGTAACAGACTGAGTTTTAATTTTAGTCTGTAGGTATGGGCAACCTGAAACACAGCACCATTGTCAAAAAAGAGCACGTGCTTTGTTGCTGTACCTTTGCCTCTTTGTAATAGTAGAGGTTTACGTCAGAGACTAATGTTTCATTTTATTAAATATTTACCAACAATCTATTGGCCATATGTCATAGAGTTTGCATGGTGACAGACTCAGTATTCGTCACCTTTTCAAGATGATTCTGTTAAATCTGCAGTGTTTTATACAGGTTCACAAAGCCCTTTCAGTAACCCAGGTTTTTGTTCTTTGTGCTGTCTTTGCTAAACTGGCGTCAGTATCACATTTGTGCTCCGTTGAAATGGTTTTCAGGAATGAGCTTTTCAGGACTTTTCTGTGGGGCACCATGGAAGATGTCAGGATTCCTTTCTCAAGTACCATTTATCTGACAGTATTTGGCTTCAAATATTTTCTAAGCATGGAGACACTTTCCATATGGAAACATTATTGGATTATTAGTCAAATTTTATAATAATACTTAAAAGGCTCTTTCCACTCTTTTGTTATTAGGATCATTCACCAATCTGGTTCATTTTATATGCTGTTACAGAATAATCAACTAAAATGATGAAAATTATCACAAGTTTTTGTAAGCTTTGGATATGGTTCATTCTTTGAGTACAGAGAGAGAAGAACACTCAATATACTTGTTAAAGCTTAATATCTTTTCTGTTTAGCATGTTATAGATTCTGGAATCTCGCAGTAAACTTCCCTTATCCCGTCTAAATTTAATTATTTTCCCTGTTTTCTGATGCAGAAAATTTTTATGTAAGATGGTAAAATTGTGATAGTATCAATTAAAATTAATAGGAAGTTATTAACAGCTTCAAACTTCTGTAATTGCATAAAATATTTTCTGTATAAACAGGTACATTTGCATATTGTAACGATGAAAACCAATTAGATCTCAAGATAAAAATATATGTTATTAAAATTAAAAATGCCAAAATATTAGTTATGAACAGCAAGCAATAGATAATTGAGTGACATGCAAGAGAATGTCTTTGATTACCAGAAGGAAAAGGAAGGACTTAAAGGAGTAGGTCCTTTTCCATGATGTACCTATTCAAAGTAAGGTTCTCACAGTTGTTTCGATCTCTAATATTGTGCGCAGCATTGTGCCCCAGGAGGGAGAGAGTTGTGGCTCCTCCAGCATCGAGGCATGCTCCCTAGGGACATTCAAAGCGCTCTGCTAGTGAACACATTCCCTAGCTCTTTTCCCACCAGTACAATTCCTCTATGACCATCACCTGATCAATGTAGTCCCAGATGTATGGATGGAAGTAAGTGGAAGTTTGAGCAGTCTATCAGACTGAGGTAACTCTCAGTGCCTACCAGGCCAACACTCCACATACCTGGTCTCTGGAAGATTAAAGTAGTATTAAGAGTGCCTTATGACCCATTGTCAGTCTGTGTTGCAGATGGTACTTGGATGGGAAGTCAGGCTGACACGGGGACTTTTGTTTCCATTTCTTCAATACCTTGGCAAAACTACTGAGTCAGCATAGAGGACTCAATAGTCTAGGTCAGACAAAGAGGGGCAGAAATTGTACGATGACTCACGGACAGAGCTGCCCCGACACTCGACCTCTTTTTCTGTGGCTAAACACCAGGCAATAAATCAACTCTATGGTTTTATCATGCTGTGCAAGACATTCTGAATACAAAGACTATTATGGCACGCAGTGAAATTAATTAAGTAATATTTTGAGGCGTAAGCAGTATTTATTTTCATTTTCTTCCAGGTTTTTTATGGATATAGAGTAAATATTTGACAGGTAATGAGACGCTGTTTAACAATGCAGCTAGATTCTAAAAATCTACCTAAAGAAGAAAGAACAGGGGCAGCAGACTTTTTTTTTTTGCAGTGGTTTGTTGTGGGTTTTTTGGGGTTTGTTTGGGTTTTTTTTAAGCTTGTGTAGAGCTTATGGACATGAAGGAAATATCAAATCAAAATTAATAGCCACTGGATGATTGAGACATGATTAACAGAACAGGTAAAGATGTTACTGCTACTCAGATTCTTGGCCATCTCAGCAAATCTGGTTTTGTTGTGTTGCATGCTATGAGCAAATGAAAAAGCACATAATGAAAGATTATAACTGAAATTCTCCTGTGTTGTGCTAGGTTGCAAGGAAGCGTTCTTGTCCTGCCTTCTAGAAGGGAATGTTGTACCTGGAACAGTTTGGAAGATGTTCAAAATTATGTCCTGAAAAATTGGTGTTTTGTTTCTATTTTTATTTTTAGAAAAAACACTCAGAACCAGAAGGAAGGCTAAATACTATTAAAGCAAGGCATAATTAATTGAAAAAATGAGATTTAAAGGGATGATCATCTTGATTGTGACAGGACAGTTTACCTCATTTTGACTTCCATATTATTAGGAACTCAATCCCAGTCATTACATAAAATTTTTTTCTAGAAAGTATTCTTTAGCACCATCATAGCCATAGTGGCAGTAAAACTCTAAAGTGTAATTGTTGAAAAGGATGTTTTGATGTGGTTTTTGCAGCCAAGGTAGGTAATATTTAAAGAAAATGAGAAAAATTTAAGAGAATTCTGGGTAGTGAGTCAGTCTGTATGGTAGTTAAATATCACCACCCTCCACAAAAAAATTACTGTGATTCTAGTTATAAAGTAGATTTGTGGCAACCCTTTCATGGAGGTGTTAATAGGGTATGATGACAGGTGCTTTACAAAGACAGGGTATTCTCACCAGAGTCATAGCATCTCACAACCTGAACAGTGCTTTTTTTGACTGAAGTATGAGGAATGGATTTTCTTCAGACAATAACTAGTTAGGCACATGAACAAAAGGAGTCGTATGCAGATAAGGGTGTCTTTAAATTTTTCTTCTACAATTTACTGTTTTTTAACTGGCAGATTACTTTGCAGTTTAGCTGAGCAGTTCTAAACCAGGAAGTGCAAAGTGCAACGTTTAAGTGAAACTGTCCATATCTAATTAAGAACAGCGAATTAATGTCCTTAGTCTATCTCCATTTTTGTGGCGGTAAAATTCACTAGCTGCAAAATGCTAAAGTAATCAAATCAGTTAAAATATTAAGTTTGGGAGTTCTGAAATGCAAACTTAGTCCTCCCCCTTTTTAAATTATAGAATAATGGCAGATGAGGACCTGATTTATGGAGGAAACTTGTGATGGGACTAGATGCTCTGGAAATGATTGTATTTGGTGCTTGGGTCAGATAAATGGTACTAGTCATAAGTTAGTAAAATTGACATGGAGCACTCTGAATATGGCTTGGGAAAAAAAATCCTCCCCAGGATTTGATGTCCAAGTCTGTAAAAGAAAAGAAAAATGCCATACCTGAAAAGTGCTTCTTTTTCACTTATAGTCGGGGCAAAAGTACTGATACACAACTAGACAAAAGAAGTCAAAGCAAAAACTGCTTACCTGGTAAAAAAAAATAAAAAAAAAAAAAAATCTGAAAACTATTATTTAAAACCACTTTTAAATTTATTTTATATAAAAAAGGGAAAACCCCCAAAGCATAACATTTTTGGCAAACAGCTTCTTTTCCGTATGAAAGCCATTTTAAAATCAATAATAAAACAAAAACCTCATCTGCCAATCTGTTCCCTGCGGTAGCTACCATGAGCTAAATATCATTTTTCCTATCATCTGAGAAAACACGTTTATAATTTCTCTGCTCGCTCAGCTTCTGTTCTCTATGGCTGAAGCCCTTTTTTTTTAGTATTCTGAACTGCTCGTGAATCCCCAGACCTTTTTGTTTCTCAGCTGCTTAATCTTTAGATATAGCTGATGAATATTGCCATAGGTAATCGAGACATTCTCAACTGCTTGTTTCTTTCAGGCCTGGGACTAGAAGCCCTCCGGAGTGGGCTAGGCAGGGCTCTTCTCCCGGCTGGCTGAGACCCAGGTGTTTGGTGTTAGGAGATGCCCCTGGGAAAGATGAAAGGTATGAGCGGGGAGGGGAGGGGAGGGCTCAGCAGGGGATTGCCGGCCTGGCTGCGGCAGCTCTGATGAGGGGGAGGAGGAGGAAGTCAGTCAAGATAATACTTAAAGTAGGAGCTTTGTAAAGCCCCTGAGCTGGAGGGAGTTTATGGCCCTCGGCAAGACAATGAACTTAACTGCTTTGTTAGAGAAAGAGAGATGTAGTCACTCTGAGACATTTGAAAGTGAGGCGATATTTATTTTAAGGATTTTGAGTATAAATAAACTGCTTCCAGAATTCAAAAGATACTGGAAGGTCTATCTGAAGCCAGGAAAGGGTGCCCTAGCTTGGTGCTTATCTGCTGGGAAACAGAGTATTAGAACAGTCTGTCTTCCCCTACTCCATTCATTTCTGATGCCCACAACAATCAATGAAGGACAGAAAGGCCTTGTGCATGCCAGGTGCACAATTCAATAATCATCCTCCCACAAAGGAGGTTCAACCCCTTCTTTGTTGCCAAGGCTCTGGGAATAGAGTGTAGGATGAAGTACAATAGCTTTCTTCGTAAATTGTATGTCTGTATCTCAGTCTATAAAGGTGTAGTGTAACATTTCTGTAGCTGGGAGAGCGAGTGGCTTTTTCCAAACCTGTAAGAGCTCTTCCAAACCAATTCCTAAGTGTTAGAGTGATTCAACCTTCACCTTCTCTGCCAGTGTATGAAGCGTCAGCAGCCATGTATGCTTTGAGTTCTTGCCAAGTGCACTTCTGATTCAGGAGAAAATAGCAAGGAAAAATGGCTTCATGACTGTTGCATATTAAAAAGACCTTGAGAATTTTGTATAGGAAGGATTAAGTTGTCTGCAGTGTGCCAAAAAGATCTGAGTTAAGGAAGTTACTAGAAATGGTAGTTCTTTAAAGCTGTCATGTGCTCCAGCCACAAATTGTCTGAAGAGCTGTATTTGCAAAGATGTACAACAGTTCAGCAATGTAAACAATTAATATTTGGGATCCTGTTTTCTTTCTACTGTGAAGAAAAGCAAAGCTGAGTAAGAGTATTTCTGACATTTGCTGTGTGCCACTCTTTCAAAACTCTATTTTCTCTAAAGAATATGTGTCAAAACTCTGAGGTATAAAAGGATAAAGTAAAATTACAAAGTAGAAACTTCCAGAAACATGGAAAATGTTGCATATCCCCATTAATCTGTCAGTTATTTCAAGTTTCCAAAAATGGCAAGCAACTTAAAATCAGTTATTATTATTTCTGCCCTTTGCTGAATTCTATAAAAGTAAGTTTTCACAACATGCAACAGGAAAGCCTTGCCATGCTCTCCCTGGTGATCTAGAATGCTAATGTGCAAATGATTTTCCTTTGTCTTGAGGGAGTTTTGATTCCAGCCATGAAATAGAGGGTGAACGAATATTTGTTTCCTTCCTCAAACAGTGGATGTTTTCTATTATTGGAATTTATATTTTAGAGAGTATACACATGCATGGAAGAAAAAAGTTCATTTAATTAGCTGAGAAGAGTTACTCTAAAGCCAGATTTTATTTTTTTTATGATCTAAACCACAGATAAATCTTCAAAGCAAAGAATGATATCAGTCTTTCTCTAAATTTTATTATTAGATTTTATGAAAGTTTGTTAATGTGAAACTTTCAGTTCAAATATCAGAGAAGCTGAAATGAGTGAAATCTAGACCTAGTCTAAGGTCCTCTCAAGTTGTTGAGAGACGTGCAAGTGGTAAGGTAATGTGTAATTTTCCCCTTACAGATATGGGAACTGTCATTCATTTAAAGAGAGGAAAAAAAAACCAACCCGAAAACTATAAGCCAGAAAGCCATCTAGGGCCAAACTATTTTCCTGAAAAAATGTCATGCTGTGATAATTGTAACCTCTTGAGAATGGGGCTTTATAAAAGAATTGTTGACAGATCTTTTGCAGTTGGGTACTTCAGTTCTTCATTTTGTTCTATTCCTAGACATGAAAAGTATCTGTTTCAAGAACTTAATTCACAAATTGGTCTGCTTTGAAATGTTAAAGTCTAGCAAAATATGTTAACACAAAAGAACCTTTATTTGTAGAATCAGATAAAGAATGTTAATAATAGAGTTGCTTCAAACTCTTTATTAAACACAAATCAGAAGCTATAAGTTCCTTTTTCCAAACTCATTTTTTAGGTTCTTTTGTGTGTGTGTTGCTTTCTTGTGAAAAGGAAGTTTCTCTATGTTTTTAAAACTCTGTACGTGTATATATGTGTATTTAGAAAGCTTCATAAGAAATATTTTCACTTGAAAAATGGTTAGTATTTTCATGGTAGCTCTATGTATTGTGAACATTACTTTGAAAACTATTTTATCTTAATAGTGATAATAAGATTTTGCTCTTATGCAGATATTTTATATTAATTAACTGTAATAACAGAACAGAAATTATTATTTTAATTTTACATGTGATTCTTTTTGTTACTGTGTTGCAATAGATTCTAGTTGCCTGCAAGTGCCATTGATGATCTACAGCGCACACATGTTTTTCATGAAGTATCATTGATTTCTTGCACCTGGTTAAAATCTCCAGTGGAAGACAGAAATTGGGAAATTACTCTGTCTGCACTGCAGAAGGGCAACAGCAAAATGGAGATAATAAGTAAGTAGACTACTTTTTTTTTTTTTTTATGGTGAATAGGCTTTTTTTTGTGTGCGTTTTAGAGCTGTTGTAGTATAGGGTACTGTGTAGATTTTCTCTAAGTAACATTGAGTTACTGGAAAGGTGATTTTCTAGCAGAGCTGCAATTTACTTTAGTAGTGGTTCACCTAGGGAAAAAAAAAACCCAAACCTCTGAGACTTCTTAAAAAGAATGTTTAAATCTCTGCTATAACAATCATTGCAGTTTGTCAGAGGGTAAGAAATTGTGCCTTGTAATAGAAAGGGTTTGTTAGTTGAGGTTCTATTTCACTGAGATTTAAGCAGGTTTCTGAGACTGATTTTTCTTTTTGATTATAGTAAAGGAGAATTCTGAAGCGTAATTCTAAATTTTGGCCTTTGGCAACAACGTCTTTCCAAACCGAAGCAAAGATTTAGTAGCTGAAATCTGTAAAGTTGATATCTTTTTTTTTTTTTCTTCTTTTCTCCTTTGGATTATTTATAACACTGGATTTTCCTAACTTGTGCTTGGTGTTTGTGTAATAAGACTTATAAATATTTCCTGAGATTCTGTACATTAAAAATGGTCTCTAAGTAGGGACTGTGTTATATTCTTGAAGGACAACATGCCAGTTACTCCTAAACTCACATGAAACTGCAGGAAAAAAAGAATCTTGCCTAGGCTGTGTTTGGTAAGAGATCAGCTGAGGGTGGGTGGGCATGGAGCTGCTTTTCACTGTGGTATGTAAAAGGCAGAAAACAGCTGCCAGCTTGGCACTGCATGCTTATGTAGAGAGTTTCCCTCTTTTGTTGCTACAGTGTAGGTGATATAAAAGGACCAAAGAAAAATGTCCAGGTTGTCCTTTGCAAGAAAGTTGCATGCATGTTGTATGCTTTACAGCTGCTGAAATCATGCCACTGTCTAGGAAAGAGTTCAGTATTTAAGGTACCAAAAAATATAAGGACATTAAGCATAATTGTGTAACCACTGAGTGAAATTGGTGTATGACTCAACAGGCTTGATCTTTTTGTGTGTGTGTATATATAAAAATATATTTTGGAAACTTCTCATTTTTGAAACTTTGGTATTCTTTCTCTTGGTATGTTACTTTTTAAACATTTAGTGGTTTGTTCTTTTTCCCATGACTCCTTATACAGTTGATGTTTCATTTTTCTTAAAGCTTAAAAAACTAAGACTAGTTGTTGGCTATTGGTTGATACTCCTTTCTAAAAGGAAAGATGTTTTTGTGTTGGAAGTTTAGAATTCCAAAGTGAATGGTTCTGAAATTGATACATTTTTGCAAATAGAAGCTTTTTGAAAATTTTTTTAAAAGTCATATTACTTAAATTTAGTTTTGAATTTAAAAGAATTATTGAAACGTTTTTGTTTGGCTGGGTTTTTTTAACCAACTTTAATCATCTCAGTAGCCGTCAATAATATTTAAGTTTACAGAAGCTCCTAAATTACAGTAATAATTACTTGAAACACTGTATACAGTAGCTTCTCGGGAGCTCCATAACCAGAACACTTATCCTTTAAGGTACAAGAGGTAATTATAATAGAAAGTACAATGTACTCTTTAAGGTCACTATAAAACTGATGATAACTTGATGTGTAACTCCTTATTTCAGTAGAAATTTAATTGGTATATTTTCTGTTCAGGCTCACTTTCACTGACTGGAGCTTGAACCTGTAGTTTCAGGCTTGGTGTTTAGTTAAGTACACTCTGATAGAAAATTAGATTCTTAATTAGATGTGAAGATTTTAAAAAGACTGGTTGTCCCAAGCACCCAGCTAGCAGTCAGTACTGGGGTGGGCTAGCTACACTATGTAAATGCACAGTTTATTCTCTAACCAGGATTTCCCAATGCCTTACTGTTCAAAACATCTGAAATATAGGATGTTCAATATTGCATGTTTGTGTTTTTACAAATGTGGCCTTAGGTGGGTACTGGATTCAAATATTAATTCAGACTTAAAATGGGGTTGAGTTACTGTTAGCTGTGGAGGAAAGTGTTAATTCTGGCAGCAATGAATATTTAACAGTTAATGGTGAGAGAAGGATTTCATATGTACCCAGCATAGAGTTCTGACCTTCCTCTAGCACTTGGAACTAGTCATGTAAGATGACAAGGATCAAACAGATAGACATGACCAAGTATCATTGTTCCTTTATAAATTCTTGGTCATTAAATGAGTATGGTTCTGATAGATTCTGTATGTCTTACTTTATATTTCAGTATATAAACATATATTTCAGTATATAAAAAGCCTTCAAAATTTGCTAGTTGGATGAAATAAAATAAACAGTCTCCAAAAGTTATACATAACAAAAGATGGGTATCTTCATTTGAGTAGTTCCTAAGTAATGAAAATCATTATAGTCTAAATGCTAAATAAAAGTATACAATTGCCTACACAGTCATGAGGGAAAAAATATTGTGTGCTATTGTACCTTCTGTAGTCCTTTGTGAAGAGGGAGAGTTGCTTGCCAGTAATTTTTAAATATTGTAAATTTTAATTACCCATTTAACATTTTTCACTTTAATTCTGTTTCCAAAAGTTCCACATCTCAGAATATGAATTCTCCCTGAGCACTGGAAATCTTTTGGAATAACTTTTCTTGTTCACCGCATTATTAAGTTTATCATAGTCAAGTGCTCTGCTCTTCGATGTCCTGAGCCTCAGCACTTCAAGAGTTTTTCACCTGTTCGCAGCACTTTTATACAGTTCTCGTGGTTAGTCAGCATAACACAAGGAGATGTGAAGCATGATGCTGAGTAGAGTTCCTGGAAAAATATGACTAGTGGCTAAAGGATTGAATTTATAAAAGGAAAAACTTCTACCCTGTTAGCATTGAGTAAGCAGCAAGCAGGAAATTTAACTAACCCAGTCACTGGAAGCTTGCATCATTTTTAAGTGTCCCCTTCCTTTACTTGATGATTTTAATGATGAATTTAGCAAGAAGCCCATTCTTTGTAGTCTGGCAGTAGATGTAGTTAAAAGCAAAATAGTTGATGTCCTGAAAGAGTTAAATATGCAATCTGACTAAGCAGAAACAATTGAATAAGTGTAGAGGCAATAGAGGAGTTGCAGAAAATAGGTATCATCAATCAGAGAAGCAAATACTTTACAACAAATGTGGCGTGGTGTTTGGGATCTGTGTGCAGTAGAGGAGGGATGAAGAGCTGGATCCAGTAGGCCAGCATATTTGCAGCTACAGGCAAAGACGTAATCACCTTGGCTTTTTCCAACTGTCTTAAGAGGAAAGTCTGAGATCCTATTCTTATTAGCAAATTAATGTTGTCTTAAGATAAACTTAACTTGTTTCAAAATATATTATAGGGGGAATAAATGGTGTTCACACCTAGAGATTCATAAATGTGTGCTTTCAAATTTCATTCCCGGTTATGCTTCATGCCTGTTTCTAACAGTGCCAGCACATTTGTAGCTTCTACCTCAGAATACCCTTGGTATTCTACAAGTGTGATGGAAGATCAGCTTTTCAAGGCTTTATGTTTTCAGGCATGCAAGTGTTAAAGTGTTCTATAAGAATTTTCATATATCCCATTAAAAATGAAATAAAAGTGGAATAAACTGCTGGGGTTGAGGATGGAAGACAGAAATAAAACAAAAATTTAAGTACTTGAGCTACTTTAATGTTGCTAGAAGCTGTTGAGAACACCCTACTTGCATTTTATGACCAAAAAAAAAGTTGTTGCAGTTGTAATTTTATAAAAGTGCACCATAATTATGAAATAGTGATAAACTGAAAAATTTGGAAGAAAAATTGTTGAAGTTTATTGCTTTATTGATGATAATAATCTCATAGTTATCAAAATGACATTGTGAATTTTGTATTGTGCAAATTTCCGAATGGAATCTACCTTGTAAGGGATAATTCTAGCATTTTGCATGTTGCTTAAAACAGGTATAGTTATGGATAATTTGGGATTTTTGTTCTTACTGGGAGGAAATGAACATGTTTAATTCTGTTTTCATACCATACAGTGATACTCTACTTTGGTAGGACTGTTGGGTTGAGCTACCATAGAGCCACTAGGAGCTTTCCCAGTTGCTTTTATCTGGGACAGGCCATATAAACATACATTCTAACTACAAATGGAAACATCTGCAGTTTGAAACAGCAAGTTTCACTTCATCAAACTCTAATTTACCATTTTTGTTCCATTGCAGATATTTTATTTGTTGCACCAACTTCATAGCTTTATCCATAATTATATTAAAACAGTGGTGTCACTTTAAGTTGTCACTGTTAGCTCAAAAATTACTGAAGTAGTTGTAATGATTGTTATCAATACCTTGCTAAAGCGGTGTGACTGACCAATAAACCCCTAAAATGGAAGAAGGCCCAGAGGAAATGGGTAAGGGTGATGTGCCCAGGAAGCTCAGAAACTCGGGAATAATGCAGGGTGTGACTGATCACAGCTGTTGCAAAGAATCTGTCTATCTCACCACAAAGGGGACTGGAGAGTGGCATTTGGTTTAGACAAACAGCTGTTAACAATGAACTGGATCAGCTAGTGGTGTAAATGTTTCTCTCATTAAAACAGTGTAAACATCTCCATGAGTTAGCCCAGCCAGCATGGGGGGACTGAATACATGGCTCAGCCCAACATAGGGTACAGAAACTAGACAACTAGCAAAAGTATTTTGAAGAGATCAATGGACTTGAGCTGGCTTCAACCCGTGTATTTCTGTCTAACTTGTGATATGTGTGATGTCAGTGATAAGATTCATGGGTGGTTGTCATCATGAATAATCATTCAGAGTATTACCAAGATAGCTATGTGACAAGCAGAGTGTTCTTTTCAAAACATTTCCTGAAAAATCAGGGTTTTTGAAAAATGTACATTTTTCAATCTTAGGGTTTTATATTGAAGTTCAATAAGGATGTAAATCTTCAGGTTTCAGAAATAGCTAAAACCAGTAACTTCTAAAAAAGTTGAGAGTTTCTGGTAACTTTGTGACTTGATATAGCCAAAATGTACTTGAAACTGAGCTGCTGTTTACTCTATCAAATGTTATATAGTAGGTGCTTAAAATGTTTTGTGACCTGTGACTTTCTTCCAGTTGGAAAGAGAGACTTGATTAATTTAGTCAGAGATTTCTTCATAATGTTTTGCACTCTCTTATTTATATGTAGTGTTGCCATGCAGGTCTAATTCCACACTGATGTGTGGAGAGTGGCCTGGTTTACTTTTCTATGGAAAAGTTTACTAAGTGTAAAGTGGGCTTCTGGCTAGATAGGAATAGAGTTATCTTAGAAAAGAAAAAGAATGGAACTGTGTCAGGATCCTAAAAATTTTGTTGCAGAGTTTAGTTCTGCTTTAAGAGCTTTAGGAATGTGCGTTCAGTATTAGGTGTTTAGGCCCATCCTCAGTTGTGCTGTATGTGGACCATTCAGGCAGGGCTACTTACGGAAGAAAGGTACTAATTACTCCAAGGTTCAGTGAGTGCCATTTGTTCATCATCCTAACACGGTCGGAAAGATTATCTTCCTCCAGATTTCATGAACTATTCTGCAATGGATTTCGTCTGACAAAAATTCTAGATAACCCAGTGACTGTTGGGTTGAATTAAAATATCTCGGTTCTTTGTCAAGCAAAATGTTTGTTATAAACTGTTTTTGCTTCCTTGCATGTGTATAGCAATTCTGTCTTCTCTGTGTGTTGGAGATAGCAAAAGAATTACAGTAATCATTGTTATTAGCAAAGTTCACTTTGTTCTTTATTTCAACACAATCTATTGGCAGTTGATGTAATGAAATACTGATATTCGTAACAGTTTAATGACAGTTAAAGGACTAAAAATGTAGTGCCTTGTGCTTGTATGTATTCTTGTATTGAGCAATATGACTTGCACTGAAAGGCTAAAAGGACCAACTAAGATTCCTATCTTTTCTCTGCTTTAAAAGAAAATGTCTACATCATCTTTTTTTCCAAAGGGAATCTGAAATAAAAGGAAAAGTGAGAATTGCTTAGCTTTAAAGGGCCATTTTCTTCCATGAAATGCACATAAAAGTGCAGCTGCAACAGCACAGTGTTCACTCTAGGGCTGGAAAAGCTGTCCCATTTTGGCCCTGAAAAGAGCTCCTCCTGTATGTGTGATGGGAGAGTATTTCCAGGCTGCCTCCTCATCTCTTTTCATCAGTCTGGTAACAGACTGGAAAATACTTGCCTCTGAGTCTGTGTGGCAGGAGTTCGGTTTGAGTACTATCTGCAATCATACGGAAGCGGGATGATGAGGAGTCATTCTAGGATCATGTAAAACCTGGTTGACACTGTTCCCTCATTTGAAAGAAGAGAGGGTTCAGTGAGATCTATAGCATTTTGGAGGCTGGTGGAGGTGTTTTAGGGCACTGATAGTCCCCAGCAATCTCCAGACTGAAAGGTAGGGATGGTCTAAGTAAAGAATATGGTGGCTAGGAGAAGTTGAAAGTATATTGCTGTCCTCATTCTGCCTGAGGCTTTGTTGTCCAAACATATTTCTGTTTGACTAGCAGAAATATTTTTTGGCAGTAGAAGACTTACGAAGGGAGTGTGTGTATATATCTACCAGTGGAAGAATTAGGCAGAACCTAGCACACAAACAGTGTACTTGTGAAAGGGACCTTTGGAAAGCTCCGTTGCCAGGTGCAAGCACTGATCTAAGGAAGCAAGAGGCATCTTACAATCACTGGAAACAGAATGGACAGAGGGGCTTGTAATTGTTAGTAACATTTCTGTATTAATAAATTAAGAATCTAGGCACATCTAATTCCTTGACAGCAGACAGCCTACTTCTAATTTATTTTTTTTTAGTAAAAGCTGGCATTTCTATTGGGTAGTACTGTATAAGTTTTGCTAATAACTCTAAGTCTGGGCATGAGTTTCCACTAGTATTTTAACTTAATTAAACACTTGCCAGCTTTTGTGCTGTTGTCCCATATTGGATTGTAATTTCAAATAAACTTCAGGTAACTTCAGTTAAAAAACCTCCACCCTAAAACTGGTTGAGGCTCACAAAAGTACATAATGCCCAGTTTGGCTCTCAGGGCACTCATCCGTTCTGCTCTTCATAGAGACAATAAACCTTTTATTCTATAGTGATTTTATTTTTAATTGGTGTGAATAACAATATTAAACCCAGACATTTAATTAAGAACTTGTTCTGTTGCAATTCCACACCCATGGTTACACCCCAGATCTGTATATAATCTGTATATAATGTAGAGGATTCTTTACTACTAAAAGCTAAGGCACTAAGGAGAGTACACTTAAATTTAACAGGCAGAACTCTCTAGGACACTGATATTGTTAGATGAGAGAAGTGAAGCAAAAATAGGACTGGAAGAGCTGACGCACACAAATGCTGAGGTCAGAATGAAAACTGGTTTGTCTGAAGATGGCATAAAGCTGAAGGAACTGAGAATTTACCTCCGGCAATTTTTTTGAAGCTGTGGTCTCTTTCTTATGTTGCAGTGGCTGTGTTATTTTTTTCATTTTCAGGTTGCTGTTTGTGGTGTTCTGTTGAGGGGAAAAAAAAAAAGAAGGGGTTCAGCCTCTAGATACGCACATAATCCAGAGGAATTGTTCTAATGTACTTTCTTACATAACAGCTCTGTATTTATTCTCCCAGAAGAATGAACTGTTCAGTCTAGGACCACAGATACATTCTGCTAGGATTTTTTAAGTAAATGCATCATGTTGGAGAGTCTGTTTTAAATTTTGTCTTCTTTCATCATGGCAACTTTGTTAATAGATTTTTCTGGAAAGTAGTAACATTTCAGGGGTTGAGGAGAACCTTAGGCAGTATGATGCAGTGCCTTTGAGATCCTTTTAAGCAAACACTCTTTTAATTGCAATACCTGGGATGAGAATTTCCTTTTGAAGACTTTCTACCCTTTTGAGGAGTAGTACTTTTAAGCTATGTTTTCAGCTGCTGTGAATGCATACCGGTGGAGTAGGTGAGGATGCGATTCCTGCTCCTGCACGGATAGGAATAGTGATATACAGAACTCATAATTAGCTCAGACAGATGGCACTTCTATTTAGCATCTAGTATCTATTGGTATAAATTATCTACAGATTGTCTAGTAGTTGTTGTTGCAGATTTTGGAATAAGCAAACTTTTTTTTTTTTTTTGGCAGCATCAGTGTTTTCCTCTTTGGGGGGGAATCAGGAGTATGATGGAATGTTCTCAGTAAAGATACAAACCCTCAGTAATGAGGTGGATTAAGATTCCAGGTAGTATAGTTCTTTAAGGTGAAAAATTAATAAATTCATGAAGCTGGACTCTGTACTTGACCTTGTAAATGTTTAATAATAATAGCTTAGAGGAATCAAGAGAAAACATCAACAGTGAGCAACAGGTTGCTTTTTGGACATCATTTGTTCAGATCTCTTATGCCTTTTTAAAGAAAAAAACCCTGTAAATCTAACTGTTTTATTGATAGTATTGTGAATGAGCGCCTGGGATGCTATTAAATTCACAGGTATCCTCAGTTCTCTCTTTCATTCACCAAGTAATGGATTACTTTCATTTAAGATTAGAAGTTTTGCTACAAAGTGAAAACCTGCTTTGATATCAACATGAAAAGGCACTTCTATACCTAAAGACAAGTTGTCTATAAATAGATAGCGGTGACGTTACTGCAGTTGAGGAAACTTCATTCCATTAAAAACATCAGTGAAGAACTAGAGTAACGCTTAATAATTAATGAATGTGATTTAAGTCCATTTTAAAGCTATGACACTTTTTAATGGTGCTGTAATATTTATAAGAAACTCTTAGCTCCCGTAATTCTAATGAATGAATTTTCCTGACCCTTACTGAGAGTTATACCTGTAAAATAGCTTTTTAGCTTGCTACTGAGGGTCCTTTGTTCAAAAATCACAGTTCATTTACATAATTTTTTGTAATGTCTTCAGGCTCTGTAGACTTGCTTCTTTTGTTTGGCATAGTCTATTTCTTGTAAATTACTGACTATTAGCAAACACCTGACTACTTTAAGAAGGATTAAAAGTCCCATATGTAGAATCATAGAATGGTTTGGGTTGGAAGGAACTTTAAAGATCATCTACTTCCAACCCCACTGCCGTGGGCAGGGACACCTTCCACTAGATCAGGTTTGTACGCAAACCACATTTTGCTGAAAGGAATATTAATTTAATGTTTTTCATACAGAAAGTCTAAACTGTGTCAGAAGAAGGTACAAGGTGACAGAACCATATACAGAAGGCTTTCATTTCATTGCGAGTACCAAAATGTTCCCACGGTCCTTATAGCGTGGCCTTAACAGTAAGGTCATTGTTCATCTTCAGTGAATTAATTTCCATGAAGGAGCTCTGCACTGGGTAGTAGGTAGATCAGGATAGATTCAGTCCACCGCTTTCAGTTTATTCCATGAGTGCTGAAATATGTTAATATCAGCATAAATTGAAGGAGGCATGGATTGGGATTGTAATTAGCTCCTGCCATTTGCCTTTGCTTCCAGCTCATTTGCAGGTTATTTGTACTCCTAGAGAAGCCATGGTGGAGAAACAAAGCAGTGTTTTAATGGTGTGCGAGTAAGTGGTGCCCATTTATGTTTGTTCTCATCACATGGCATCATGAGGCATCTCAGTCTTCCTGCTTTTTTCAAACCTTGCCTCTCCTGCTAACAGATTGATTCTGTGTAAACCAGCTTTCCCAGCTAAGGGCTTATGGTCTTTACAGATTTAGTGGGGGAAAAAAAAAGCTGGGGTTTGTGATTTCATGCTGAATGAGGATTTCTGTGTGATGTATAGGAGGGTTCTGAACATCCAATGCTGTCTGGACTGTAGAGATGCTTAAATCGTGGCCTCATGCTAGCCCACTTGCAGCCATTAAGGATTCGGAATGTCTGCTTCTGAAAGTGGATAAATGTATAAAAAGAGTCATTATATTTTTTTATAATCATCATATTAATTTAGGAGGAGATTGAGTTCTTCGCCACCATCATACTGAGACTATTCCTGTCTAGAGCTCTTGCAGTCTAGGAGTATTCCAGTGATTCCAATGACCAGACTATAGATTAGGTTGGTGTGAATCCATACTTGGCCCCTTTGGTTGAACTGAGATTACTGAAAAAAAAATGCAATATGTGTGAAAACCAAAGATATGTGATGGAATTCTGCACCGTAATTTGTGCTTCCAGTGCTGTTAATGTATTTTAACTGAGAACCATTTTGCATAAATGCAGATACTGTCCCTCTTTTGATGGTAAGAATCAAAGGTCACTCCTTTTGGGGTCATTGGAAGCGTGTCATTTTGTTTGTTTTATCTTTAGAGAGTATCTGGTATCAAGTATTATTGTCTTAGAAAAAGCCTCTGTTACATCAGTGATCACAATGGATTTTAAGGTTCAGTCTGATGACTTCCAGCCTACGTAACAAACATGCCCTCAAAGCTGGACATTTAGCAACTTGTAAAAATTTAATGAAATTTTTAGGAGAAGGTAACTTGAGACATTTTGAAGGCTAGAATTCATCTGATGAGGCTTCTTACTGAAATATTTCTAAAATGTTTGATTAAATTATAAAACTAGTGTTTACTTCCACTCAAACGTTACAGTCTGGGGTAGGGTAGTTGCTTCTGGGTGGTTAATTGTTATGAATCTTGAACTGAATTGAAAATTGGTGTTATGGGAGATAGAAGCAAGGCAATGGAAAACACTAGTCAGGAAGACAAAAATTCTAAATTGAGCTGTGCAAAATGTTCACAAAATAGAAAACATAGTTCTCTGGTAGGATGTTGTTACAGTCTTGAAACGCAGCCCAGGTTTTCTTTTAATCGATAACCAAAGAAATTCAGCACATCTTTTAAATGAAAGAAATCTGGTTAACATCCATGTTCTTGGTTTAAAATTCAAGGCCTACATTTCAGTATAATGTAGGTTTTTATTAAGATTTCTTAGGAAACTAAGGCTTATGGTAGGAACCGATTTAGAGAAGCACCTGAATGGTTGGTTCCTGCTTTTTCTGACTGCTTTGAAAGGGTTTTGTTTATATGAGTAACCCAAACCTGCAAAAAATATCTCTTCAACACCCCCCACCCCCCCAAAAAAAAAAAAAACAAAAAAATTTAAAAAACAAAACAAACAGGAAAAAAACCCCAAACTTTGGTTTAGATTTCAAGGAAATATTTAATAAACTCTAGAATGATTCATGGTATGCTTTTTAAAAATTGAGATATTGTTTGCACAATGTCAGGGAAAGATGTTCTATAGATGCTAGAGATAAAGGCCAAATTCTTTCTTCTCTCTTCTTTGGCATTGAAGTCTATCTAAATTTGAAGAAAATGAGCAAATGGATATAACACAGTTGTGCTCTGTGCTATAGAAATTTCTGGAGATATTCGAAACCTAACTTGGACACGGGGGAGGTTGGAAGTAGATGATCTCAAGAGATCCCTTCCAACCTAACTGATTCTGTGATTCTTAATTTTCTTGATAATAGACTCTTAAGTTTGCTTTTATATTTTTCATATTTCTTTGATGTCAGCACAAATTAAAAAACTGCTTGAAATCATGAAAAGGAAGTGTTAACAACATGCTAAGAGAAGCAAAAGATAACAAGTTCTCAGATGAATTTGTTATGTTAGAAACAGAGGAGCATGAAAGATGAATCGGCTTCCTTATCTTGATGTTAATGTACAACCCAACCGGGGGAGGGAATGGAGTATTAAAAGTGCTATACCAGTAAATTCTACTAGCTCTTGTACTATAAATCTTCTGTAATAGATCTTAGAGTCCTTGTACCAATAATTCTTTCAAAGGCATGCAATATATACTGAAAACATTAGTCATCATAACAGAGCACATTAATACCTATACTAACTAACTCATCCCTAACTCTAAGAGAGCATATGAGAAAAGTTTTGATTTTTTACTTCTGCCTTAAAAAATATCAGTGAGACAAAGGTTTCTTCAGTTCCTCTGGGTAGTTAGGTTGGTAATTAACTTGTGTAGTTAATCCACCCAAAATGTGATTACTTTAGAGAAAGAGGTCTGTCACTCTTGATCTTCCCCAACTGGGCAGATTCCAAATTATGCACCTTGCGTAGTACATTCTGTCTTGTTCTTAATTCAGTGCAGATCTGAAAATGTGTTTTGTACGAAGGGTTAGTAGGTACATGGATCCCAAGTTCCTTGAGATGTGTTTGAGGGTAGTTCTACAGCCGAATATAAAGAGAAATTATAGAAAGCAATGGGAGCCAACTGTGAGGAAGGAAAAAGGCTTGAATAGTTGGAAGAGCATTTAAGGGAAGAAAACTGAGATAGAAATTACCCCAAATCTTTCATCTGTGAAACTAAAATTTTATTCCATCATTTTTATTATGCATTAAAATTAATGTTAATGATTGAAAGCTGCAGATTCTTGCTAGAAGCAGACGCTTGGTGCATCCAAACGCCGTGTTTCAGCACTCTGGACAGGGATTTGATTCCAACCCCATGGGTGGGCGCTGGCGGACATTGAAGTACCGGGTTCAGGCTCTCTTGTGTTTAAGGACAACTGTATTTATCATGTGACACTACCGAGGGAGACAAGATTCAAGTCATTGTTTCCCTGACACGAAGGAGAGAACTTTTCATAACCTTAGTAAATTGTTGCAGCTTCTTCTCAGGATTGCCTAAATCTGTGCGCACTTGCTGGTTTAGGCTGTGCTGTCTGGTAAAAGGTAAGGTGACTAAGACTGATGAGATGAGTATGGAAAGACTGTAGCTATAAATTACCCCAGAGTCTGGGTCAACTGCTTGGTGGTGCACAAGAACACATAGCCTGGCTCTAAACAATTGAATAGATTTACATTCTAAACTTTGAGGAATATTGTCTCCCTTGCTCTCTCTCTTCAGTCTCTATCATACAGATTTCCCTCTTATTCCTGACAAAGCCTGTCTTAACCTGCTAAAGAAATAAGACAGTTTTCAGTGGAAAAGTCCATTGCATGGAAGGGTGTCATAAAAAGGTGAACTGTATAAAATTAATCAAACATTTGGAAAATCTTTTTCCATTCTGAAAATTAATGTTATATCAGATGAGGGTAGGAATAATATAGAATCCATTGTAACAGATCATAAAATGCTTTCAGTCTGAAAATTCAAGGATCTAAAATATTTCCTTCTTCTGGCTACTGGAATAATTCATCTTCCTGAAATGAAATCTCCCCTGCCAGAATTATAGCACTCTCTACTTCCTTAGTGTGTTTTATCCTGAGGAGACAGCTTTTATTTCTCTGCCATAGCACTGGAATCTGATGTCATTAACTTCACTTGGGTATTCATCATACAACTCATTGTACAGCAGTAGAATTCATCATACAACAAGCTAGCTCTGCATCAAGCAGGGCTTTGGACTAGATGACCTTCTGAGGCCCCTTCCAACTTCTATTCTATTACTCTATTTTCACCATCTGTTTCTCAAACTGTCTAGACAAATACTGGGTCCTCTGGAAGGTGCCAACCTTCAACCTCCTTTCATGGCCTTTCTAAGAGCTAGAATGATAATGTGTCTAGTCACATTGTTATCCAAACAAATAATTGAATATGCTTTGTGTTTCTTCTTACATCCTGATGCCTGTCTGCCTTGAATTAGGAATCTGCCTTGATCATTAAGTTTCTTTGAGCAGGAATGGACTTTTCCTTTCTGTTTCTTAACTCATTACTGATGTGGCCAGGTGTATAACAGCCCTCTTCAGATGGGCTGAGAGAAAGGAAGTGTGGGTTCCTTATAAAGGAGATTTGATAAGAAAAAGTTGGTGGTTGGGGGAAAGACTGTGGAAGAGATGTGGGTTTCACATCAAAGAGAAAATTGTGATCAAACTCAATATTTGAAAATGTTTCATGGCATGAAAGTGGTTCCTCAGTATGCTGATGATGGAAGGGAAGAGGAGGTGGAAGGGAGGAAGGTAAGAATGATGTGGAATATGAACTTTAAAGAGTGATTCAGGAAGTCTGTGTCTGCTCTTTGATAGATTTCTGGCTGTAACTGACAGCCAAAAGAAAAGAAAAAAAAAAAAAAAAGAAAAAATACCCAAAGGCCAAAAAGGGAAATTTCAAGGGAGCTATTTTGGTTGGTTTCGTCTGGTAACAGGGCTGAAATCAGTAGGAGTTTTTCTATTAATTTCTGAGAGAGAAGGACTATGTCCTAAAGGACTCCTACAAGCACGTTTTAAAACATTTGCGTTGAATGGTAAAAACAAGATATAAAACTCTACAAATAGTAACTGTCGACTCAGAAGAAGGAATATATCCTAGCGAGACATCTCATACCATGTGTGAAGCTGCCTATTTCTGGCAATTTTTGTCATCGCACCCAGACAAATGGTGGTAATAGCCAAATGTAAGAATAATGACTAATACAAAATCTAAAGTGAGCATCCTCTAATTTTTCCATATGGCTATGAACAGGATTAGATTCCTTCCAGAAATCTCCAGATTAAATTAAATTTTCCTTGAGCTACAGTAATGTACAAAACGTTGAGTTGTACTGTACAATAAAAACTGCTGAAAGGTTACCTAAAGAATCATATCTCTTCCTTTTCTTTTTTTAGTACTCGAATCCAAATAATCTAATTAAGTGAAATTAATAAGACTAATGCAAAGCTTTGCTAAAAATTTTATCTAACATATATGATACACAACTTTAAAATATTGTGTTCCTGTAGGAGTACATGATATAGAAACAAAACACAACTTTGGTGATCGACATCTTTATAAAATTTAAGCCAGGTGTGCAAGAGAGATGGACAGTGTGAAGGATCCTTAATTTTAAAGAATTACTTTTTTATTTAGAACCTCATTTCTCTTATACTCCTAGAAAGCACATGTGATTTGTGAAGTTCCACAAAAGTGGCTGGAGACCAGAAGGATAGCAGAAAGAATATGCACATTCCTTACTCGGTACATATGCACATTCCATTGCAAACTGCTGTGGCCACAGTCACCACACAAATCTTTGGTCAGACTCAGTACGTTCGTTTTCATATTCTACCCCAGGCTTATTGAAGCTAGGCAGGTCTGGAAGGAAGAAGGGACTTAGGCAGTTATATCCAGTTTCTTATTTTTGAATAAATGAAGGGATTTAAAGTACTAATCTGTTGATCTGAAAACAATGTACAGCACAAATAGTTTTACCACTGTTGTAATTTCATTTCATGAAGCCTTTTTAATGGATGTAGAGTTACGCAAAGAGTAGTTGCTTAATATTCATTATTTTTAACTCTAAGGTTACAAGTTGGTACTTTAAAAAAATTAAATGTTTACGTAATGCTGTCAAATATCTATAGTAAATCATAAGGTTTGGCAGCAGAAAACGTCAAATCGGCATTTATTTTTGAATGGCTCAGGGGTGTTTTATTGTCAGAGAATGTCAGGCAAATAAAAAGAAAGGTCAAAGGGAGATCTTTCCTTTTAGTAGCTAAAGAAGAGTAAATATCTTAGTGAATCTTAATAGACTTATGGAACTCTGATGCTTCTAAAGTTAAGCCATTCCAGGAAAGCCCTAAGGATACAGCATTTTCACTGCTTCCAACAACATTCCTCACACTGCTAGTCATATAGGTTGCATGTTCTTTGGATCATATGAAATTTATTCCCATAGTGTTTATTTCACACTGTTAGATATGAAATGTAGTAGTATGTGGGCTAGCTTGGGGGAGAGAGAAGGAAGGCTCTTTGCCACCTCTCATCTCCTGGCCATTGTACATAAACTAAGGCCTGCCTTATTGTCTTGGCCACAACACTAGTGTGCTATCTTTGCTACTACTGTACTAATAGAGTACAAGATTAGCAAAAATAGGTAAAGAAAAAAATTGCCATGTAAATCTATCCCACAAGCATATTAGTCAAAGGAATGAAGTGGTCAACCAGGAGGTAAAAGCTCTATGTACTGACTGTCTCACTCACCGAGAAACGATGTCCCCTGGGGTCAGTGCACCCAGGACCTTAGTTCTAATGATCTCAATTCTGCACTTGATCCTGAAGACATTTAGGCTTGGAGCTACATGTTCTGTTGTGACCTTGCTTGTTTCTGGTTTGCAGTGAACTAACCCCTTCATTTTCAGTGAAATTCTTATGACATGCACCGACAGTTGCTGCAGAAAGAAACACATATTTTGATTCTCTTCATGTTGGTCAATAGTCTAATTCAAAATTAAAATTGATTAATCGGTTTTATTCAGATTAATATGGTCACATATCTATCATTCTATTTGGAAAATTCACTCCGTCATGCATGGAAGCTTAAATAATACAGCCTTCCTCTCTCCCCCTAGCCCCAGCTGAGGAAGCACTGTGCTTTTAGACATTGTTGGGATACCTCTCAGGTTGACTTATAAAATCATCTTAAAGTTATTATATAGTTAGAAGGGCTGTAAAGACTTCTATGAAGAATGTAACCTGTTCAGTGCCAGCTACTGTATCTCTTTATTCAGTTATCTCACACAAAGCAGCTCAAAATGTAAATATTTTCATTTTAGAAATTAAATAAAGAATTAAAAGTAGTGGGAAATCACTGATGTAAGTGCAGTAACAGAACTTTGCTTGCTCCCATTTACTTCTGTCAAAGCACTTCTATGAACCTGTGATTACAAATGGGATACTCAGATTAACTGGGTTTAAAAGACACAGAGGAGGAGTAGTGATCACTGTTTGGGCTTCCCCAAGAAGTAAAGGACACATGTAATTGAGGAACAGAAGGCAAATTAATAGTTAAACAAAAAGGTGTGAAAATATCTGTTTCCAATATGGTCTGATGTGGAAGGATAGGCATCTTTCACTTTCCTTTACCTAGTAAGATACTAAATGTTATCAATGTGTATTCACAGCATTCTCTAGATGAAGACCTAAATATTTTGCAAAGTTTCAGAGACATTTTGATTTCAGATTTTCGCTTGCATGATGAAAAGTGTGAAATGGAAGCTTTCTATTTGGTAATCTTTTCCAGAAACCATTCACAGCTAGAAAAGTATAAGGAAAAAATAAAACCCAGTGTCTTTATGTTGTGATTTACCTGTTTTGTTTAAAACTTTATACATTCAACACATCTTTGTCTTAAATTAATCATGAATAATCCCAGCACTGTTAAGATCTATCCAGTTAAAAGGTTTTTCTAATGTTGACAGCACATGACTGTCTATAAATTAAGTTTATAGGTGATTTACTTTATAGCTTTATGTTTTGCTTCAGTTTCCATGTCTATAAAAGCAAAATAAAAGTACATCACTGTAAATCTCCAATAAGGATTATTTTATAAAATTTATTAGGGATTTAAGAAAGTAATTCAAAACTGTTCCTGAAGATATGTTTTCCAATTTATTTAAGATTTGTAAAAGTATCTAGAGACAAGGATATGCAAGGGAATATAGAGATTAAGACTCTCTTTGTAGTGGGAGGCCACAAGGGCTACCTAAAGGAAGCTCAGTACCTCAGTTCCATTCATTAGGTGGGGAAATATGCATCCTTATTTAACTGGTAAAAATTAAGAAATAGGGGTTACGTGGAAATTGTTAAAAACAGTAGTAAAGCTAGCATGATACAGACTTGAGTTTACCTGGAAGATGAACAGCTTTCATCCTAGTGTGTAGTTCCATGAGTGCTTCACCCGGTCTACTGGGTTTGCTGTATTCTGGCGTAGCGCTCCAGCTATTGCTACACACCTGCAGTTGACCCGATACTGGGCTGCACTGTTTGAATTTTACTAGACTGGATCTCTGTAAGTCTTTGGAATGATCTCTAGTTCACAGTTTGGAAATGACCAGTTTGCAAAGCAGTTCATCCTGGTCAAGCTGGGAAATGAACCACTCCCCTAGCCTTTACTACTCCTGTTAGATTAAATAAGGTATGGTGGTATATGGTAGATTCCATAGCCACAAAGCAAATGGTTATACAGTAAGTTGTCCATTAGACAGAGAAATGAGAAACAATCACATTCTTCAGATGTTTGACAGTATGACTGAGTTGTGCTTGTCCAAAGGATTTTCTGAACAGGTTGTTTCCATATGATGACTCTTAAACTGATAGATTGCAGGATGAGTTAGGAGGAGAAAGCATTTTAATGTGTGTATGTAAACGTTTAGAATCTAGAACTTTTCAGACAGAAGGAAAGTTAATAAATACAGGTTATTAATTACACTAATTCACGCATACCACCACCTTCTTTTTGTAATCTTGTCTTTCTCTTAAATCTCCTTTTATATCATTGTGGATGCAGTTTATTTGGTGCATAAAGGATTATAAAGTTTACAGTTATTTAAGTTCAGTCTTAACACTCTGAGCAAGCAAATCAAGATACAAACAAAGGTGTTACTGTCTAATGAGCTAAATAAAACCTATTGAACTAGGCAAATAGAATTAGAGAAAATTGGAGACTTTTTTCCCTCTTATTTCAGTATCTACCTATCTCAGTTCAGAAATTCTGCTATACCATGTTAGTATTCTTCCAGCAGAAAGTTTTAGCATTCTGGTATATTGAAAGCAATACTTCAGGCTCCAGTTTGTTCTTAGGTAAGAAGATTAATTTATATGCTGATTAATTTTCTGGGCTAGCTGTCTTCCTCTGCCTTTGTCATATGTATCACTTGTTAGTAATCGATTTTCTTTAACCTCTGTACACCAATTCTGGTCGTACACGAACTCATTTGTTTGCTTTATGCCCTTCATTTGTAACACTAACTGATACCTATATTCTGTGATGGAACTTGATCCTGAAAGGTGCCTGAATGCTCCTAATTCTTGTTGTGTTATGAGTGCTGAGCACTTAGCAGAACAAGGCAATTAGGAAATAAATATTCCCGTTTGAGCTGTTCCACTAAGTTAAATGCCATTAAACAAGGTATTTTTTTAAACAAAAGCTGCTACCAATCTATCTACTTTACTTGGAGCAGAATTTAATTTAGTAGCGTAGTAGTATGGATCTTTCCTTATGGAATTTTTTTATTTTGTAAGAACTGTTTCTTATATGGCTGGAAGATGAAAATACCAATCTGCTAAGAGTATCACGGGTCCCCTCTCTCCCATTAGTTTTCTGCAGTGAATCTAATTTAAAATGTGTAACATGGATGTTAGGTTTGATTCTGATCCCAGTCTAGCAAGTGGAATGAAGGAAAGACCTATGTGAACTGACATAGTGCATCAGACTAAAAGACCCCCAGACTTCTCAATACTGCTGAGGCATGTGCTTACTTGATAAGCTGGGCCATGCCACTGTGTGGGGGATTCTGTGAAAAAAAGGTGGGTATCAGCTGATTATCCTTTCTGAGAGACAGAGGCAAAAGAAAAAGGGAGGCTAATGGGTTACATTGCATTTGAGAAACTGATGTCTGGCTTACTTTTGTTATTTCTGTATGCCAGGAAATTCTCAAAGTACTTTTCTGAAGATAAGTGAACATACTCATCATAGCTTACTTATGCCTGTTAAGTCTCTGTGTGAAATATTGCATGAGGAAGTATGTAAATATTTTGACTGGTTGTGCCTTTATTTTCGGAGTGCATTGCAGATGACACATGAATGTATCAGGATGAAGCTGTGGCAGCAGAGGCATGTAAGAGATTGTTAATGTTTTCCAAAATATTTTTTTTTTTTATTAATGGAGCCAGTAATAGTAAAAACCACCATTACCCGAACAGACCAAAGTAGATAACACGTACCTAGCATAGGCATATTAAGGCTAACAGGACTGTGGTAGAGATATTTTTGAGACATAATTTATAATATCAAGAGAGACATACACAGTAACAACTTGTTTTCCAATCTGAATGGACATTTTGTAGTTTAATTTCTCCTGGGCAGCAGATATATTTGGGTTTTTTTAAAGATCATGAAGGCTGACAAGCATGAGGTACTTATCGAAGGAGAATGGTGTGTATGGGATCGCATAATTTTTAGCTAAGTTTCTTTCAAAAAGGCAAAGAAAAATGTGATTTAATCAAATTAGTGTGTGTGTTAGTAAATGTAAAGTAGTATAGAAAGAAATATATGTTAAAGTAGCAGATAATAAATGTAATTATGTTTAAAGATTCTAAATATCCATAAGTAAGGTCTCCTCCAATAGATCACAGAAACTATAAAGAAACTGAAAGTCTTCTAACTGCTTTATAATGATAAATGTTAGTTTTGAAATCTTGGAACATAAAGTTGAAGCTTGATGTATGGCAGTACAGTGTTTGCTCAGAGTTGCAGATCCAATAACTAGGAAATCATTCCTGAAGAGATAGTTAGATCCTTTCTCATTTTCAATTGTAGATTTAGACTTGGTGGTATATTTTTGTTATACAAACTACAAAGATTTAACCAAGAGAAGCGTTGTGAAATCCTTAGATTTTGTTTAATGTATGTTTCTTTTAGCACTGATATTAGAACCTTCAGTTATAAAAGGTGTCTTGGTTGTGTTTAGTTGGCCTGCTGTTTAAAATTTTTCAGCTAATTTTTAATCTAAACGTATCTACGGTTGGCTTCATATCTTTGGGTCTCACTGGTGGGGAGTGGGGCAGAACGAAATGACAGTGTTACCAAATCTCTTTGTATACATAATTTATGGGGTATTATAACTGTCCTGTTACCTTTCTGACTCTGAAATAAATAGCTATAACTTTTTATGCAGCACATAATTTTCTAGACTTAAGATTATTTTTATAACTTCCTTTTGAGCCCTTTTCAGTTTGTCAGAAACCTTTCTGAATCATGGAGAAATGAATCAGTAGAAGCTCACTAATGCCAGATGTTGCCATTAAATCATTTCCCTACTCCTACTTGATGTTTCCTAGATTTTGCGTCTAAGGTCCATGGTAGCCCACTTAGAGGACTGCAGTAATAACGTGTTTATTTCAGTTGAGTTCTTTGCATTATTCTTGAACTTGTTGTTAGTGTTTTTTCCTTTTGTCTTAGATTTAGACTAGGAATAGGCCACTCACATGAAATATTATGCTAAGTAACATAGGAGAGCACTTAAGCATATGCTTAGTTTTCTGTTGACAAAAAAGAGATTTGTATGTACACTTAAACTTCATGCTTATGTGTTGTTCTGAATACATAATAACTGCTGGGCTGAATTTTGAGGTCAGCTGATTTTTTTTTTCATAACATTTGCATTGTGATATGACAATGAATTATTCATATAAGGAAATGAAATATAAATGATATTGATTTTTCCCCCATCCCCCAAATATTCATGTGAATCGTAAAATACCATTTTGAATTGTCTGCATTTAAAACCTTATCCGTATTTAACTTTCTTACATGTTGAAAGCATTAGTTGTCTGGCAAAATTTTAACGAAGAAGCAGCAAATGGCATTTGTCTCTGCAGCAGACAGTATGTGGCATTTCTTCGTTTAAAATTCTCTTCATGTGCTATCAGACAAATTCACACATCATATTATTTGGCATGACCTTAGTGAAAGTTCTTTACTTCTGAAATTTTGTTGTTGTCTTTTTGTGGTGTTTGGATATGCATCTGTAACGTAGCACGTGTTCATAAATGTGTGTTTTTTTTCTACTTTGGGAAATGATGTAGGAGTGCTTAAATTTGCAGAGGTCTCATTTGTTCATGACTACCTGAACGCTTAAGGGTGTTAAAAACTGTGGTTTTAGTCCAGGCCTTGCCAAAGATGGGAAAGGCCTTTTAACTGATGTAGTCTCCTCTCTGTCTGGAACTGCACTGGCTGTTCTGAAAAATTGATGTTTTATTATTATTTGCTTAAAATAGTGTGTTAACTTTTTTTCACTGAGTAAAGGAGGAGAATGAGGTTGTAAGCAATAATTTGGCACTGTGGGAGAGGTTTGTGTGCAGCTTGCACTGGTGAGGAAGGCAAGGATTTGCTTATAAATCAAAGGTTATTAAAAGAATCCTCAACCTAAATCTTGAAATATAAGACAGAAATACCAAAGTATTGCAAGTCACACATCCTCATTCTGAATATATAGGTATCTTTTGCAAAATGTCAAAGGTTGATGAGTGCATCACTTCAGAAGATTAACAAAAGTCCACATTGCAAACACATAAATATTAGTGGATTTTTTCCTCCCTTTGAATCCCCTTGTTTACTTTTTCCTTACTTTGCAGCCTGATTTGTTCCTTTTATCAGTTATATCTGTACTGCACACAGCGAGTTGGCCCACTGAGTAGTATTTTTTAGTGCTTAATGACCTCTAACGAACATTTTTCTTGCATATTCTGACTAAATTTCTCAGCTACGGTCTTTTTCCTTCACTTTTATCTGTTTAAGAGGAGAATATGTGATGAAGGCTCTGAGCTTCTTTTTCTTGTTCGCTGTGATCCCTTCCCTAGAAAACAGCTCATTATCTCCTTTGAGGAAATTCATTCTTTTTATCAGAAAATCTAAATTTGCTACACTAGAGGCATCTTTTTCATGGTAAGATTGCTCTT
Source organism: Athene noctua (assembly GCF_965140245.1). Lineage (NCBI taxonomy): Eukaryota > Metazoa > Chordata > Aves > Strigiformes > Strigidae > Athene > Athene noctua. The sequence continues at coordinate 5,249,437 of NC_134050.1, read as the reverse complement.
TATAGACCACCTTTTTCTTTTTCTTCAATAACAGTACTAAATTATGTTCTGAAATTAACTGCAAAACCAGAAAAACAATAGCATATTTCCTAAGTATAATTTAGTATGATTAATTTAGGAACTGCATGAGTTGTAGTATGTGCTTGTCACTTCTCAAGTGTGTGTTTTACTACTTCCTACTCAAAATTGGCTTAGTAATGCATAGATTTAAGTGGAGAAAATCTATTCTAAATTTTTCAGAGTCTGGTGGTGTGTGCAGGCTTATATGGCTTTTTCATTGAATAAGGGTTCTTGGTGACTTAATCTAGACAAAACCAATAGTTTTCTGTTTACTGTTGTCTGTGGTTCAGTTCCCTGTCTAAATGTGATAACAGTGCTGCTTTTTGCTGACTTTGTGGTGCATTGGCAGACTACAGCTTGGTTAACTATCTGTACAGTAACACTTGGAATTAAACTCAGATCTGTTCTAGGGTCTTGTCAAATTTGTCACACAAATAAGGTTAGTATAATAAGATTTTTAGTAGTAATGGATTATTAATAAACCTTCTTTTGAAACTCGATTTCAGACTAAGTAAAATTGTTTTTTTGGTATGTTTTCAGCATTCTGAAGGTGGATGGTGCCCCAGAAGTAGCATAAACAATACTTGTATGTATGGAATTTGCAGACGTCTGCCAGCATTTCAGAAGTCTGCTGTTCTTTTTGGTTTGTTTTCTGGTGTAATCACTAGTATTTGAGACAGCTTTGCTGGAATCTGGCATTAAGTGGACATCTGTTTCACCTAGCAGTACATGTAAGATCTACAGTAAAAAAGTGTGTTCCCAGAGCTAAAACTTGGGAGGCCTTGGTTATTTATCTGAGGTTTTACATGACTGAGCTGTGCTGTCAAAACCATATGTGAAATGGGGATAGTGCTTATTCTTTTTTTATTTTAAAGGTCTGGAAAGGCTAGTTCACTCCTGAACAACTGATTTCTAGGCTGAAGGAGAAACCTCCATGCTATCTTGTGCTGTTTGTGCTGGGAGCAGAAAAACTGTTCTTGCGTTGTACAGGGAAAAAGTCTGGACGAGGGAGGTGCGTACAGTTTAGTGAATCCTGCCTTTGTGTGAGTTCCTCATATCGCAGAAGATGCATGATCTTGGCAAGAGGAATGGGGATGTGAATAAGCGATCTTTTTGTGGTGAGCATGCATTTCAACTCTTCATGGTTCAAGAGAAAGGATTTATTTTCCCTTTCTTTTGAAGATACCAAGCAATCACCCTGAAGTTCACGTATACTCAAGTTAGATGCAATTAGTATTTGCTTTTTGTTTACTATAGAAGTGTTGTGGGGTTTTTTTATTTTTTTTATTTTATAAAGCACCGTTGTTGAATTTGTTTGCAGTTTTCATAAAAATATCTTGCAATGAATGATTTGAGACACGGAGAAAAGATTTGAGTCAGTCTTTTTTCTAAGTGTAAGCTTAAATTTTCTTTGTGGAAAAGGAAGCTTTTTGGTTTTCTTTGATTCTTGCTGTAAAATGAATGTGTGTATATTCATCAGACGGGATTTCTGAGATAAACTGAATAACACTGAAATGCTATTGGAGGGCAAATACAATGAATAGCAATGTGCTGTAGTGACTCTGGTGGGTGAAAATAGAAAAATCTTAAGGAACAATTAAGTGATTGCCTCAGAGGATTTATAAACTGCAGTAAAGCTAGGTGGCAGTCTCTTCTCTATTGTCTCAGAACTGTTTTATCCCATTCCAGAATAAGCTAGAAGTATGTATACTAATTAATGTTTCTGTTTGAAATACTTCCAGTAATTAGAGAATTCTCCATTGTCTTTGGAGTTTTTTCACAGTTAGCTATTCTAATGGTTAAAAGTGTCAATTCTATATTTGTCTAGATCCATGTTCCAGTTACTGGTGCTTTTTAAAAGAGATTGAAGAACTCCCTTTTATTACATTACTAATCCCCATGTAGCTATTTAACACTTTAGATCAAATCACCTCTTAACCTTTTCTTTGCTAAGATAAATAGATTTAAATCCTGGAACCCCTCTCTAAGGGATGTTTACCAACCTTCTAATCGGTCTTGTGGCTCTTCTCCAAATCTCTTCTCATTCCTCAGCAGCTTTCTCTTATTGGAATACTGAGGCAGGACATGATCTTTTTGACTGTATTCCTATAGCTGTCATCAGATATTGGCTTTCCCCTCTTATCCACAGTTCCAGTTTAGGTATCGTGGCTCTTACTTGTGCTTTTGATCACAGCTGTATGTTGTCGTTAATATTACAAATTATTACCCCAAACTTTTTCAGGTGTTGCATCCCTGATAATTACCTGATTTAAATTCTCTAGCTGTATCAAAGCTTTTTTTTTTTTTCCTGTGAACCTGATTAACCCCCAAGGTTGCTCTTCATTGGTCCTCTATTAACAGCTTCCCAAAACTTTGTTTCACCTTTGGGCTTTATCACTCCTGATTTTGTTGTTGGGTTTTTTTCCCCAAGGCATCAATAAAAATACTGAAGACCACATACACAAGAATGGACTTTTGCAGACGTATACCCATTTAACAGGAATTGTGCTTTAAGATCTGAGATCTCTCTACTTAATAACAAACATTATTTTTAACATTGTGTTTCTAGTAGATAATAATGAAATTGTTGGAGATCAATATCTAACAAACATTAGTAGTCAAGATCCATTTCCATAAACTCTCACTAATAGGAAGTAACTATACTACACTAGAAATGTTCTTCTTTTTTGTCCATGATCAGTGTCATGCTAACACCCTAACAGACATATTATTCAACACTTCTTGTTTATCTGTTAAATCTTCACGATTATTTTTTCCCTGCTTTTAACTCTTTTAATGCTTTGTTGACCCATTCAGTGCGTGATGTAACACATTTACGGCTAAGATAACATCTTGTTTGGTAGGTATTCTCTAGTAATGTAAGTATAGGAAAGGAAACAGTAATAATTCAAAACAGTGTATTTATTTTTAATACACACATTTGTACTAATCTTCTAAAATTTTTGGAAATAATGTTGTTTAATTCCTGAGCTTTCATGAATGCCTTTTCTGTATTTAGTGTTCATTTGAGAGCAATATAATACAGATTTAATCCATCCCTTTCTCTTTGCTATGCCTTTCATCTCTCCAGTTCAGCGACTTTTACTTCAAAACTTTTCCACTTTCTTTAGATGTGCTTGCACTGTTTATCTTTTAATAGTAGCCCTAACAGACAGACCAATAGAGCTGTAGTCAGAGTACTACATCATCTACATCTTTCCAGTTTTCTGTATATAATAAACCCACATATATTTCTATGTATATGTCAATCCTTCCTTCTGTTTTTTTGGGGGGTTTTTTGGTGTTTTGGGTTTTTTTATGGCAACCTCAACTTTAGTTAAGGCCCTGGAATTATATTTGCAAGTCTCTTATGAACTTTTGGAAGCATATACTGCATACTACTGGAATAAAGTGTACAACTGAAAGCATATACCACAAGACTCTGACAATTACTGTATTTTCACAGAAGTTTTGCCCTGGTGATTACTTCAGCAGAATCAGTTGATTGCTTTGGTGATTTCTTACCATTACAGAAATTTAAGGACTGCATTACGAAAGTAAGTGAAGTAATAGTTGCTTCCAAAAGGTCTTTTATAATAACACACTACTGTGTACTATCTGTTTTCAGAGGAGTATTCCAAATCCAGATGAAACATAAAATGTGTGTGGGGGGGGGGAAATGCCAGTGCCAGTTCCCCTAACTATCATTATTATGTTATCTTTTTACACATTTGTTTTAGCCCTGCTGGATCTCAGGCTTGTTATTCTTTCTAGCTCTAATTCTGGATCTCACAAGTGTCTGTTTTACAGACTTCTGTCTCTGATCATTTTGTTTTAAAATATGGAAGTCCACAAGCTTTTCAAAAGCAGCAGTCTCTTAATAGAGGTTTTACAAAACTCTCTTCTGTCACTTGTCATAAAAAACGAAATCTCATAGAAATTGTAATCATGCCAAAGACAGCAGTACTCTGTGTATGTCCTTTAGCTAATAACTTTCCAATTAATTGTTTACTGCTGTTCCGTGTTGTTCATCTAGCCTTCAAGAAGAGGTACAGCTGTACTCAGCATTCTTTTCAAATCTGCTCATTTGTGCAAAATTTTTTGCTGTGAGGAAGTGTCCATCTGCACCTTTTATTCTTCTCTGTTCTCATACTCCCCTCACTTAAGGCACAAAGCAATTTCTGCAGTGATAGTTGAGGAGAATAGCTAGTAATTTACAGGTCATGTTCTTGGAAAGGACCCAAGCACATGGTGCTTGTGTGTTAAAAACAATAAAAAGCAGTATGTATTTTGAAGATTATTCTGTAACTATTAATAAGTCAATATATGGAAAATTTTGCTATGCAAAATAAATTAAACACAGTGCTGCTTGAATTAAGGATTTACTTACTTTGGACATCCTAATATACCCAAAGCATCGCTTAAACAGACGTTTTTGTAATACTGGATTCCCTCCCCCCATACACTTTAGATGGATAGGAACAATAATTCTGTTCTTTACCATAAAAGCAAATTAAACACCAATTAACATTCTACTTCTAGTTTATCTGTCAGGCTGTTGACCCTAGAATATCCAAGCCTCCATTTATTTTGAAACTGTCGAGAAGTGAGAAACGTACATAAGGCCCACATTGATTTTCATTTTGCGCACTCATTTGTTCTTTAAAAAAGTGTGTAAAGATTAATTCTATTTGAGTCAGAAAAGTCTTTCCCACGAGGCTTCAATTTAATAAAGAAGCAATTCTTTTATAGCATGTGAGTGTGAATGATGTATCCTATATTTCGTCCATGGATATAAGTAATATAACCACCAAGATATAGTTCCAAATGTATTTCTGTTTTGTATGTCTGCACCTTTCCCTCTACATTGCGGCTTTAAAGCCTTCCTGAATAGTCCAGCCAACTGTCCCTTAATTTATGTTTCCTCCTTTTTTTTTTTTTTTTAACAGCTCCCAAATAAATGGTAAATCGTCTGGTTTTATCTTGATTCAAGAATTTGTAGGTCTGTCTCATTACGCTTCACAGTCCAGAGAATATGTAGGTTGATGCAGGTCTCATTTTCTGTAAATGCATTTTCTTTGCAAATGAAAAACTATTATATGGATTCTTCTCTGAAGACTTATAAAATTACTCATAGTTTGGTCACTGACCAGATATTGCCTGCTTTCCCTAAGTTGACTTACTATACAGAAGGCCGACAGATGTATAGGCAATATGTTGCAAAAGACAGAGACATCATCGTGACTTTGTATATAAGAAATTCTGTAATAGGTTGAATTCTTAGCATTTCTAGGACATCAACAGAAAATATTTTTTTACTTTGAATGCTGTGTAAGAGATTCTTCATAAGTAGAACAGAGACCATTTTGGAGAGTTTTTAGTGCGGGCGTGTGTTAGTCTGGGAACCAAGGGGTGAGGAACTAAAACTGCTTTGAACCTGCAGAGATTTAATTGTAGACATCCAAACTACCAAATATTGGCAAATACTCGGGGAAAATTCTGCAATGCAAGATTTTTGGTGACTCCAAACCAAGATCTCTGTAGCTTGTAATACAGACTGAAATCCACCTAAAACTGTCAGTAAGGAAAATATACAGGTCTCATATCTTATAGTTAGTTATAAGTAATCCCATATAATGTATTCATGTCAAATTAATCATTGAGAGATTGATTTCTTTCACTCCTCTCTCAAAGTTGTATGCTGAAGGTGAAAATATATATGCTTATTTCAGAACGCTGTAAATTGAGGCCTACAATTCTTTATACTCCCTAAGTTCTGTTTTATGTTGTGGTTTTTTGTTTTTTTTTTATTTCTGAAAACTATCTGCATTAAACTGTGAAACTTGGATAATGGAAAGAGCAATATATCCTGAAAGAAAAAGAAATCCCAAGATACTTTAAGCTAGTTGCAAAACAAATGGGTATTTTTTTTATTTTGCTTCTCTTACCTGGAGTCTGAGCTTTTGAATCTGGTTCAACAGTGAGACTGCGATTCCATCATTTCACACAGAATACTAACACAGGTGTAAAGTGAGAGAAGCTTAATGCTTTTAAGGTTACTCATGTATGATAAAGAATTGTGTGTGCGCACCTGAATTTGTAAAAATTGTACTGTTTTTATTAAATGGGTGGGGCTGTGTGTGTGTATATGTATATATAATTGCAGTGTCACTTAAGCCAAAAAGAGAGAATGTTAAGTTTGTGCTGTTGTGGGTAGAGAATTGCATATTTAAACTTGCAACTACCAGGAGTCTTAATACGAACTCGAGAGCTAATTTCTAGGAATTGATACGTAATATGCTCCAGACTAACTAAATGAAAGTGAAATATTTTTCTCTGTGCGTTGACTTAGCATGATTAAAGTGAGATTTAATAATTTAGGATGTGTGTTTGTGGTTTTCTAGGACTATTATGCAACTTTTCCTTCGCACCTGGAGAGCAAGGAGATGGCTAAAACCTCCAGCATATCAAATGAGGTAATGAAACACAAGGGCTCTTCTAACAGTACCTGGGGCTTTTTTACATTCCAACAAAGTGCGTGTTCAACAAGCAACAGATGTAGATTATATCATCAAACAGGATGCTGATTGAGACTGAATGTTCATATAACAGTTTGTTTCAGGGGCATTTTTCCTGGTCTGTTACGCATCTCCATTTTTAGCTGGTAGTGGATACCTAGAGTTTTGTACCTTTTTGCAACATAATATTGCAAGTACATTTATGGCAACTTTAAATTTTCTTTATTTTCTCCTGAAAGTTCACTTTTTTTTCCCCCTGATAATTTCCAAAACCTCCTGATGTTAAAGAGCTTATAGAATGCGTAGGTGCTTTGCATTTGAGGAGCTGTCTTAAATTTCATGGTCAGAAAGTCTGCGTGACATAATAGAATGTATTTTGAGAGGGTAAAAATTTGCACAGATGCTTTAATTGTATAGTACCTGAAGTCCTGGTTCAGGTGTCTAAGTAGAAAGAATTGTTAGAAAACACTAAAGAAAAGGTTTCATAGGTTTTATTTCCATGGAAACTGTATCTGATGTTATATCTTTTCTGTCCCTTGCCTTTAATTACACTGTGTTTCTTTCCCCTTTCTCCCTAGTTTTCATTATGATCATGTGTAAGTCTATGGCAACTTCTTGTGCAATTAATAATATATAATAACATCTGCAGATAAGTACAAACATTCCTTTTGCTTAAAAGGTTAGTGACAAGCTAACTGTACCAGCTCTAATTTTTTTCCTCCATCTCACCAGAGCTTCTCTTTGAAGTAGAGGAGGTGGTGCTTGACCACTGCTTCAACAGAACAACAACAAAAAAGGGCTGGGGACACAAAATGGGCACACTATTATAGTTAGACCTCCAGAATTTACAAAGAATTGTGGTCTGTGGAGGGACTTCCCAAGAAAAGTAAAAGCTTTCACTGTAAAATAAAGACAAAGAACCTTTGAGTGGTTTGGATGTAAAGTTGTAAGAGGAATATGCGATAAAAAGGGGAAACTGTGTGTAGCTCAAATTATTGTATTATAGTAGAGAGGTCCAAGCAGCTGGTGGGTGACAACATGTGAGAGAGTAGTTGATGCAGTGAAGTACTGCCTAGGGCTGTATCTAGAAGCAGGATTGGTAAAAATGCCCGCTGGAGTAGCCAGATTGCTATCAATAAGACTGAGAAATCACCTTGTTATATGTTGTAATTATGAACCTAAAAAAAAAAAAAAAAAAAAAAAGAGACTGATTTCTGAGTAAGATCTCCAATTAACTGCCAGTTTAGTGATGGTGCAAACCTTGGGCTAAAATACCTTCTTAGCTGTTGAAAGCAAAAATATCTAAAGGGTTTACTTAAGGAGGGAAAAAAAAAAAAAGATAAAAAGGGAGAAACAGGTTGCTTGCCTATAGGTAGAGGATACATGCTCTAAGGAATTGTGTGTTTGTTAGAATGGTCTGAACTCTTGCCCCTCAAACATAATGTATCATGGAGGTTAATAATAGCTAAATAAGTTGGAGAAAGTTTCTAATCCTGAAGTGTTTCTGGATAATGAATCTGATGGTGTGTATGTTTCATTAAGAGTCGAGGCATGTCTAGCTCAGACATTTGAGCCAAGAACACAAACACAAACACCCTGCATTCCCAGGGCACAGTGACTAATACTTCCAGTGAGATCTCAGCATTCCCTTTATAGATCAGGTGTTAATGTACACTGACATTCCAACTTGCAGTACTGAAAATTAATATCAATATGGTGGGCTAAATAAAGTATAACTCTGGAGCTGCAAATACTTTTGTGATGAAAGACAAGTATTTTAAAGCCTTTCTGCTAATGTTGAGTCAAAGTCTTTGATGCTAAAAATAAGAGATTAAAAACCTTCATGAGATTGCAGATTGTTTATCCCTGTATAGATATGCTCAAGTGAAACAGATCGCTATACTACAGTAGCTGAATTACAAAAATGAACACATAAAACTAGATGGTGGACAGCAAATTTTATTCCAACTTTTCTCATAAGACTTCCTCTGTAGTGTGTCTCTTAAACATCAGTGATACTCTGTATCTCCAAGTATATTTTAAAGAGTAGCTGATGGCAGCATTTCTAAGTAGGTTGAGTATCACAACTGGCTTCCGTTTTTTCATTTGGAAACTATTCCAAAATGTTAGTTTATAGCAGTATAGAGGCTTCCTCTCTTTTTTACTTTTCCACCTGTTTCACCCTCAGTACTTCATTTGACACCTTCATGTGTGTAAATTCCATGCTCAGACCAGAATGTAGTATTTCACCTGAAGTTGTAGGGGAGCTCTATAGTGAGGTTTTCTGTTTGCATTCATGGGGAAAGGCTCCTTTACCAATTCCCAAATCAAACTATTTTTGAAATCAACTTCTCTCCCTCTGCCTGGAATATCACAGAGACTAGCCACTTGTTTGCTCTTGCTTTTGAGTTTCCTCATCTGTTGAAGATATGTACAACTTCTCCAGAAGCTGGTTTTCATTTTCATACTTCAATGAATGTTCTTATGTTTCAAGACTTTTCTGTTCAGCTGTTTAACTGCTTTAGATCCCCCTTGTTTTTTTATTCTCCTGTTCATGTGAAGTTGGTGGGATTCTCCCTCTTAATGATATTTTTAAGGCAAGTGCACTATTGCTCCTACAAGTCAGGAATCAGTATCACTACAGTTACTCAGTTTGTTGTTTGTTACTTTCTTTTATTTTCTCTTCAGTTATTCACATAAAAGCTTAGCTACAAATGGATCAGTGACCCATTTATTATTCATATATTTTAACTCTTTTAACTTGATGTTCCTAAACATATTCTTCATAAATCCACATGTGGTAATGTTCCTAGACCTGATATCTCTTAGATGGCAAATGTTATGTTGCATATCTCTTGAAAGATTATCTAAGTCCTATTTCCTATGATCAGACTTCTAGTAAACTGGGATTTATTACTTCTGTAAATATAGGAGAATAAAAATTTCTGGAGCATGTTTGCTGTTTCTATATATAAGTAGTTCAGTTGTAAGTATTTAGTTTTGGATGTTTTATTTGGATTACAGCCCATGTCTGGATATCTTTACAGTCTATCTCTTTTTTTTACAATGCTTTTTGACTACAGAACCCTAAACATCTTAGGAAAAAATTGCAGGGAGATGTTAAGAAATTTCACATGCAAACTAATTTTATATGCTCTACACTATACTTTATACTACAAAACCCCCCTGCTTTGTCAGGTTTCATGGTTTCCATGAAGAATGAGAAACGGATGAATTTTGGCAGGTGTAAATATTCATGATTCATTGATTTCTTAAGCCAAATTATACTAGCTGAAAACTTGGACATTAGAATGCCAAGAATATTGAAAAATATTTTCGTAAATATTTCTGGCTTTAAGTGTATTAAATATAAAATTAATTACAGCAAATAAGGTTTTATTCTGGCAAATTAATGCAGAAATTGAAATACAAGGTATGACTGCATATGACAGAAGTACTTTTAGCCTCTTAAGTTGGTTTATAAATTACAGATGTTCTCAGGTTCATGCTCTTTGTCTTTCATATGATTCACCAAATAGGAAGAAATGCAAATCTCAGTCTAATCTTTGTGCATAACAAAATCACAATTTAAAAAATTATTGCTCTTGGATCTTCATTTTTGCAGAATAAACTGTTCACAAACGCATCATGACATCATGTATTTGTACACATTCCATTTGTGTCAGTGAAGCTGCTTGAAAAACTTTCATTTCATGTATTGTTGGTTTAATGTGATTTATAAAGTCCACACTGATGGAGCTGGTGTCTCAGTAGCTTTTTGATCAGTTTGCGACCTATTAAAATTTGCCATTTGTAAATGTTTCTTCTGTCAGTTGAGGGTAAGGGGTTTCATTACCATTAGTGCGCTTGTCTTGTTATAAAGGTCAAAGGGAGGACAGATATAAAGCCAGTTTTGTTAGCGTGTGAAGCCAACGGTATCCTCTTTTTAGTAGTGTCACGGATGAAAGTATTTCACATGGTTATGATTTAATAGGAATTTAACATTTATTAATGGTGTGAGTTAGTTTAAGGTTGAATTTTAGCAGCACTTCATGATTTAATTTAAAGATTAACAAAGTGATTTCTTAAGATATGATGAAAATAGCAACTTAATTACAGATTCGAGAATGACAAGATTCACACTAACTTACTACAAGGTATTCTAAATCAAAGGTTATATATATGTACATATGTATAAACACAAAGCATACACAAACAACGCAGAAATACTCAGATATCCAGTAAAATACATGGGCATCCACACTTGTAATGTTAAATGTCTGTATTTATGCACACAGACAGGTAAAAAGGTGGATGGAAGAGACTAGTCTATAGTTAAAATTTCCCTGCCTTTGGAGCCAAGCTATTTGTGAACACTTGGGACTTTCCAAAAGAAGCTTATGTGTCTTTATTTTCTATTTACATTTTGCAAACTTCTGTTAGATCCTCATGTCGCACAACAAAAGATCTTTTATATCCAGCTTCCTAACCTGAATGTCCTCTAACGATCTTAACATTCACTGGCCTGTCCTATGGAAAAGAGAAAACATTAACTAAAGTGCTCTTGTGTAGAGCCTAGATGCTCTTATTTTTATTCTTGAAGGAATTCACATAATAGCAATTCCATGTACTCATCAAAGTTCACAAGCATGTATAAAGCAATATTTGTGTTGTTAGCTGTCATTGTTATAGCCTGTGCAGTAGAATTATTGTTTGGGTTACATCAGGACTTGCATTACATTGTTTTCCTATGGCCATTATCTTTCATTCCCCCAACACAGATCAGGTGATCCAGTGTGTATGTTCTGTGGGATGCTGTTGGGGGAGGAGCAGCACAGTTGGGCAATTTAAGGTGGGTTTTTTGTTTACATCTCAGTGTCCTTTTTTTTTTTTTTTTTTTTTTTGGCGTGGCAGTCATCCACAAAAAGGAGGTAGTAACTGTGGAGGGGCTTCTGGATCTGTTTATTGGAGAAACTAAGGTGTTCAGCTTGCAAACAATGATTGGGTGATGAATTCAATTGAATCAGGAAATTTGGGGGTATCTATTGAAAGAATAGGGTTATCTGAAAGAAAAGCAAAAAAGACCTGGAGCATGTGGATAGGGTGTTTAAAAAAAAAAAAAAACAAACACCACAACAAAAAAAGTGTGTTTATTTAGCCAGGATAATATTTTGGAGTAGCAGTGGCTGAACTACAATGTCAAACTGATGGTTTTTTCCTGTCATGCATGTCTCGAAATGTCTTCTATTTTTTTTATGCTAGAGGTGTTGTTCAGTGCTTCTGCCAAAACATCAATTTTAATTGAGTTCAAAGTTTCTAATGTTTTCTGGGTGAAACTTGATCTACAAAGTCAGAAAGTCCACTATAAGTTGAAGCTAGAAAAGAAATTATGCTAATCAATTTAGGAATTTCTCAGTAAACTTGGAAGTATGATTATAATCCTCAAATTCTGTTTTGCTTTTCTCTTTCAGAACATTTACCTAAGCTTTGAATCTCCTTTTTATTTGTAATAGTCAAAGAAGGTTTGTTATCTTCTTCCATTATCACTTGTGAGAAAATGCTTTCCATTTTCCTCATAACCCCGGGAAAATATTGCCATTCTTGACAGCTGGCAACAATGGAAGAGATAGTAAGAATGAAGTTTTTGCTTTGGTGACATAAGCAAGCAGGTGACCAGGCAGGTCTCTCTTTATACCAGAATATGTAATCTCATATCTCTGAGGTACAGAGATGGTACGAGGCTGATACCAAGTGCGTTAGCCTCATGCTCAAAGTGTGAGCCGTGACAAGTCTGGTGCATACATGAAAAATGTACATATCAGATTTATAGAAATGATTATTTTTGCGGGTCTTACCTCTGCAAACAGAATTTGGAATTACACAGTGCACAGCCTACTCAAAGTAGAGACCTAGTTCTCCTCTGTCAATATGTATCAGTTCCCCGAGGTTTAGTTTAATTGTGGAGACGAGAGTCCCTAGTAAGAAAGGGTCTCATCTGTTTGAATTGCTTATGCCTTATAATAACAGAACTGATACTGACAGATCAATCTATTTAAACAAAGTAAACCAGAGTAGAATCAAAGCCTATTCCTTTTTTCCCCCCAACTATTTAGTTGCATTTAGATAACTTAAGCAGCTTATTCATTATTTCTAGATTTGTTATTCTTGGCAATGCTCTGTACTTGGTACCAGATAATACATCTGCTTTAAATTGCATTGGTTTTTTTTCTTATAATAGCTCTTTCTGCCAAAATACCTCCCCCCCCAGCGTTGCAGACACTGTTTTGATGCTTGTTAATGTAGACAAGCTTGTGTTATGATGCTTTATCCCCATTCATTTTCAGGAATGTCATCGTAATTTTTGTCTGCTTTCATAATAATATGGGTCTGCACCTTTAAAACCTTCTTGAATCTGTATATTTATGTCAGTCTAAAGCAGTGTCCTAAGGAATTGTAAATAGGATGTGCTTCGTTTTCTGTCCACTGCACTGTCTCAGGGGAGAGGAGGCTGACTGCCTGGGGCACCTTGGTATACTGAACAAAAATCAGGCCCCACAGCTTTGCAATATGAAAGAACACACTGTTGGGCTGTCCCAAAGACATTGTTGTCATAACTGCTTGGCTTGAATTCCTAATTTCTCGGCACTCCCTGTAATTATGCAAAACATTAAGTTAGTGTCTCAAAAATCATCTGTGGCTATTAACATAGCAGAAATTGAATATGAGTAACTTTACAATATGTAGCATATGAAAAATTTGCAAAGTACTAGTATTTACAGTAACAGATATCAGAATCTTGAATGAAAAGTGTTTGGTATATTCTAGATGCCACTTATCCTATTTACAAATTTCGGACGATGTACACACTCAGATATTTTACTTAAACTATATTGTCTGTTCCCAGAGAGCATGACTGCCTGAACTATTAACTCCTTCAAGCATTTACAGTTCAGAGGACATCCCGGAAGGACAAATACCAACAGTCAACTGCAAAAAGGCAGCTTTTCTTTCCCCAAAAACTATAAACTCGCTTGCACACTAAGGGAAATAATCCCTCCACCACTCTCTATGTATGTGTAACAGTGCCATCTAGTGAGTCTTGTCCTGGCAGTGAACAAAAATTCAGCAGATTTGATTGTTACTATTCAACCCATTCATTATTCATCTATTCATATTCAACTATTTGGAAACCTCACTACTCTGTGTTTTTTGTATTCTCCAGGTACTATCTTTTTCATAAACACTTGTCCATGAGTACTATATGTGCTTTTAGGTTTCTAATATAAGATGGGGGGGTTGTACTTTTTAAAAGCTGGTTTTAGCTCTTTGTCTTTGAAACAGATTATGTTAGTCTTGATTTACTTCAACCGGATTTGCTCTTTTATTTATTTTTGAAGAGCAGAGAGATGTGGTTTTGTCAATAGGTGATGTTTCTCTAAAAGCTGAGCAAATGCAGATTTTACGCAAGCGTCTTTTTTGAAGTATGTTTCTTCCCTCGTTCAAACTGAGAAAAAAGCAAATTACTCAAGTAGGATGACTGAGAGGCAAAAATGTCATGAATCCACACAGCACATAATACGAAAACTGTAAAGAAGAAAGTATGATCAATGCATAGAAGCGTACAATCACCAGCAGGTTTATCATAGAGCAGAATAGCTGTCATAAATAAGATGTTCCACGTATGTGTTGCATTCTCCTCAAAGGTATGGCTATTATTAGATAAATAGATAGAACAAGCACTACAGAGTCTAGTACTTCACATTACTCAAAAGTAAAAAAAACAAACAGACAGAAAAATACGTTTAGCTATGATACCATGAACAACTTGATGTTAATTTTGATGCTTTCAGTTTACATCAACATATATTAGATACGTTCTGAAATCAGAGGGTTGCAGTTAAGAGCAGTATTGATGCTAAGTAATCTCACTATATAAATGGAAAAAATACTGGGAAACCCACAAGTCTTTTGGCAGGCTGTTAACTCATTCAGTGTTCTCTCATAGTCTGTTACCTATCAGTGCTGAGATCATATGAACAAACTCACACAGGTGGAAAGCTGAGTTTATCTGTTGTAGCAGTATGTATTTTCCCAAAAGTCTATATTTCAGAAGTATTTTGGTTTCTCAACATCTATTTGTAACCCATAAAATATTTCATTAGTTAATGAATCAGTTACTGTTATACCAGACTTTACATCTTTAAAAGTGTTTGCTGCCCACGTTCGTAACAGTTTGTGAGAATTACAGCTATAAAAAAAAACCCAAATATTTGATGATTCTGCATCACAAATGTAAAGTAAAAAGGCACTTATGTGTTTTTTTGTGGAAGTGGGTAAAATAAAGGAACAGATAATTGAAACTTACTGAAAGATGAGAGTTATTCTTCAGATTGTCACTTAAACCTAAGCAAACTTGCAACAGTAATCAAAAGATGTTGCTGTGCAATGACTGTTTGCTAATGAGTGACATAATTTGAGAGTTTTAGTTACCAGCTGTCTGAATAAACATCCTATTTACATAGCTATACTGCAAGTGCCATGAAGATGATCAGGGGCTGGTGCACCTCCCATGTGATGACAGGCTGAGAGTTGAGCTTGTTCAGCTGGAGAAGAGAAGGCTCCAGGGAGACCTTAGTACTTAAAGGGGCTACAGAAAAGATGGGGAGGGACTCTTTGTCAGGGGTGTAGGGGGAGGATGGTTTTAAACTGAAAGAGAGTAGCTTTAGATTAGATACAAGGAAGAAACTCTTCCCTGTGAGGGGGGTGAGGCCCTGGCACAGGTTGCCCAGAGAAGCTGTGGCTGCCCCCTCCCTGGCAGTGTTCAAGGCCAGGTTGGACGGGGCTTTGGGCAACCTGGGCTAGTGGAGGGTGGCCCTGTCCAGGGCAGGGGGGTTGGAACTAGTGATCTTTAAGGCCCCTTCCAGCCCAAACCATTCTGTTGATATGATTCTGTGAATTGAACTGGTAGTTTTCTGTATTATTTGAATCTAAAAATAACTGATGATGTTCAACAGTTTATCCAACAAAGGAACTTTTTTCTAAGAAGTAAACCCACTCAAGTGGTATTTAAGAGCCATCTAAGAACTGGCGGTGCCTTTACTGCCAGGTTACAGAAGCAAGACTGTGGCCCCCTGAAGTTTTCAAATGTTGTCTGTCTGTCTGTCTTACATCTTCAGTGGTGAAATTTCATTGGTGTGGGGTTTTCTTTCTTGCTTCAGAGAGTATGTAATCGTGATTTAACTGTACCTATTGGCATGGATTTCTTGGAGTCTCCTCATCTGGTATTTGGAACAAAACACTGGAAAAAGTCTTTAATAAAATAGCAGACGTACTGTTCTTCTAGTCTTCAACTTGTCTTAGTACTAAGTGAACTTGTTTCAAGAACTATTGGGACAAATGACTGAATTAGCTTGCTTTTTTTCCTAACCAGCTCCATCTTGCTATGATTTAAATCGTATTGAAAAGTGGCTCCTGTACTTAGCTCCAGGTTTTCCTTCCCTGCATTTGAAGTACAGGCGCACCAAATCTTAAATTACATTTTATTTTGTATTGCTTATGTCTACAGAGTCTGTCAGAGAGACAACAGTAAAAAGGACATTCACCAAGTCCTGGAGCTATCCACACAGCTATCCGTTTTCTTGGTGGGTGCTCTATAATGTAGTAGTAGCCGAGTTGTTGATAGGCAGTGAGCCGATGGCTGCACTGCTTGAGTGAATCTGTCAAAGAAATGAATGAGTTTCATGTATCCTGAATTCTACCCTAAGGAACAAGTGAGGTTTTTCCTGCATCTACTGTTGTCTTACCAGAGTATACATTTGAGGACTGAAAAACTCCTTAATTTTACCGGGGTAACCTGGCTGTTCTCCAGGGCTATTTCGATATAACTACAGTGCTATGAATGTTGTCTCTAGCTGCCCGAACTGTGCCTTAACCAGATCGAGTAGCCCTTTGATTAGCTCGTGGTCTGCTGACTTGAGCATTAAAGTAATTCTGTTAATCAAGACATTTTTAATAATGAAGATACTTAGCTCATTGTGATGCAAACAGCATATGTGTTGTTACTTTTTTGCTAAAGAAAAGTAAAATCCATTTCTTTAGCATCATATATTTATTATAAAATGCACCTTCTGGTGATATGACGTTGTCAACAGTACCATCAGCAACAGACAACTAGTAGGGGAATTAGTAGGGGAATTTAGTCTTCAGAATTATTGTTGTTTTTTTTATTTTGCCCTTTTTTTTTTTCTTAATTCTCTTTCCACTATTGTCAAAAATTGGGCTGGAAATCTTCGATCTCAACTATGTCAGGTTTACCCTACCATCCAGAGAAGCCAGAAAGTACGTGTTAGCCCATAAGAGCTGTGCTTTTGAAAATAGTGATACCACCAGCACTTTATTTATATTCTCTGCCTACACTGGAAAGCTTAAGGTCTGTTGATGACTGGTGTGAATTTTAAAAGAGCCTTCAGGTTGCTTTAGCAAGTTGAAGTTCAGTACATATGTAAACATAATGAAGGGAGTAAAATTGTGTTGGACTTCATTTCCTGTGAATGAGTTGTGTGGTCTAGTCCTTAATCACATCCAGAAATCTGGGAATTAGATCCCATATGGCTGTAGGAATATTTCTCCCTTGATTCAAGGTGTTGGTGGATTATTTGATGAAATCACTTTAAGCAATGGCACAGATACATCTGAAAGACACTTTAGGTAAACTGTTTAGTTTCTTAGGATTTGTGTCATGTATTACTTTATGCAGATTTTGTAAGCCAAGCAAAAAATGAAGATAGTTATATGTATTTTCTCATCTTGGGTGTTGCACGTGTCCTATATTGCTGAATTAGAATTAATTTAATTACTATACTCAGTCACTTCTGCCACTGAACTCTGCTCCTTCTGTGTCTGAGTGCTGAAAGATAATGTAATAATTACTCTAATTTTCCTTCAGAAATTCTTAAGTGCTTAGATTTAAAAAGCAAAGGTTGTCACCTTCTAACTAATAGACATGTAACTAAAAATAGTGACCATTGAGTAGTAATAATTCACTGTAATAATCTTTAACTTGTCACCCTGTGAAATCAAAGGAATAAGAAATATTTATTATATTTTAAAGGAAAATAAGAAAAATGTCGAGCTCTTTTGAAGTTCTTTGGAGTATTTCCATTGTTAATTTAAAAAAATGGACAAAAAGAAACAAAACTAGGTGAATGGCCACGTTCAAAGACAAAGCAGAGCATCACAATTTTTATTTAAAAACCCACAAAACTAACTAGACTCTCTCTTGAGAGAGTGTCAAAGTCAGGTTTTGTCTTTGGTGATTTGAATGCCCCAAACACTGTTAGATTTGAGGAAATTTGTGTTTGAACTTACACTTTAGCTTTGGAACTTACACTTTAGCTTTGGTTTGCTTGATAACCATATTATTTTAGAGTGATCTTATGTTCATGCATTTTAATCTGTTATGTAGTAGACCAGATTTTTGTTTTCTACGATAAGCTTTTTATTAAGTTCAGTGGAGTTTTCCTAGACTTAAGTTGAAATAAATAAGAGGAAATTTAGGCTGTGAATCACTTCTTTTTACTGTATTTGATAATTTATTCATTCTGTATGCTTACAACTACTGTTCATGCTGAAGTTCTTCCAGGTGTAAACTCCATTTACAAGCATAAGGTACATTTCATGTAACTTAAATTTTTAATTCTATTATGTCTATAATTTTTTATTTCTTTCTGTTTATAAATAGAGCAGTTTACTTTCCAGTCCTGCATTCAATTTTACAAAGGCAAAAGTGTTGCGGTTTTTAAGGAATCAATTGCAGAGTTCTTGCAGCATGTCATTATGAACAAAAGTTACCTTTGTAACTTCAGTGTTTGAGTTTAAAATTGTACAGGGAAGACTATGACTAGAATTCTTCAAACATCTAAAAATAATTTTCTGATTATGAAAGGTCATATATTTTGTTCTTGCTAGCCTTTCAAAAATTAATTTTCCCTGTGTGATATTGCTTTAAGTGACTTGTTCTGTGTGTGAGAGAGAATCAGGATGTTAGTGTTTTCCTAAAACGAAGTACTTGAAGTTATTTTGATACGGATTTATTTAAATGGTTAAAGATTTGGTTTTTGTTTGCTCCAAATGCTTGTGGGAAAACATCTTTAAATATTAAGAAGAGAAACACACAAGTCAATGATAAGGGGAAAATTTGTGAGCATGAATGATCAGAATTGCTTTTAGTCAGAAAAATGTGTTGGGCAGCTAAGAGTGGTTGGGAACCAAAGCCTTTCTCATAATAGATCTGAGTTTAACAGTCATATATAGTTATAGGTGGTGGAAATATAGAAGCACATATAGGAGTTGCATATATACATATAATTCAAAATAATTCTAATATACTCAAACAGCCAACAAACAGGCTATTAGATATAATTGACAGGCTGACCTTTCTCCTTTCTTCACCTCAGTTTACATCTTAGTGAACTTATAACTTGGGTTAGTATTATAATGTCAATAATATTCTAGTTGTGGATGACACAACTAGGTCAAGGATAGTTGGTGAAGTATGTATGGGAGTTCAGTGAAGTGTTATGGGCTAGCATGAAAATGCAACCATGTATTTATTAAACAGCTGGTAAGCTGGTAGTTTAAAGGCATATATTTAGTGGATCCAAAAAAAATAGGGCCAACTTGTGTGATTACTTCCAGTGATTTTAGGGTAGTGTGTCATTCTGATCAAAATAAGAAAGAATCTACCTTATTTTCTTGGTAACGCAATGTAATCTGTTCCCCTTTGGGCATATTCTGTTAAAATAAGTCTCCAGTGTTTCAAGAATCCACAGATTCCATGAGGGAAAGTTTTCTCCCATGACCATTTTATCAAGGCAGTGGAGCTTCTGTTTGTTCTACTGGTAGGCCATAAGGTTTTCTCTGTTGGAACAGGATGCTAACCAAGTAAGGATCTTAAAGACCATCTTAATTTTTTTTGCACATTAAAATTACTATTGATTCTGAGTCACAGTGATGTGACTCATCCTGAAAGTTAGACATGTCCCCAAGATGTTGCTGCATCAGAGGCTCATTTTGAGATTAGAATTAGGGTTGCTTGTTTTTTGGGGTTGCAAGGCAGTGTTGTGGACAGTGTTGGTTTTGCTTTTTTCCTTTTATTTGTTAATAAAGGGGGAGGGGAGAAGGGACAGACCAGTATTTACAAGAGGGTATTTTCTTTCTTCAGCTATTTAAATACTTAAGTTGGTACTTCAGCTAATAAACTAGATGTTCTCTGGTGTGATACTGTGGTTACCAATGTTCACTTTTTTTTTTAACAAATATCTTATTTCCAGTATCTGAGAACTTATGCGTATATTATAGTTTAGATCTTTAAGCATATTATCCACTCTCCAAAGATTTGGGTGATTTCTGCTGGGAATAATTACAAATAGTTCTCTGAAAAATTAGCTCAATATATATAAATACTTCCTGCAAATTTGCCTGATTAATTTAAAAAAAAGATTCAAACAAGATGATAACATAATACTCCAAATATTTTGGATTTCTACTATCTGGCAAATGTTAATATACTTCAGAGACTTCTATGCCTGGTTTGAAAAGACTGGAAATGGATGCAGAAAAAAGATATTGTGGGACATAGCTATTTTAGTATTATTTTATAACACAGTTAATGTTTCTTTTCAATATTTTTCCTTTCCACTTTTCAAGAACTTAAAAAAAAAAAAAAGGGGGGGGTTATTTTTATTTCTGAATGTTTGCAATTATTTAGGTAAAATGCTACATCAGCGCAAAGGGAATAAACAAAGGCAGCCTCTCTATTTCCATTCACACAATTCAGGTTTATTTTATTAGAGACATCTATGATTTGTTGATACCTTTTGAGTGTTTCATTTCTTAAGGGAAACATAGTTTTAGAGCAAGAAGCCTCTAGAGCTTGCAAGCAGGAGGCGGAAGTAAGTGGGCTGATATTGAGAAAAGCACTGTTGATTGACATGATATATTGGTTTAGAGTATATTAACTTATCTCACACTTTAAAGAGTCAAAATTAACTCAGGAACGTGTTTAGAATCCTAACACCTCAACAGATGGAAAGCTCCCTTCCTTCCTCCTCCCCCAAAATCACCTGGCAAAGAGCAAGCCAAGGCTAAAAAGGTGTTTTAGAGAATTTTAGTTCGTTCTGCAAATTATTTTTTTACACTTCTCAGAATAGTTTGCAGCTTTCCACAAACCAGAATGCATCTTTATAGCTTTTCTTGTTTCCTCATAAAGAAAAAAAAAATCAGGAGTAGAGTTTATTTTA
This sequence comes from Athene noctua, assembly GCF_965140245.1. Lineage (NCBI taxonomy): Eukaryota > Metazoa > Chordata > Aves > Strigiformes > Strigidae > Athene > Athene noctua. The sequence goes on along the minus strand of NC_134050.1, from coordinate 5,228,559 downwards.
ATTACAGTGCGTACAGTATGTCATGGTCTAGTGCGTCAAGCATTGCTATTTTATGTCTGTGCTTAATTCCAACTTTAGACGGACATACATCATAACTGTAAACACCTGCCTAGCTTCATTAAGGATAGTAAAAATATCCCATTGTGGGAGGATCATAAGCTGTGTTTTAGGCAGTTTGTGTGTGATCTCTGACAAGAACATACCGTGCTACATCTTTCTCACTGTCTGTATTCTCCTTCGGATGAGAAATATGCAATTCTGTGTCTGTCCTTGGCCCCAACATGCGCACACACATGCGCACACACAGAGTATTCCAGCAGAACGTATAGTAATTTAAAATAATTATGCAATAGACAGACTTTTTATGGAAAAATGGAATTTGAAACGCCACCAGATTAGCTTAAGGCCTTAATATATACAGATAGCTTAGAGGTCATTCATAGTCATTGTATTGCCACCATATGTTTAAGGAAGATTAATTAAAAAAAAAAAAAAAGCTAGAGCAGTTCTGCATTCATTAAAAAAGAGGAAAAAAGATGAGATTAGTGCTTAAAAAAAGGATAGAAGTTCCCTCATAGGAATGCAAACATGAGTAAGTTGCAAACAGTCCTATCATCTGTCAAATGAACTACCACATCAAATTCATAAATAGCAGTGTGTAAAAAGGAAACTAGGAAAACCAAATTCCACTTTAAAGTGTCATAGAAATAGGAGTTTTAATTTAAAAAGCTGAGCACTGCTAGTGCTCTTTACATGCTTTGAGGTTTTTTTTGTTTGGTATTATTTTCCAGAACACTTCCCATCTATTGCAACCATTTACAAACAGATAAACTGAGGCAAAAATAGATCAAGGGCTCCTGACTCCTTTCGTTCAAGAGGACAGGAGAACACTTTGTATACTATAATGCAGAGATTTATGTACTAGTATGGCTTTCTTCTGGCCCACACTTTCCTTAAAGCTGAAAGAAATGTGCACTACTTGATTTTATTATAATTAGAATTAGTCCCACAGGGAACAACTGTCTACAGTAGAATAATCCCAACACTCCTGGCTCTTTAATTAACTATTGAACTACTGAAGTGTTACGTTTAAAAATAAATAAGAAAATTGACCAAGCACAAAATCCATCATTTGGATTTTTGTGTGTTTTTCAGCTGCGTGCAGTACTGATGGGCATAAATCTGGTTAGTCCTGAAGCTCCTATTTAAAGTTGCTCATCAGCTTTTGTGTGATCTTGGTCACGTAGGCCTTTGTTTCCAGCCCACACCTCCTCCTACTCAGGACACTGTTCCTGCTGCTACAAAAGTCATAGCCCCTACTGGTTTCTATAGAACAACACTGAACATTTGAAATAGAATGACGTGGATGCTTGTAAGAGGTGTATTGGCATAGCAGATGTGATAATTGGGATACCCAGACTCTCAGCATCTCTGTCTTCCACTTGCGCCTTTCTAGATGGGCATTAGTATCTTTCTGAAGTCTCACCCGTAAAGCGATCGCTTCCCCACGAAACGGCAAGTACAGTGGTGGATATTTTCATTTCCAAATTACATGGCAGTTGTAATCTAAATGCTAAACCAGTTTGAAAATTGGTCAACATCTTGTATTTACTGTGAATAGTATGGAAAATAATTTCAAAACTAATTTTTTTTTTTTTTTTAATCTGAGGTATAGCTGTGCTAATATGCAGCTCTTGGAATTTTGCAGTTGGTTGTATTAACTCCAGTGTCACATATAACCTTTTCTGACAAGAGATTTCTTGGTACACAACCAATGAAAAGAGCATTGGGTAGGGTTTGAGGACTATTCATTGTTATTTTGCTTTTAAGTCTTTCTGTGTGTGTGTATGTGTATATAATTTTATACAAAAGTTTGTCTGTATAGATATACATATATAATGAAAGGAAATTAAAAACCCTTCACCTGAAGTATAACACAGGCAGATGGACCCTAAGAAAGGTGACCCTTGAGATGCCCTGGTCCAGGTTGGATCACCTCTTCTGCTCCTGTGACAATGTTTCCTATCCAGAAAGCTGACACCAGTCCTTCTGACCTATACATTATTGATATATTCAAACACTAGTGGAGGTGGATTTTCTTGCAGATATTTCAGCTGTTCTGGAACATGTGAAGCATTCCAATATGTTTCCATAAAAACAACTTCTAAGCTCTCCACTTTTCTCCAGAATTATCACTTGGAGATGATAGCTACTAGCATTTGATTGCAATAACACCTACAGCAAAACTGAAGGTGCTGTTAAATCTTTGCTGCATTTATTTACAAATGAACCAGCATAGAGTGGCACATCAACAAAAATTGAGACATTTAACAAAGGAACATGCACCCCTACTTTCACTGAAAAAAGTGGAAGGATTAATTGAAATCAGTGACTTGATTATCCTTTCAGTTACATTTGCTTTTCATAAATAAAATTCCATGAGAAAAGACAAAGGAGTTGTTCTCATGTATCTCTAGGAAATGAGCACACACAATTTAGAAAATTCATTGGTAACTAAATCTGCTAGTAATGACTGCAATAGTATGTCTATGATTAGGTTATGCATTTGTATCTTTAGAGATATGATACTTGCATATTAGTTCAATAGATCGAATATGAGACTTGATTGTTTTTAAATAATGATAATTCCTCAGGAGTGTAAAACTGGGTAGGCCCTCTAAGTCTCAAAAAATACAAAAGTAAGACATGTCTGAGTGAAAGCCTTTTCAAATGGTCCAGTGGCCCATATGCCATAGACAACAGTAATACTAGAGAATTTGACTTGGCTGTTTTTTCAGTGAATGATACATAGGTATGGTTCAGTAGGGAATTGTGTCGAGTGAAGTTACATCAAGAAAAATTCTGTACTTTGAAAAAGAACCTGAAGACTTTCTGAGACCTTTTGTGGTCTATCTGTAAATAACCAAAGCTTTTTTTTGCTTTGCTCTTTTTTTTTTTTTTTTTTTTTTTTTTTTTGGCCATTGTGTCAAAAGATGCCCAGAGGCTGATATATAGTAGTAATTTTGAGTATATGCTTAATATTAAATTATTTTGATAGATCTGTGTTGGTTTTGGTTTGTTTTGTTGTTTTGTGTTGTTTTTTTTTTTAAAAAAAAAGACAGCTTTTATGGAGGAGGAATGATTTTTTCTTACTCTGTTTTACCTTTTTTCTGGTACTACTTTGTTCTCTAGGTCCTAAAGACAGACAATGTAGTCTTCTAGGGCCTAAGCCCCCTCAGTTCTTGTTGAAGCTAACAAGAGGTGAGAGTATTCACATTTTTATAGGACCTGGCTGATGTTCATTTTAATGTTCTTTGCTCAGCCCCCATTCACTTTATGATGTGAGTCATACTCTTAAGAGTATAACACCTTTGATTCCCACTCCAACTCCCCTTTCTGGGCTGTCAGTTAAAAACTGGAAGATAAATTCACTTTGTCTTCAGTATCCAGTCAGTAAATCTATAAAGTCAAAGAAATATAAAGGCAGCTCTAGGGAGATATTCTGTTTTCTAGGTATCTAATCCTAATTTTTCCTTGAGGGCTAAAACCACTGAAGTCCTATCAAAATGTGTTTTCTTTCTTGCCGTTGTACACTGTTAAATGCCTTCAGGGGGCAGGAGGAATCATGAAGACCTGAGAAATGGAGGTGCCTGTCATGTTTGATTTAGTTTGTGATTAGTGACTTAGTGGACGTGGGGAGTTACAGTAGCAAGAAACATGATTTCAGACCACATAGCAACCAGTCCTCAAAAGCTAGATTTTTTTTTTTTTTTAAGATGGATATCTCTAAAAGGCAGAAGAAAGATGAGCTGATAAGATGTTAAACACGTTTCAAATCCACCTTATTCTTTTTGCCTCGTACTTAAATTTTACTTTTCTTTTACCTCAAAGTATAGTTTCAGAGTAAGAACAGCACATTCAAAAGAGGTATTTTTTAAATTTCACCTGAATATATAATTCTGGAATGTTATTCACTGTGATCTTCATTGTTGGTGCCTTTTGGGAAGAAAAGAAAAAAATTTTCGTTGTCCTAATCTGTTTCTTTCTTTCTTTCTTTCTTTCTATCTAATCCTATGCAGCCTCCATATAAAATTAGCCGTGTTTTGTTTACCACTTCATTGCTCTTAAGTCTGATTAAACTCACCAAATGAACCTGCAGTATTATGGAGGTTTTTCTTGAAGTGATACTTTGAGACAAATTAAACTAGGCATGGATCTAATTCCTTTTTTTTCTACGGACAAAAGAAGTGCCCTGAGCCAAATACAGCCTCTGGAGCATGCTGTGATCTCCGGGTTGGTTGGTAGAGGTGTTAGAGAGTGAAGGCTCTCCCTTCACTCTGGTGAACGTTCTTGCTAGCATTTAGAACAGAAGGATTGATAACAGAAGATGGTGCTTGGTCTCCTACTGCTGAGATATTCTTTAAGCAGCATGCTATGCTTTAGTCTGTCTGTTGAAAGCTTCCTCTTCTAAAATTCTCTTCTGTGATGTGGGTTTTTATTTTTTTTTTGCTTTGCGGTGTGTTTTCGCTTGTTGGGAGAGTGTTACTTTTTGGTTTTGTCCAAAACAGAATTAGCATCATAGGTTATCTTAGAAGTTACATGCAGGTTCTAAGTTAGTTTCCCTTATTTCCTATATCACAAACCTGAAACAAAAGGTATCACTTTCCTGGTTTTCCTTTTTTTTTTTCCTTTCCCCTTCCCTCCCCTTTTTCCCTTTTTTGGGCCTCTCCCCCCCCCCTTTTTTTTTTTTTACACAGGATAAGAAACTAATATTGACTTACTTTGATCCTGTGACACTTTAACTACAGATGTCTGTTGCTGCGCCAATTGTAATTAAATTGAAGCTCTTTCTCGGTTTTATGATGCCTCACCTACAAGGAAAGTGATGGTACTGTAAAGACACAAGCTAGAATTAAACTCTTATTAATGGAAGACAAAAGTAATGTCAGGCACAAAATGCAGAAAACAGGCACCAAACTTGTAGGCTGGTAATCATGGTCTGTGTTGTACAAACATGTAGTCCAGAGACCAGGTAGTGCCTGCAAAGAAAGCTTGTGGAAGTAGGACTGCTAGCAGATTCTTTTTATATTGGGTCTTATTGAAATACAGGTTTTATACTTTGTAAATTATGCTTCATAACGCTTTAATGTAGTTTAGGACAAGATAAAGCTATCAAATACATAAGAAAGTAATCCTAGAAGAGAATCTAAAGAAGCAGTTAACTTTTCAGCTCTGAGGCAGAATTTACAAGAGGGTAGAGTTAGACTCATTTAGTTACCTTTAAGGTAACAAAATTAAGGGAAAAGCTGTGTGTTATATTTGTATTAATAGAGATTTATGTTAGTGATTAGATGATGAAACATAGACATCTCCCAAAGATAGCATGCTGTTAACCTCATGTTCAGGTGAGGTTCATGCTCACTGATGCTAGAAGATTTTTATTTCTTTCTGATTTAATATCTAGACTTTGAATAAGATTTATTCCCTGTAAGCTGGTTACTTGTAAATCCTGAGATGTTAAGCCAAACTAATAAAATGTCAGTATTTAAGATTCGTTTCTTAAGGCTATTAAAGTTAAACAGCAAGTACATTGTTTTTGTATCGAATTATTTTACTTCTTTATTACATGGTTAGTATTTTAACAGCAATCCTTTGAGACTATTGATTTCTCCAAAGCAAATTCCTTTAATTTTTGTTTTCCAGTTCATAAACAGAAGCCATTAATATAGAAATTCACTTAAGAATATAATATAGCTTTTATTTTCTCTGTTTAGTTTATGGTAAATTTTACTTATCAAATCATAGACACATTTTTTTAGTTGTTTTCTGAAAGTGCTCTCATTTTTAGAGTCTGAAAACAAGCATTTAAGGTATGAGGGTAGCCTTGAGCAAAGAGATAACAAGTTTATATTTAATAATACTTTTTCTTACTAATATTTTTCTACACTTTAAGAATCCATTACAAATACTTTATGTATATAAAATAATCTTGCTAAAATGGAACACTGTAATCATAAGTGGATTTTTCACTGCCAAGAAGGAACCTAAAGTAGAGGGGAAAAATTTCAGTACTTTATTCAGAGGCTGAAGAAAAAGAGTCTCAAACTATTATTGCCTTTTAAATGAGAGTATAATTCTGTTGTCCAGTCTCAGGTAGTATTCTGTCTTTGGAAAGGAAAACAAAGAATTTACTCTTTGCTTATGCTAATGTAACCGAGAAATTTTTCCGTGAAGTGTCCCTTGCTTTGAGAAATAATTTGCATTAGTCATAAGAGTTAGAAATGTGTTGAAAGTGATTTATCTTGGATTTTGGTTACAGTAAAATGCATTTAACCCCTAAGGGTTAAACTGCATCTTTTAAGAGAAATTGCATTTAGAGAAAGTAGGAAATGAATTGAAGATTGTCTCTGAAATACGTCCTCTGGCTTTGGAACTGAAGTCCTACCTTTTCCCATGTGGGTTGGCTTGCTGCACTGCAGTGAAAACAGGATGCGGAGTGTAGCTTTGGCTGGCTTAACTAGTTTGGATGTGGTGGCCCCAGGGGCTGTCCAAACTTCTGGCATCAGGGAACCACTGCTGCCCTGTGGCACACGCACCTGTGGTGCTCCCAGGGGATACAATGGATACGCACATCTCACTTTTCATGGGACTGGGAACCTGCAACATATGGAAGCAGTAGCAGGTCATTCTGCAAGACAGAACTGTGATGCACAGGATAAAAAGTTTACAAACTGTGGTAGCCCCTTGTAGACAGCAAAGAAAAAGACTGCATGCTAAGAACAATTAATTTTTTTCTTAGTTCTCTGTCTCAAGTAGGATTAGATTAGACTGGGGGAATGTTCTGATTTGCACAGGGAGGTAAATGTATTCTATAATCTATAGATTACTCTGGAGTAATCAAAATCCAGTGTGTGATACCCTCTCCTAAAGGTAGTCAGGTGGAGCTCAGCGTTAAAATTTTAAAACTAAATTTATTAATTTTTTTTAACTCTGGCTATAAGCGAACTTGCTTATAGTGAATCATGTGGCCTACAAACCAATTGTTTGGGCTGAAGTGAGGAAGCAGAACTGTTTGCAGGGATAAAATTGAGACTGTGAGGATAGGAGAGCTGAAAATTCATAAACCAGTTTAGCTTTTGAAGCCGTGCATTGTGGAGTTGTCTTCTATGTTCAAGTCATCAAATAAAGTCTAAGAGTCCAATTATCTCAGGATACTTTTGTCTTGCACATGGCTTCTGGTTTCTGTGTTGGGCCAAAAATCTTCAGCTATCTGATCAGTGAAGGAGTTTATAGATGGCTGTAAAAAGGGTTTATGCACTTAAGTGTCTAAATGGAACAGTTAGGTTCTTGAAAATTGTGCAGTTGTTGCTAACCTTCTAGAGAGGTCTGAGTTCTTTTCCCTCAACCCCAAACCCTCTTCATGCTGTGTCAGTGTAGCATATGGCTTCCCGTGTAGCTCAACATCTGAGTCTGGGTGTGATTCCCAGAATAATAATTATTCCACCTATTTCTGTCCCAATCCTCAGTCTGGAGATATGATGGCCCGCTTCTGCTGGGTGACTGGCTGTTTACTACAGTCACCTGGCATACGGGGATCAGGGTTTGGTGTTTGTTTTTTTTTATTTTGCTATATGAATGCAAGTTTTTCCATGTTACCAGAAAAGTGTAGCTCAGCATAATTCCTTGAAAAGTCTACATACCATTTTAAACTTGATTTCATAGTGGTTTGTAACACTAAGCAGAGGGCATTATAGACAGCATTTTTTTTTCTCCCTTACATGTACTTTGATTACTATTTACAACAGATGAGAACCTTGGTTTTTAATGAAGTGAATGACATTTATTAACTACCCCACGACTAGTTCAAAATAAATCAGCAAAGTCTGAACAAAATAAAAATAATTAATCTGCAGAGATGGTTGTCTTCTGTGAATCATCTAATGCCACCTACCTCAGATTGGCGTTTCAGGAACCATTAGTGAGGATTTTTCACTTTGTGACGTGGCACAGTGATGGCAGATATATCCAATTAGTGCTTTTCCCAGTAGACAAGGTATTCTAATCATTTTTAAGTAATAGAAAAGGGGTGTCTGATAAAGAACCATAGGGAAGAACTCTTGACTTTCTCCCTCTCCTACAGATGCTATACTGCGTATACAGATAGACAGTTCATAACTGATCTTTAAGAAAATGCTGAAGGAAAACATACATCTGTAATAGCCTGATTAAATTCTGAAGTATAAAAAAAGTTTCTATTTACAAATAGAAAAAAAAATCTGTATTAAAAGAAAAATGTCAGCTTCATCTTCAGAAACAATTTATTTTTAGAGATACAAAGAATGTATAATTGAGAGATTGTTAAAGTTCCTAATTTAGATGGATACGTTTTATGATGCTTGACTTCAGCATGTATAGAAATTTGTATTTATTGGATAGGAATATTTATTGGGTGCAACTTCCTCCTGCTAGACTGCACAGGCAGCTCTACCTGTAAGTAGAAACAGAATCAGCTTATCAGTCATGAACTTGCACCTCTTGTTCAAATATAGGGTTTTTTTAACACAGTTGTTTTCTGTGCTTTGGTGGGATTGTCGCGCTAGTAAGGAGCCTGAATTGTTTCCTCTTTCATTTTCCAAATAACATGTTAGAACATATGTGTTCCTGCTACCTCCTTTCCCCATCTCCTTTTTGCATCTGAGTTTACCCTCTCCACCTCTCTTTCTTTTGTGTTTGTTTGGGGTTTTGTTTGGGTTTCTTTACACTAGCTGTCTTTCAGCACTTGATAAAATAACTATTTTCCCCTGATGTTGCTGTGGTTTGCAGGTACTCTATCTTTTGCCAGATTTAGCTAAGCTTTATTAGTCTTCCACCAAAGGTGATAATGTGGGCCATTTCTTCTGTAACTGTTTACATAATCCACCATGGCTAGCTGAGGGTTCCCAAGATCCTGTGAGATCAGACTCTGAATTCATGCTTTGATTTGCACTTGGGTCTTATCCCCTGCCATGAATTTGAGCCAAAAATGTGGCTATATGCAAGAGAGAGAGGAAATCAAAGATGAGGTAGGAGGAAGAAGAGGAAAGAGCCAGAACAGAAGAAAGTAAAAAAATTGAGAGGAGTCTGATGATGCCAAAGTAGAGGATAGAGATTTTTCACCATGGATTTCTGTGTGTCAGCTCAGGCTCAGATTTTGAAAGACTGTTGCCTTGCTTTTAGGAGCAAAGCACTATTTTTATTTTAATTTTTTTTCCATAAAAAGGTGCCTAGCACAGTGCTCTAACTGTAGCTTATTATCCATTTTTTCCTGAAGTCCATATGTAAAGTACCAGCTTGCTTGAGGCTGGTACCCTTGTTGAATCAAGTTCTCCTGACCTTTACACTTATTCTAAGCAAGCAAAACTGGAAAAAAAGGAAAACAATCAAAATGGCTCAATTTTGTCCTTGTATGTGGTTGTTTCTTCATATAAAAGCCTAAAAGTTATTATTTACTAGAGTTTCTTCCCCAAGCCCAAAATTAATCTGAATAGGGAGGTTGGGATTGGGTTCTACAAATATGTTGCTTTTGTCAGTTGAAAATACTTTGAAGTAACACCACTCCCCGTCCCCGTACACCCCCCACCTCCACCCCCCTCCTTCTTTTAAGGAATTGGAGAATCCCTTAAAATGTCTTCCATTGCTTAGGTAATTATATAAAGAGCAAAATTCACCCCCAAATTATGCCAACATCAATATACGGAATAAATATCACCTGAAGAGAATAGATGTCCAGTGTTTAGTATTGTTCCCAGCAACATCCTTGATTCTTCCCTCAGTTCAGTTTTTGATGGGCAATGTCCTGTTTCATCCTTACTCTCTTCCCACTTGGCTTGTTATTACAGTCAATTATCCAATAGATCCTTAAGTGTGTTTCAGACAATATATCTTGTAAGCAGCTTTAAAACTTTGATATAGTTCAGTCTCAGTGTTAGCTGAAAGGGTTTTTGGTTTTTTTTTGTTTTTTTTTTCTACAGTGATTTTTCTCTAAAAACAAAAATCAGTATTTAGAAAGTGTCCTGATCCAATGTCGGGGGAGGATTCGATATGATCCCAAGAGCGAGATTAAGACACAAACAAGGTCAAATGCCATATACCCCGAACAGGTTTTTATTATTAAAAAAGTGAAGAGGGGTAGTGATAGGACAGAGTGGAAGGAAAAGACAGAAATAAAGCAAGGATGCGGGACAGGGCTGCAAGAATAGTCACCACCATGGATCCAGCGGCGTCCCGTTGGTCGTCAGTCTTCAGTTCTTCGGTGGTGGGTGCACACGGGGCTGGCTTCGATGGGAGATTCACACTGAGCAGAATGATTCTTTACATGTTTCCTAGTTTGTTTCCAAAATACAAAGACATGAAATCTGTAGTCTTGTCTTTGCAAATACAGTTTTTGCAGGCAATCCCTCTGCTGTCTGAAGCTCCACTGGTTGAACAGACAGCCTACTTTTGAGGGGGAAAGTGAAGCATGTAGACAACACTTAGCACACTATGAATGCTAACGAGTGATACAGGGAAATGAAGGTTAAAATGAGAAATGCTGGGCTTAGGCCAGGTAGGATTTTACCAGAACTTGTGGTAGTGTCCTGGCTCTACTGAGGCAAATAAAAGTTTTTGTACGGACTCGAATGAAGTTTTACCTGCAAGTGAAATATTTCTGAATATATAGTGAAGATATATAATATGGTTCTCTCATGAACCTTACTGAACATCTGGACTGCATCAGAGTTGTAAGTTCAGTGAACGCTGTGAACAGCCTCACCAAGACCTCCTGCACAAGCCTGGCCTTACCATCCTGACGGCACGAGTGACTTAAGATTGTTACTGCCTTGTTTGTCAAAGAGTGGTACCTCAATTGCTCGCAAGGAGAAGCCCTTTGATGAGCAGTAGTTATACTGGACATGCAGTTTTCCATGTGAAATGCTTTTTTGAGCAGATAAAAGCTAGGTATTCAAGAGTGCGGCTGTCTACACAGTCATATAAATAAGTACATCCTTTTTTGTAGTTTGTTGTTAGATAGCTGCACTAAAAATGCAGGGAAACACCACTACCAGAAATTGAGAAGTCAGTGTTTTCAGTGCCTGAAACAATGCACTGGGCTTGGATGGAGTTAATTTTCTTCCCGGCAGCCTGTATGGTGCTGCGGTTTAGATTTGTGGCCAAAAGAGTGTTGGTAACACCAGTGTTCTAGCTATTGCTGAGCAGTGCTTGCATGGCATGGTATTAAGGCCTTCTCTGTTTCTCACTCTGTCCTTGCAGTGGGTAGGCTGGGGGTGGGCAAGAGAGTGGGCAGGGACACAGCTGGGACAGCTGACCCTAAGTGACCAGAGGAACACTCCATGCCATATCATGTCGTGCTTGGCATTAAAACCTGGGGGTGCTATTTCCAAGGTAGCCATTGCTCAGGGACTGGCTGGGCATCTGTCTGGTGGTGGGAGGTGGTCAGTGATTTCCTTTACATCACTTGGGGTGGGTTGGGTTTTTTCTTCCTTTTTTCTTCACTTATTAATGTGTCTATTGACCCACAAGTTTTTTATCGCTTTTGCTCTTCCAGTTGCCTTCCTCCTTCTGCTGGGAGGAAGTGAGTGAGGGGCTGGTGTGTGCCTAATTACTGGCTGGAGCCAATCTGCTACAAGTATGAAGCTTGATATTCACTCTAACTTCCATGTTGCAGACTCAGAATCAAAGTAGACCATTTAGAATAAGTTTTCTTGAAACTATTGAAATCTAGGACTGAAAGAATTTTCCTATACTTGTACTTTGTATTAAAATCTGGCTTATTTCAAGATAAAGCATAAATGATTAATTCTTAAGAGAAACTTACATCCTTTATAAAACTTTACTGAAACTTTATGTTTTTGCTGTATTTAACACATACCAAATCTCTAGAAGAGTGAACACTGGCAGCTCTAACCAAAAGAAAAAAAAAAAATCATCATGACGCAGTCACTATGTCATTCTATCATCATATTTTGGCTTCAAGACATTTTCAGTGGTTTGTTCATTTTCAGGTCTTAAAATTCCTCCCACACCTCAGAAACATATTTTAAGGTGATGCTGCATGCTCAGGATTCATTTCCAGCTTAAGAGAAAGGTGCAAGCAAATGCTGAAGTTTTGGCAACAGATACGGAGAGACTTACTATGGTAGAAAATACAGGCTGAAATCTAGGCAGATTCTTGGAAATGGGAGAAATTCAATATGTTTGAATCTCGTACTTTTTCCAGTAAGAGGGAAAAGGGATACTATAACTGTTACTGTAAAACCTAGTAGTATGATTCAGAACTAGAAAATGCAGCTCCAGCTCTATGTGATAAACTTATCACCAGCTCCATCAGAAGGTATGAGAAAGACCTCTAGGAGTTTTATTTTGCACATGTCTTTGTGAAAAGGATAGGAAAGGAGAAAGAGGAAACTAGGTTCAAATGAAAACAACCTGGTTTTGAGATTTCTGCAATAGTTTTGCAGGACTAACAGCCTGGAAAAAGATACCAGTGAACAAGATTCCTATTAGTTTAAAGTAGAGTCTTTTTAAAGAACTTGTATTACATTTCTTAGCTTGATTGGTTTATGAGCAAGGGATGCTCAGCAGAGGAATATTTGAAGCAGTATAAGATATGGACAACTGTATTCTTTGGGTTTATTCACTGCTGTTAGTTGTATAGTGATTCATACCACCTCAGGATCTGACTCTCACTTCGTTATGATCACTTGTGCCCCTAGTAGAGTCCACAGAAACAACAGTGAAGGGAAAAATAATCTCCCTGAGTTCGTAGGATACCATAAAACACAATATGCATTGGACAGTACCTGGGATACTGTTTTGCCTCCCTATACCTGCTCTACTGCCCAGACCTGTTAAATCTGTGCTGAAAATTGGAGGCAGGGGGTAGGAAAGAGAGAAGAGGGAGTGGTTGTTTTGGAATTCTTCTCAACTGGCAGAACCTTTCCTACACCACAATAAATTAGACCTTGGCTCCCTACAGCGAGGTTGGGAAAAAGGATCAGAGAGTTGTGAACTACTTTGTCACCTTCTCTCTGCTCTGCATAGCCCAGCAGCAGAAAGTTTAGTCTTTAATGCTGTCTGCAGCTGAAAGTTGAAAAGGTCTGAGTACTGGGGTGCAAGTCTGTTGGTTTTGATAGATTCCTGTCTTCTGCTTTACCTTCCCCATACATGAAGATAAGATTATAATGAAGATTCCACAAAGTTAGAGGTCACTGTAGGCATTTCCTGGGAGGAACAAAAAAAGGAAAAAGTTTTTGTATTGTACTGAAGTTGCAACTTGCATTTCATCAGGTTCTTTCAACAGGTTCAACAAGCAGCAGTTGCGTATTATCTAAGCAGAAGACTTCAAGAAAGTTTCCAGTGTTCCCTTTACCTGCTGTTTTAGGCTCACTGTAGACAAAAGCAACTGCCCCTGTATTGTATTCTCACATTTAAAAAGTACTCTTTACACAATAGGAACCTGAAACGTCTAGAAACCTATTTCAATACGGTAAGAATTTGAAGCAATGAAGAATTTAAAAATGAAATCTGGAACACTGTTCTATAGGAAATAGTGAAACCTTTAAAATCAATTCACAATGAAATTTAGGAGTACATTGGGTTAGTTCTTATTAGGAATCAAATAAGTGTATTTTTTAATAAGAAATGTAGAAATTGAGCAAAGTCTAAGAAAAAGTAAGGAAATGGTCAAGTATGTCAGAGGCTATTCAGAAAACTTTCTACTAGCATATGAGCATTCCTCTTTCGGTATTTGCTTGGTAGAAGGGAGAATTCTGCACTTTCCTCTTACATACTTATGACATTCAGACAAACTAGTTCTCAAGTTTACTAACATAGATTCTTCCAGAGGAACTGTGTCTCAGGAGATGAATTCTTTTGCTATATATGGAAGAAGCTATCCTCCTTTTTGTCAGGAAAAAGTCTATTGTTATATGTCCCCCCAGAATAGAAATAGCAATTTCAGTGCAGTCCAGGTTGGGATATTATTTCTGTGATTATCAGGTGGGTCAAACCCATTGTGTTTGATCTATCCTTCAAAAATCTGATGCTGATTGTCTTGACTGTTCAGTATGCCTGCTGCCACTTGACTTGATTCTCAGAATATTTCCTCATGTATGTTTCCTAGATCTCAGTAGAACATTATTTTTCACAAAGGTAAAAAATGGTCTTGTTCACTCCATAAAATTGTGCAACTAAAAGCAGTGTTGGAATTGTTATTCTAGGTGCCTTGATGATTTTGGAGATATAGTGTGTAATACAAGTGTCTGAAATACAAGCTAAGCACAATTTACTGGCTGGCCGGAGAGGCTAAAGGGCTACCTTTCTAGCACAAATACCAGCTGGGCTGTCTAATGTCTACATGCCAGGAGATACCACTATTTCAGCTGAGCAGGCCTGTTAAAGACTTACAGTTTCAATTCCACAGTATCACATTTTTTAATCTCCAAGAGGTCCTGGACATGTTTCATATGCACCAGAAAATTGAGTTCAGTGTTCAAGTTTGGCTACCTTTTCTCAGAAAATTCAGACAAGAGGGCTAATACTATCCTGTTGAAGGACAGCTTAGAAAGTCCAGATTCAATTTTCTTATTGCCCTGGGATAATACAAGCATGATTTTTGTAAAAATATTTTTTCTTTTTTCCGGCAGTGTTTTTGCTCGCTTGCAGCTGAGTTGCCCCAGTTGGGTAATTCTTCATCATCGTGTTGAACCTGTGATACTTGCAGAATTTAGTATGAGAGTTATAGGGCAAAGGGGAGCACAACTAGAAGAAAACTTAAGCTTGGAGACTAAGCAATGTTTTCAGTTGCTCTGCGATCCTGTTCCCCAGTGTTAGTGGCTGTGCTGTGGTCTGTGCTATATGGCCCAGCCAGAGGTGGCAGAAGGGCTTGGGTGGTAACAGAGGACTTCTCATTCCAGAGGGCTGGAATGGTCCTGGGCAGACACCTCCTAGCAGGAGCCGGGGATATTCCTAACCCTTTCCTCAGCTTGTGCCTGAGGGAAAGCAGAGTGGTGTAGTCACTAAGGATTCCGATCTGCGATTGCACAGATCAGAATCCATAGCGAGTACAGCGCATTAGGGTAACTCAGTAGTGCTGGAGGTGGGGAAGTTTGCCATGGTCATAAAGTAATGGTGAAAAAGAGAGGAAAACGTGTTTTCTCGTAAAAGAAAAACGATTTAAAAGCGCAGTACTGATACAGTGAGAGAATTATGTGCATAGATTCTGGATATTTTAAAACAAATGCACACAATTCAGTGCTATAGGGTGTATCATTAATTAACTCTCTAATATTACCTTCCCAGTTTGTATATTATGCTTTCCTTTGATGCTTGGGTATCATTATAGTGTTATACCAAGTTCCATAGTAACAGCAGGCTCTCTGGGAATTCTGTATTTGCAAACTAAAAGATTTGCAAGTGACAAACATGTAGTTTATTATTACAAATGAATCCTAAATTTGCTGCAACTTTGATAATTTCATATCAGCAACGTTATTTTCTAGTTAATTTTAAATTTTATCTTTATAATCTTAGGGAGAGAACTATGCAAATTTTGTCTAGAAACCATGATATAGATTATAGCTTGGCTTTTTTGCTTCTCTTCAGTAGGATTTTTGCTTTTGATCTCAGCTGGACTATGAATTGTTTGAGACCTTGCATGCAAAACTACCTCTTTACCAGTGTCTCCTAGAAATTGAACAGCATGAATATTTTTGAAGGGCCTCACTCTAATCTCACATAAAATCACTGTAAATCACTTGTGATTCAGTGAACTTCTTTACTGTCATGCATAAAAAAGGAAGTCCCTGGTGTACTGAGATAGCCACCTGTCATGCTGAATGGCTTTGTTTCACTCTTCCCCACCCCCCTTCCGTTTGTTCTGTTTAAGTCCTTTGTTTCTCTTTAAAATTTCAAGTACTTTATTTTTTTAAAAAAGAAGGCACTCTCTTCCTTACTGTATACAATACCTAGCAAAATGATATCTTAATTTCCTGGTTTAAGTACAGTGACAGTAAGAATAACAAATCATTGGTTAAAAATGTAAAAAAAAATAAAATCTACACTAATAGTCATTGAATTATTTGTATGTTTTGTTAATGAAATCCAGGTCAAAGCAATCCCTAGTTCTACCTTGTTATGTTGGAGAACAGCTCTTTGTGTTTCCCGCGTAAGACACTTGTACATGCATAGAAGCAGCTATATGAAAAACATGTTCTTTAAAATGACTGAATGTGAGCTCCGCAGAAAAAGAAAATAAAAATTCTAGAAACGTAAAATCACTTTCACTGCCTCTAAGGTCTTTCTGAAATATTGTGTACAGAGATTATTAAACTGATGTCAATAGCAGCTATAGCCTTGGGGTCATTCTAATTGACCAAGGACAGCTTTCATGTTAGAGATTTTAAAATATGAAGTTCATTAATGTTTGCCTTCAGAGTCTGTGTATGAGACACCATAGATGCTAATGTGGAAGCAGAGGGAGGATGAATATATTCACACTTTCTTGTCTTTGGCTATAATCTAATGGTCTTGTTTCTCTTCCTGCACCAATATAACAATATGCAGTCATAGAGAGGTCACTGGAATGGAATCCTCATATGACTGTTATTAGTAGAATAAGAATTATGACCCGTTACTTTTTGACCTAGGACTTTTTCAAGATTTGAGTTAGATTTAAGCTTTAGATTAGTTTTGTAGATTGTAATAATCCTCTGCCTTCATTCCTTTTGGAGGTGATACTCGACGTGCTGTGGAGGTTCTTTAACAGAAGTTGAAGTTGTGGGAGAGTTCAGCATCAGATTGTCATTTTGCTCCAGAATTAGGATGTTCCCTTATGAATTAGTAGAAACAGAGTAACAAACTTGTGCATATTATGCTGTCAGCTCGGCACAAAACATGCTGGAGGAGGTAGCACAGTTCTGTGGTGCTACTGTGTTGGTGGGTAATTGGTTGGTTCGTTGATTTGTTTCTTTTACCATAGTAAGAAACGCTGTTTATTCCCTTATTCAGAGCATGTATAAGAAACCATCTCTCTTCTAGATGTACATAGAAGCAGGATTTCAGGTAGGTCACAGTCCTATGCAACTGAAAAGGGAGAGAACACTGTTTTTTCACTGTCAGGCAGAGAGCTGAGCCAGATATTTCAACCTCAGCATTTGCTTCATCTTGAGAAAATAGAAGAGGTGCAGAGGTCTGTATGAACAGATCTCCAGATTTTCTTTTGCCTTGTCTCCCAGTTTCTGTGATGATGAAAATCTCCATGAAACTGATCTGATTTTGTCAGACTGTGAGCCATCGTTTGTCCTTCTGCTTATCATGAGGTTCTATTGCTCCTAGTGGTGAAAAATAACAGAATAGATTGGAAAAACCAGAGAGTGGAAGAAGAATGGAGCGTACCAGAACCATATTATTTCTGGTTTAAAATGAGAATTAAATGAATCTGATGTCCTGCCAACGTACAGTGATGATACAGGTTCCTAGGGGAAAAAAAACATGGTCAGGCTTTTTTCTCTATGGAAGGACATATGTCTATGTAAAGTGAGGACTAGAAGCTATTCAAAGAAGTAGTCAGAAACTCTAAACTTCATCTTTGGCTTCTATTTGACATTTGGGACAATGCTGCATGTTCCTTTCACTATCTTGTTATTCAGCCAGTCCAACTTAGTCATACATTCTTAAACCTCCTGGAAGGAACTGTGACTATAGACATGGCTGCCTCCCATCTATAGGGTGAGAAAAAGAGAGATTTGCCATCATAAGATTAGGGCCGAAACCAAATGACAAGCTTCAGCAATTCAACTGGAGATGCACTTTGGGTGATTCAGGTAGAACTGTATGGTATGTTCAAACATAACATCCCAAGTTCTGGATCCTACCCCTGTCATGAAATCTCAGCTAAACAGGGCCAGACAGTTTTCTTGGAATAAGAAATGGTTAACATACTCAACTGAATTTACTTAAGAAATTGTAGAAGCTTGTCAAATTCTGGCTTCTCTTCCCTAGTTCAAGGCTAAATAAATATACATGCTGTATAAGAGAAGATGCATCACTAAAATTATTGTATTTCCATAGTTTTTTTTTTTTTACTCAAAACTTGTGAAGTTCTAAGAATAAGAATTGATAACTGAAACTGTTTTTCTTTTTAATTTTTTTGTTTCTAAGTTCTCCTTATAAGAATAACATTATGGCTAAAATTTCATTGTATTTACTAACACTTCAGTTTTTGGAAACTCTGATAGAATCTTTTTGCCTTTTAGAAAATCTCTGGAGAAAAGTGAAAGAACAAATTAGACTAAACAAAAACAGAGAAAAGAGAATATATTTAACATTGTGTATTGGTTAAAATAACAGGAAAAAATAATAACTAATAATGTTCTGAATTGAAAACTAGCTCTGAGTCTCATTAAAACCTTTACTGCTTTAGGCTTTCCCTTCTCTCACCTGCCACCCACTGACGACCTATGAGTCACCAACTATTCCAGCTTCATCTGAAATCTTTATTAAATTATTTTAAACCCTAAAGCCCTGTGTGATAAGATGAGCTTTTATACTTTTAAATTATAAGATTATCTGCAGATAACAGAAATCATAGTTTTCCATGTATGTATCTACATGTGTATTAAGAGCTACAGTATGCATAATTGTATAGTTTTAAAGCTCATAAATAGAGTAAATTTTGAAAAATGATGACATTTTAGCTCATTACAGTTCCCTGTTCATAAACCAACCCTTTCAGAAAATAACTAGAGGACTTTCAGATTCACTGAGTATCAACCTCTGGGCAGCAAACAAAATGTTAATCACGAAATACATTTCTTCCCAACTTTTATTTTTTTCTGGTTAGTGCAACTCAAAATGGCTATTGATTTAAAATTATTTTTATTCAATAACACGGAGTAGTACTAAAGACACTGTTTTGTCAATGTTTTTCTCTGTTAACAAGAGCTTGTTAGTCATTGCCTAGATGCTTCTCAACAATTACCTGTGCAAGTAACTACCTGCTGTTGTTTCACCAAGGCATGGATAACATCTCTGAATAATTGCAAGGTCATTGAAACCAAAAGTCTCTTATTGACCTGATGCAACTGCTCATGGAAGGCAACTGAACCTGAGTGTGCCAAGTGGTGGGTGAGGTTCCTAACCGTTATACCATCAGAAAAATGGGAGATGTACTGCTGCTTGGTTGCTGTTGTGTATCCTGAAGAGTACTTGTTGTGAGTACCTACCTCCGGGAGAGGTTTTGCAGGTGTAGATTCTGCAGTGGGAAGAAATTGCTGTTAGTTACACTGCAGCTCAAGGTGGAGGTGTGTAAATCCACACCCCCTTCACATGTACCTTTCACATGTACTCTGCACAACAGGATTTTCTGGTGGATGGCTTGGGTTTCTCCTCATTCAGCATTTCAGATTTTATTGATTTTGCTAGCATTGTTAATTCTTCTTGTGTATCATATAGGAAGGTAATTAATTTAGCTATTAATTATCCTACCATGTAACAAGGTATCTAAAAGGTAAAGGCTGCAATACTTAACTCCTTGAAGTCACACTGTTAGTTTGTGATGGAACACAAAACACACCCAGGCCTCCAGAGTACTGTTTAGTCATTTAACTTTTTTGGCCAAGCCTTCTTTGCCACTTTACCCTAGAACATGGGCCAGGATAAGAAAAAAATCAAAATTCTTTCCCTGAATGTACAGGACGAAGGAGCAATACTTGAAATATCAACAAAAGACCTGGTGATTTGCAGCAAATAGTGAAAATAACAATAGCAAAGTGGCTGATGCTTTACAGTGTGCACAGAGTGATGTGAGACAGAGAACTGCATAGGGGTTTAGGCTTCTCTGTGGTGAAGCACTCGCCTAAGTTCAATCATATGGATAATCTTACAGAAATTATTTCAGATTTGTTGAATTTCATTTAAGCGTGTGACTAATAACTCTGCTAGGTCAGGACAATAATATCTGAATGTCTTCATCAATAGGTAAGATGATCATTCAGAGATGGTCATTTTGCAAGTATGTTTTTATAACTCATTTAAAATACAGATCTGTGTCACTGATGACTCATATGATGGAAAGAGCAGTTGAGAAGATCTAGTATCAAAATATAACCTTTTTACTACATGAACTAGACACATGACATACCAGTATAACGTCTTTCTCTTGCTTAGTCTGAAATGGAATTCTGTATGATACACACTTTAAAAAATTTTCGTCTCTTTTCTTCTTTTTTATTTTATAATTAAGTGGAACCAAAAGTGATTCAGCTTTGCTTTTTAGAATAACCTTTCCTTTTGACAAATCTCTACTGTGGTCAGCTTTTAAGGCTGCGTTCTGTATGTTGATTAAGTCATGGGAATCAAGTCCACCCATTGTGACTTTTTTCTCTTTTATGCTGCTTTTCCAACCTATTTTCCCCTCTCCTCTCTTCATACAATATATACCTTCTCTTTATTTCTTTGTTCTTTTTGTGTTAACTTCCATCTTATACTCTATCCTGTTTTGTTTCCTGTGAATGCATATAGACATGTTGCCATTTCTCTCTCCATTTTCCAATCTCTACTTAACCTATCTTCTCCTTGCCTCTTGCAGAAGTGAATATATATCAACTCTATAACTAGAAATCCTCAGAGACTTGATGCTTATTTCTGGATCCATTACAAAGTCTCTGTTCCAAAACTATTTTGCATTTTATAATGCTTGCTTGTTATGCTAAAAACTAAAAGTCCCCAAATGTGTCTCTCATAACAACATTTTATTGGAATCCCCAATCTTAGGACTGTTTGGTTTGATAAAGCTTGATTTGGGGAGGAAAAAAAAAAATAAAATAAAAAAATCACAGAACTGCCTCAGCTGTAAAGCTGCAGTCATTTCTACAAAAAGATGACACTTAGATTTCGTATATATTTATATCAGAAAAACATCTTTTAAGAGAATGATTATATATCTGCTTTAACAAACTATGTGGGGAAAAAAAAAGTAGATTTCACTGTAGATACACAATTATAAATAATTAGAACACAGTGACTAATTGCTGCAGCCTAGTGCTGAATCATGTACCTCTTTTTCCTCGAGGTAGATCACCAAAACATATAGTGTTTTAAAATTAATTATTTGCTGCAAAGGTCAACAAAATAATTTATGGGACATTTTATGCAGATCAAAGAACTTTTGATCCTTTTCTAAACTTGTAATAATGTAGATCATCTCAACTACTGACCTTCAAAAGACCATATTTGACGTCATCAGCTTCTACTGAAATGACTGCCTGCTCATTATGTTCGTAGCACAATGATTTTTCTAATCCTCACACCTAAGCAGATTACATCGTTGTCTAGTAGATACTGCCCTTTCCTTTTTATAAGCACCTTGTCAGCCACTAAGTATTATTGGGGTAGAAACATCTTTTACTGTTGTTCTGAAAGCCTACTGTAACTTCTTATGAAGTAATAGACAAGATCAAAAAAGAAGAAAAATCTACAGGATTTCTTGAGTAGAAAATGTAGAGGAAGGAAAGGGGTGCAGTTCTTCCCACAGAAGGATGAGCATGCAGATAAATGACCAAAAAGAAAGAGCTGTAGCTTCCGACCTTTCTTTGTTTCTGGAAGTAAGTAACCTGCCACTGGTCTCTTTTAACTGTGGCTTTTTTTTTTTTTTTTTTTTTTAACAGCCTCTATTTTACATCTTTGTGGCTGAGATAAGATTTTAAATATTAATGCTCTGTAATCCTACCTCTCCTATTGTGAACTAATGCTCCACAATATCAGAAAAACTCCTGTGTTTCGTAGTTCAGAATCTATCTCACTTGCCTAAGAGTGACCCTTTGGCTTTTACTGTGTTCCCAGAACTCTTTAACAAATTTAAATCTTATTCTGCAAAGCTCTTTCATTTAGGCTGAGCTGATTCCAAGTTAAATAACTCATGGATAAACAAGTACCAATAAAACATAGTGGGAGATGGGGGCAAGTTCTGGATTCATTTTGGTCTAGTGTAACATGCTTTGTAAGACAGTACGTTATCCATGTTGGAATTATCTATTCAGCTATTTAGATATAAAAATAACAAACTAAATGGGTCTATAGTGATAAATCTGTCTTGTGCTTGTCAGTCAAAGTAGTTGTACTTGTCTGTCTTCCAAGAAAAAAAAAGCTTAAAAAGCAACACATCCTTTAAAATAAGAACCAGTACAGTAGTTATATTCATGCAGTCTATCTGAACAAGTAATGCAACATTTCCTTAACTATAGTAAAGCTAATCTAGAGACAACCCACAGATATGGGCAGTTGGTGAGTGGGTAGCACTCCAGTACAGTCATGCCTGAGCAGTAATTGCATTGTAATTGGTATTTTTTTCTCTTGCTCTCACCCAGCTTCCAGCAAGTGGATACTCCCCCCACACACTCCTCTTACCTGACATGGACTGGGGGAGTGCAGGCAACTGAGAGAAATTCTAAAATGCTCCAAAGAAAATTAAACTTTTCTATCAATATTTTTATCAGGAAGACGTATCTGTTTTGTTGTTGTAAAGATGAGCTGTCCCAGTGTGAAGCCTTTATGAATTCTCCCAAATGAACAATGCTGCACCAAGTTCTCTACAGTCTTCTCCTTCAGATTACTTTTATCCCACAGTAATTGCCTCCTCACTTTTCAGTAACTCTGTACTAAAGGACAGTGAAAATAGATGATCCTGTGCTATAAGTTAGCAAACAATCCCAGGTCCTTCTCATATGTATATTGGGGGATTGTTTCCAAAACAGATTTATATTTTTTTTTTTTTTTTTCCTGAAAACATCCTACTCACCAGCCCCTAGGGTCATGTTCACAGTCTTACTCAACTGTTACACAGCAGGTAGGAAGACTCATATGGAACACTTTTGACTTTTATGTGGAAGGGCTTGGCGTAGTGGCCAGGGAACACTGTAAAACTTCTAGGTTTGCATTTCTTTTGAAGCCTTCAACATTTTGCCTTGAATTCCCCATAAAAGTAATTTTTTCACCCACAGATCTCTCCCTTCTGCTGTCACATCGATGAATCTGCCTGGCTGATATTTTGCAGGGAAACTGTTATTCTGGCTTTATTATGGCCTGCTATTCAGGGGTCTGAAAACAAAATTTAGATCCAGTGTTAGTTATCCTGAAGTTGTGGAAGTCGCTATTCTGAGCTTAGAGCAGATGTAGTTTTGCTCACCTCTCCAAATTTAAGACTGAATCTATGTACAAGACTGGTTACCTTTGATAGTAAGTCTGATTTGACTTTTTTCAGTTTTGTTCAAGATGGCAGACCAGGAAATTCCCAACATTTAAATATGCATCTATGCTTCCTGTATTAGAGGTGCTTTCACCAGCACCCTTGCAGAAAGTGGGAGTGGGAGTCAAGGCCATCTGTTAAGCACTGCTGTTCTGTATGTCTGTACCAATATTTTATGGATCAGAGTTTGCAATGCACAGATTAATTAAAGCACTACAAAAAGTCAATAGTATAGATTGACACTAACCAGGGAAAATGTCAACTTTTTATTGAATGAAACAATGCAGTTAGGCTAGCAATTGCAGAGACTGTATGACAAGAGTAAAATAAATAGCATGCTGCAGGAAATGTAGCCAGCCTTACTTTAATACAGTAGTAAGCATGAGAGGTGTTAAAGAGTAGTGTTGCCCCCAAGGCATATACATGCAGTACTGTGTCTTTGAGTAAAAATTGGTAACATCGTGAAGAGCATTTCAGAAAGCAGACAGGACTGTTATTCTTGGTTTTGCCTATGCAAAATGGAATCCTAGGGAAATCTACTTAGTGACATCTAGAAATCTAGGGAAAATACATATATTTTTAATATATATCTAAAGCCAGTGAAGCTGGGCAGACAAATATAAAACTGCAGCAAAGTTGATGGAAAATTACAACCTGAATATTTCTCTAAGTCAGTAAGGCATTGGTTGAAGAAACAGAAAAACAGACAAATCCACAGGAGAAGATATGAATAGACTGAAGACATTACCATGTTGTATTATATTTCATAGCTGCCAGACAAGTTTTCTAGTAAAGTCCATGGTACCAAATACGTCCACAATCAGTGCAGTATGACACGTGAACACAGCCTTTCCTAGCAACTGAGCTGTTATTACTGTAGATAGTGGTTCAAAATTCAGTATGTGTACATATTTTTGAAGAAAATAAAAACCAAAGTATATTTGCCCCCTCTAATTATTCAAAAGACAAATACAGAACTAGTGTAAAACTTAAGGCACAAATCAGTTTATTATGTGGTTTTATTTATCAGACACCTCTTGCTGCTGGGAATGTTCTTTGACCAAGGATTGATTATAAAAGAAATGAAATATATATATTAAAAACCAGTAAGATATTTAAAAGTAGAAGGGTGAAGATTCTTTCAGTATCCATGAAGTAGAGAGTTAAAATACCTAAGAGTGAATAAAAAATATATCTGTAATAGTCTCGATATGATGGCTATTTCTGTTAGATTTCTTTAAAGTATTCAGTGCTGGCAAACTGATCCTGTTGGTTTCAGGAATGCAGTGAGGGCAGTGCTCTGTTCTTTAGAAACGTATGCCTACGCATTTTCTCCATGCCAGTTTCTCCCATTGTTAGGGAAGCTCATTCTTTATCTCAAGATCTCATGATGGTAGGAGAGTTCATAATTATAAATATTGTGCAGCAAAATCACCTGCCACCAACAAAAAGCCTGCGCTTATGCTATTGTGACTTGTTATTTTTATTACTATCCAAATCTGAAGTAGTTGTCAAGAATGGAAATCAGTTACATAAACTGTATTTTAAGTTTTATTGAAGTTCTTTTGTTGATTTTTTTTGTTTGTTTTAAATTTACAGCAATCTTTTGCAAATTGCTAAATGCTATGGTTATGGTTTCAAAGTACCAGTTATAACTCTCATGTGCACGTGGGAATGTTAAGTGTCATAGCTTTAAATGGTAATTTTCAGAAACAATTGCTGTCTCCTATTATCATATGTCGCAACAAACAAGTGTGTGTATATACAAAGTATTCCAGTTCATCATTACATATTAAAATATTAAAGTTCTTTCATGCTGCAGTGTGCTTTCAAAGTTGTTGTAGATGCTGCAGTAGCAAGCTCTAATCTATCAAATTCATAGAATGAATTTATTTTTACAGTTTTAGTTCAACGGCCATTTTTAGTCTTCAGGAAGCAACACGAAAAGTTTAACATATATATATATATATATAAAACTTAATATTTAAGTCTTAGTACTTGCACCAGTATAAAGCAAAATGGTTGCAGGCACGCGTCTGTTACTAGGAGCAAAGTAACAAGTTGAAAACTTGTTGAAACGTTAACTTCTAAATTGCATTTCACTTTGTTCTTCTTTTTAAATAATGGTATTCAACTTGGTAGGGTTATGTAATACAGGATACAAAAAATATTATGGATTCTAATGAATGGAGCAAGATAAATTCAAATAATATACACAAGGATTTAATTAAAGTTGGTTAGTGAATGGAACTAGCTATCAAGATATCAGTTCTCTTTATTTTTGATATGACTAGGTGATTTTCTGTGCGTGTACGAGTGTGTCAGCTGAGCAGACCATTAGTGAAAATGTCATAATGCTTTATAGTCAGGTAATGATGATAGGTTAAGAGCTTCTGATGTTGTTTCCTGTATTACTTGTTGAAGTTGACTTTGGTATTACTGTATATTTACACATCTCGAGTGAACCCTTGCACTCCACACAGATCTGTATTTGACAGCAGAGCCTTCAGGAGAGGGAACATTGCACCTGCTAGATTTGTGGAAATGCAGGCTGCAAGATGGTTTTTCAGCTTTCTGTGGCCTTTAAGTAGCAAAAAATTCCTGAGATAGCCTATTAACTGCAGCAACTGAATGTCTTTGAGAATTGTAGGGTAGCTTATTCTTCCTTGGAGAAGGGACGACTTTCTGCCAAAAGCAACGAACAAGCACTTATGTGTGATTAATCATGAATATGTTGTTTCTGAGCCCCACTGTATCTGTTGCATACACGAGTCTCTTGATTTGTTAGAATTCAGGAGACAGACGGAGAACTGGTCAGCTTTGGGTAGGTGATTCTCACATGCTGGGCTGCTTCCATTTATTTCCCTCAGATAAACCCATCTAAATTAGTATTGGCTTTTTAAAGGTCATAAAATGTAAAGGATATTGGCTCCAACATGCTAGGTTCAACACAGGTAAGGAACAAATTCATGTTTTTCTCTATTGTATTGATCTCAGTATCGTATAATTTGGCTTTCAGTCTTTCTACCGCATAAGGAACTCCTCATGCTATGTTATATGTCCACATTTTCTCTTAAGTGTATTGAGAAAATAAGTATTGAAGACTGGGATTCACAGAAGTTTATAAACTTAATAGACAACTTCCCAAACTCATCTGTGGGAAACTGGAAAAGGGAGTGGGCTAGATGTCTAGCTCTGGGTGACAAGGAAGCAACTCTTTCTGCATGAATTCTCATGTAGGTTAAGCAACCACACCATGTGACTTTCGACTACAAATAGATATTTGTATTCCTACCCCACGGAAAGTGGGGTTCAGTGAAGAAGGTGCCTAGCTGGGAGATAGAATAATTTCCGTTTACTTGAAAGCAGTAAAGTATCCTGCTCCAGTTGGAAAAAAAATTTGAGTCCTTATACTATTTTGATTTCCAAGATAATGCCCTAAGGATGTAGGATTTAGTCTGTCTTCTAGCTTCCTTTGAAGCTTCTCCACTTTGATTAAATAATCAGCAATATACTGGAGAAAGGACCTACCCCTGACTGTCATTTGATTCTAGGTGAGTACTTTATCACAGGACTTGTAGAGTCAATCTCTCATTCATTCTTCTGATAGGACTAGAGCAAAAGAACAGGAACATATGAGTGGCGTCAGGTCAATGCACAGGGAGACAGAATTTTAATGCAGAGATACTCAAATTAAATGTCAGGGAGCTAGCTAGGGTGCAGGTTGCAGTCTAGTTTCAGTAGCCAAGAGTTCTGCTCAGACTAGTATTTTCAGTTAATGAGCATTTTCCACAACAGACTCTTTAAGCCCAGCTCACTTCACTGGAGAGATGATGATCCCTGACTTGAAAAGCTGAGCCTTTCATAATCAGCCTAGGAAGCCAAATTGCATGCAACCCAGTGCTCCTTTGAGAGACTGGCTGGCTACCCTGGAACATCCCAGAGCTGGTGAGTTGTGGACATTTTGGTGTCTTACTAAACTAATAAGCTGATCTCTAAATTGACCCAGAAGTTAATTATGAAGTGAAAAACACAACTGTTGTATCACTTGCCACCAAACTAAGAGCAATTCTAGTAATCAAATTTAATAAAAACTTATAATCAGTGAGCAGCAATCAATTGACACCAAAAATTGAAACTTAGTGTTTGAGTGACTCATACAGTAACTTTAGCATTTTGCTCTGTGCTTTAGGAACTAATGACATAATCATATATAATTATTTTAAATATTTTATAAACTGCAGTGAATTTCCTAATGCTGTTTGCTAGTTACACAATATAATTTTAGGAAAATATCTTGGATGTTGTAGTATAGCTAGGATGAGTCATTTGTCACCACTAGATTGTAGAGAAATCCTCACTCTTATAAATAGAGCCACAGGCATTATGTATACACTGTGGGTTTTTTAAATATACCTGTATCTCTACTTTCTGTTGCTCTTGATATATAGTAGTATAAATGTTACTTTATCTGACTACTAAAGAGTACTGACAGGAGTTAGGAACATGATGTTTGAGCTACAGCAGAATGATGAGCCTTCAACATTGCGGGTAGGTTGTTTTAGGAAAATTTAAAGCACCAACTCCTTGTTATTATAGAAGCATAGAATGAAAGAGCCCACCATCTAAATAGACTAGATTGAAGAATAGGGAATGAAAAACTCTGTGAAGAGATTGGAAATTTTTATGCAGAAAGTCAATGATAGTACTGAGAATAGAAATCTTAGAAGCTTTATGCTATTATTAAATACTAGTAAGAATAATTATAGTACTGAGTGAGAGCTTTGGTTGGGATTAAATTATAACTGAGTACAAGATCAACAGACAGAAAAGGCTTTCTGAAATGATTCTGAATATTGTCTATCTCTAAGAAAAGACACAGATTATTACAAAAAGCTATAGATGGGGCAATATGGGAAAAGCTGTGAAAATAGGAGATAGACCAGGCTGCTTATCATCTTGGCTACATCTTATTAATGTGCTTCATTCTACATAAGATGTAAAATAAAGTCCCTATTCAGAATGTTTTCATTCTATGCTAATAGGAAATACATGTCAAACACCTGCCTAATTCTGTGCTCTTATATTCATCTTTAGACACCTGATTCACGACCTAGTTCTTTAAAGTACTGAGCTTTCAATTACAACCAGTGATAACTGTGATTCAAACCATAAGCAGTTTGGTGCTTTTTCCTAGAAAGATAGCCATAACCTTTAAGTAAAAGAAAGGGGAGGGGGGAAGACACCTATGATATTGCTTTTAAACAATCTGAAGTGCTGGTTGGATTTGGAAGGTATGAAACAACTCGATAAATCTGTAAGTGCCTGAACCCACATGTTGGTCACAAGTGACAGTGCTTTCAGAACCCTTGATTTCACAAAGATTTAGTGATTTGTGGGATAACATGCAAAGATATCTCCCTGAAGGCAGTAATACTTCTTACAAAGGTAGTTTTGAAAACTTTAGGTAAGAAACTCAGAATTTCATTCCCATAACAGGCACAGTAGAGGACAGATTTGCTGCTTCTCCCCGGAACTGTTCCTAAAACTTGTTCCCATGATGGCAGTCCAGCTAGGACTATCCTCACATAATTTACGTTCTCCTGAGTTGTCTCCATAGCATCTTAGTTTTATCCACCCTGCCTGGCAACGGACAGCTTCAGTGGATGCCATAACTTTTTGATTCATCAGTGTCAGCCTGATAACCAGGTCAGTCACTCTGGCTACTTACACAGTGTTTTATGACTTGTTATCACACTGAACCAACTGGTAGTTTCTGTCCATCTACTAACATGAATAAAAGTATGAGTGTCTCCAGCCACACTATGTTTAGTAAGTAGGATTACTTTGGATGTGGTCTCAGCAACCATGCTTCCCCTGAGTGAAGAGATGGACTTTACATCATGTGAGCATATCCTGCTCGACGAGAGAGAAAGTGCCTCTTCACAGAGTATCTTCCCCTCAAGACTATTCCCCTCTCTCTCTTAGTCCAGACAGAAACTATGTTCCCTAGGGCATCTCATGAAAAGCAGATGACATTTTTTAATGCATAAGTGTCTACGGAAATCTGGGCATTTTCTTTGCAGGTAACTTGCATTTCTATGTTGTGGCCAAATGGGTAAATGAGAATGGCCCCAAAGGGTTCTGAAGAACTTACAGGGAGATATTTCTGACATCTGGATGTGGCATGAGGGCATCTTTGTATGGACCACAGAATGAAGTATGGTGAAATACCTGGCTTAGACCTGCTTTTATCTAGATGGCAGCAGTCTCCAAGACTTGTCATTCCCATTTCACATGCAGTTTCTTGAGGGAGAGTTCTGATACTTGGCTATGGAAAAAGACTTTCAAGCAGGTCTTCCTGCTGAAGTGTTCAACTATGTCCTCATGTGCTTCTACAGCAAGACAGCATGCCCAGCCAATGAATTTGACGTGTAGGCTATTATTTCAGGTACTCTGGTAAATTTTTATAGACACAATAGTTAACTTGAAAAGGCTCTTCAGGGGTATCAAAGGAGTAGTTGCAAAGAGTTACAGTGCCTTCATCTAGAGCTCGAGCTAAATATCACGGCTCTTTCAGGCAGGTAATTGAAGAATAGGGAAGAACTTTGACTCATCATGCAGGTAGAGTACTTTCAGTTACTTCCTAAAAGAAAGATCAACTTGATTCTTCCTGACAGTTTAACAAATGAGTCATGCCATTTGTTTTTGATAGTAGTTCAGATCTCCCCAAACTTTCTGTAGAGTAACTTCAGCAAAATATTTCCTAAGAAATTGCGAATTATTTTTCCACATGCTCATGTGTCTATTAATTCTTTAGTTAATCTGCACTGAATAAATTCCCATGTGCTAATTGTCTGTTCTTTAAATAATTACCATTATCATAGTCACTAGTTGGCACAGAACAACAAAGGAATTCCTTCTATAGCATTAATTATGCAGATGGGAATCTGAAGAAATAATCACAGAGCTACAGGTTTTTTGTTTTGCATAAAGAAATTAAAGACATCATAATCATTATCTAAGCACTACTGATAAAAAAAAAAAAGAGCTGGCTGGAACAAATGAAGTATGTCATGTATAGATACTCTGATTTTCTTTCTAATTTAACAATTTCTTCCTGTTTTACTTAGTGGCTGAAAAACTAACACTTGTAAGTCTACTGGTATATGCTGATAGCATGCTTTGAAATACGGATTTCTCATTTTCATTTTTAGATGGTTGCTCAACAAATGTATGAAATGAACAATTATGGTAAATAGTTTGAATAGAGTGAGGCCACATAGATTAGTACACTGAAAGATGTCATCTACTAATCACTAAAATGACCGAGACAGTAGCAAGAAAAAGAAACTGGTAATGCTTTGAAAATTACTTAGTTACAGGGAACAATTCCAAAGAAAAAGGGGAAGAAAATAGAAATTTTTATTTGAATAACTTAAAAGATGCCCAAGGATGATAGGGTATAGTGGATAAGACTTGGATCCGAGCAAGACTTCTTAAAAGAAGATGCAGTAACCTTGCATATAGAAGCTCTTAAAAATAGTTGCCACTAAGATCACTAAATAAACAAGTTTTCTTCTACTTCTCAGATTAGTACAGGTGTTCAAAAAATTAGCAAATAACCTCTACAGACTTGCAGATATCTATAGCAAGAATGATAAGAATAAAGAAGCAGTATAGATGAAAAAGAACGACTACAAGTATATGAAAACATTCAGCATTCTCAGACGGTTTCTTGAGAGCCAAAAATCTGAACTAAACTTTGACTTTATTGAGAGATGAGACCATCAAGTGTTTCATGGAGTTGGTCCAGTACAATGTTTGATATTTCAAAGAAAAGATGGTCACACTGTAGTGATTACCTGCTACTCTCAGCATATTAGTTTTCCTGTGGAGTGCATTCTTCTCCTTCACTATAGACAGTGTAGTCAGGAGAAAATAAGTTTTATAAGAAGCTGCACTGGGGGAGGGAGTGGGGGGGCCTGTAACCACTGCTGCCCATCACATGAATATCCTGGAGAAGGGCAGTAGCTGCATCGTACTGTGGTGTTCCATAGCCTGATGCTGCAATACTGCAGGAAATCCATGTAGAACCTCATGTTGCTTAACAAAGCATTAGTTTTTATCCTGTTCTCTTTTCTGCCTTCCCTTCTCTCAGTCTGGGGAGATTACATTTCTGGGCAGCAGCAAGATCAGAAACAGAGTAGTTGGCAGTTCAGGTCAGGTAACCAGTTCAAGGATTAATTGCAGAAGTTAGCGCACAGGAAGCTAGGGAGTCAAAGTGTACCAGCCACCCCCTGTTACATCCACAGCCACGTGCTTTTGAGATACTAAGATACAATAAGGGAGCTCTGACTGCTTTCAGAAGTGATTCTGCTCTTCAAAGGTAATTGGTGTGTACCTCCCCAAGCGTAAATGCAAGCTATTTTTTTCTTAGTATACACTAACCTTTTCTATAGCCAAGCACCATAAAGGCTCTGTTACTGAGTGGATGCCCAAAGCTCTGCAGCAGCATAAGCAGGCTGCCCCAGTTTCCTCAGTCTGGGCTTCTCCATACCCCAGACCAGTGAAATGAAGGGCCTAGTAAACATGCTGCAGGTAATAATCATCATTGTAATGGGTATATGGGATGATACTGCTTCAGCTGTGCCATTAATTATTCATTTATTAGTGGTCTCATCAGGATGAGAGCTTCAGCTCTGAGACTGGATATCTGGGATAATCTCGTTCTTTGGCCAGGAAATGCAACTGGACAGCAATTTACAGTGAAATAATGTAACCTCCAGCTCCCCAGAACTGTCACATCTCATCGTTATTCAAGTGTGAAACAGCTGCCCTTCTCCATCCACCCCAAATTTTCAGCCAGAATTGCTGAAATATTTTTTTCCTGTAAGTTTCCAGGATTTTTTAAAACATGCATAAGATTTGAACATGTTGCTCAGTGATTTTGTAGGTAGCTTCACAGCCAATTTCAAGCTGCTCTGATGAGACCTATCAAACGGCTGTTTTTAGAAAGCAGCTAAGGTCATTGCATAACATTAAAAAGTAGAGTTCATTGAATCTGTTTGGTAGTATGCATATTTTGCCGCAGAACTCTCATACCTTTCATTACTGTTAGCTGTATTTTGTTCTTAAAATAAGCTTAACAAACTAATGTTTTACATGGACCTATATGGAACAAACAGTTTACCAGGAAGGTTAATTGTCTAAGCTGTTTGAAAGCAGTGAAAAGAAGGTGAAATTAATCTGGTCCAAAATCGATGGTAAAAGTTTAGGCTAGATTTTCTCTGTGGAGCCAATAGGAGTTATTACTTAATGAGTTTGTTGAGTAAAACCGTTGGTGCTGAGGATCCAGAGTTCATGCTTTACCCTTTTGGGGTTGGGGTGTGTTGCTACAGGTGAGCTCTACGTTGTTTCTGTAGGACACCACTAGAAGCTGGTGTGCATACCCTAGCATTGCTCTCCTATGTGAACCACACTGCTTACATGGGGACGGTGAAGAGGATTCACTTCACAGGAGAGAAAAACTTCAGGTTGCACCTACATTAGCGTTTTAGTTTGATTTGTGATTCTGGATCTGACAGAGGGGGTGCTCACTGACGCCCCCCAATAATCCGGTGTATTCTAACCATTGGATGAGTGGGAAGATGCTGCTAAGGTAGCTCTTCCATTGGCTATACTAGCACATATCTCAGGCTGCTCTCTGAGGTCAAACCACCAAGAAAACTGGTGATCTAAATAGGCCAGGTAATTTCATTCAGGTATACTGGATCATCTGTTGTGGGACAACTTTCTTAAAATCTCCCAGGTGCAATCCTTCATGTTGGAATTCAGAAGGTGGAGGGGAAGTCCTATCTTTGAAAGTGTCTCCACCAGGAAACAGAAGAACATCTTTTGTTTTACTTTATAGGTACTGGTTTTGTGGTACCAAAATATACCCCATCAACTGTGTATTTGTTTGGTTTTGTTTCCGTGTTTGTTGCATCAATAAAGTCTGCACCTGTTTGTTTTGGCACCAGGAACAGCTAGTTGTCTAGGCCGTATAAACATCTCCCACCTGCCTTGCTTATCTCTCTTCCAGTGATAAGTACCCACTACACTTGCTGTGGGTAATTAGCAGGCCAGTTAATCCAGGAGAGGCAAATACTTTCTTTCGGACATCTGCATTCACTTTTTTCTTTTTTTTGTTTCTGCAAGTACTTTTGTATTAGAAATTATGAGAGGCTGCTTTTTTTTTTTTTTAAGATATATGGGGAGAAAACAGAAAGCATTTCTAGATGATGTGTTGTTATGATGAACAGGCATTAATAATTGACATTCGTGGTGAGAGAGAAGGCAGTACACACTCTGAGGGATTGTGATGATATCATGGTAACCATGAGAGCAAAGCCCGAGTGGTCTGTGATGACGGCAGATATGTGCATCGCTTTATACAAGCTGTTCCTCTGTTGGATGGCTTATATTTGATGGAAATCCGTTTATTAAATTCATACGTAAAATATCTACACATACTCCTGAAAGTTTGCTGGGGACAAGATTAGGTCAGCTCAGCTGCACAAACATAGGCAGAACAAACTGCTACGAACTTCAAGCATCACCCCAGTGAAGTGAAGCAGAATTTCCGTCCTTGTGTTACAAGGGGAATAGCTGTGCTGCGAGGGAGGAACCTGCAGACGGGCACGCCTGCTTCCCAGGAGCGATGGGGGAGATCTCATCCTCCATGTCCACGGCACAGCCTGGGATATCGGGGATTATAGTTAGCTCCTATGAGTTGTCATGGTTGCAGTTTTCTTTGGTAATCTCTGTATTCCTATCCCAAACCCTCCAAATATAGTGCAAAGATGTATTTAGTCTGTGATTACAGATATGCATCCTATTGCCTTTGGATGACTTAAAACTATATAATCATACAAGCACACCTTTGCCAACGACTTTACAGTAACTCCTGAGCATTTTTTTTTCAGACCTTTTTTTTTGTCTTGATTATTAATACACTTATTAAAATCCAAATAGTTATTGTTTTCACTCTAATCATTTAACAGCTCGGTTAATTAACTTGGTGACAGTGATTTCAAAGGGCAGCCTTTTGGCTGCCAAAATGTAATGCGGGAGGACATCCTCAGGTCCCACCATTTCAGAATGGTGGAAACGGGCATCTTCTGAGTGAACTCCAGTGGAGAACAGTGGGTCTCCAACCCACTTTTAGCTGAGATCTTGCTGCCTCGGTTTTGTGCTGCCTTTCCTTTCCATACGGGAAGGCTGCATGCTAGCAATGATACGGAGCATGATACAGAGCTGCTGCTGTTTCAACATGCTTAACTAAGGCTTTTTTGCACTTTATTAGTTTTTACTTCTGTTCAGCCATTCTGTTTAGCTGCATGAGCTGGCAAAGCAACTGAGTTCTGACATTAGAGAATCCCTCTGGTATGAGAAATTCTTTGCTGGCAGACAGCTCTCTGCCTTCACAACACCAACGGTGACAAGAGACCAGCCATCGCTAGGTACTGTGATGCTGTAGGTACTAAATATGCATTCCTGGGAAAAGAAACATGTAGCATGTAGTTGCAGAGCACTTGCCATATAATGGTTCTTGGTTTCCTTCCTGGTATACAACTCTGCTGCATGAACCTCTGTTTTGGGTAGTACTTCTTTGGCAGTTGTAGTGTTTCAGGCTAAGTATGAGCAGGTATATCTTAGTTGTCTTGTCTTTTATGTAAAGGATAATAAAATCCTAAAAACTATAAAACTTAAAGTTCCTAGTGTAATCGTCAGCCTTCCAAGATAGGAACTGGGCCCTCACAAGCTGCTGTTAATGGAATGGTTTTGTTTATTTGTTTGTTATTCTATTCTGCCTGAATACACTGGTTGGACAGGTTTAAAAGTCTTTTTCTCTACTGATGACTTAGTTTTGTGGAAATACACTCACATAACTTAGGACTGCATACAGCAAAAGTAAGAATTATTTGCTCTAAACTCAAATAAGCATGTGCTAACACTTAGAGACAAAGAAATGATGGTTAGAAAAAAGAAAATCTCTTCAGTATTGGAGTTTTAGCTACCATTGCAATGTAAGATACCTAGTAATGGTACATCTGGCTAGTACCTTGTATCAGTACATGATCAATTTAATATAGCTTGTGGCATCTCAGCCATCATGATTTTGAAGACTACAGGCATGTCCATGAAATGCTGTCTTAGGAGAGGAGTAGATTCTCCGGTATTTAGCTATACCTGTATTGTCGTGGTTTCAGGTGGAAAGAGCAGGGCACTCTCCTGAGCAAAAGTGTCCCAGTCCCAAATGAAGGATAAACATTAGGCCTTTAAAAAATGTCCTCAGAATTTTCCCCTTTTCCTTAGTTGTTATTAATATACTTCTTAAAAACACATGGACATTTAACAAATTTATTTCAAATATAATAAAATCTGTGATAGAAATAGAGCTAAATTAATAAATGCTGCTGAGTTCCTCTCTTTTCCCCATACAATTTCTGTAGCCTAGCTATGCAAATTTTCTCTTATGCTTTTTCTGTTTTCATCTATATTAGTATTATTTCCACATAACTTAAAATATTTTTTCACTTCTCCTACCCATTAAAGTATCAGTAATGTTTTTATTAACCTTGATGACAGCATTTATTATTTCAATAAGCATTTTGTTGGCAAACCCCCAAACATTTCACAGCATGAAGTGATGCAGTTGTTGATCGCTGCTTACAGGAGGCCCCCCAGTTTTCCACATTTAGTGTGCAGACATATAAAATTTTAGAAGTCTTCAAAAATGGATAAGGAAAAAGAAATACAGTGAAAATGAACCTCATTTGTTTTTCTCCCCCTTCCCATGGGAAGTAGAAAACAAGAGGAATACTCAGACATTCTGTGTGAAGGCAAAATATTTTGAGTATCCTGGGGCAAGAGGGAAGGAAGATTTAGTGACGGGTAATTTTGTGCTCCATCTTTACAAATTACAAACGTGTTTGATGTAAGCACAAACTTTTCTGGTGTCTGTCTGGAGGACTATGTTGTTTATTGATTGTCCTTTTTCACTTGCACTTACTCTTCAGACTTTCATTGCCACAAGGTAGGTTAAAAGACTAGTTTCTACAGGTTCTGAGGATCAGCCATCAAGGTTGAATAATTTTCATTGTATTTTCACCCTCTTTTTTCCCTCAGGGTTGAAGAACTAATAGGTGTGTGGTTTAGCAACCGAAATGAACGTGTTTTGCTATTAACATTCCGATTTAGTTCAGGAGAAGTACTCATCCATTTCAAATATATGCTTTGTGCCAGACCAGCTTATTACAGACCTGGAAGGCCCTTGTGAAAACTGGCATTAGTTTCCCCACTGAAAAAAGTAGGAAACATACAGTATTGGCACAAACCCAAAATTTTCTCTCTCAGAGCCAGAGGTGCAAGTATATACCACATCTGTAGTCTGATAAATGAGATCTCTTTCAAGGAAGCTAAACTAAATGGCTTTTTCTGTTTGCTTTGTGTAGAACCTGTTCATTGAGGACTGAGCATTTATATTTGAATAGCACATTAAACAATTATTTGCCCGTTTAGACCACATATTTTTTATATATTATCTGTTTCAGTAAGAGCGTCAGGTCAGGCTGTTCCTGCCACATTGTCAGTAGTTCACTCCTGTTCTGTGTAGATATTTTCTTCAGGCTTATTTTTAGACTGAATGAGTTCCCCAATGCACTTTACATGGTTTCATAAGCAGTTGCACGAGAGCTCAACGTGAGGGGAAACAAGGAGAGGAGAAGAGAAATGTATGTGGGACAAGATTCTACTGAGCTCAGAGGAATGTCTGTGGAATCATGACTTCAAAACTAGGATGATCTTGCTGCCTCCTATTTGGGTCTTACAGTGTGTCTAAGTAAAAAGCTTCATCTTAGAATTCAGCTCAGAATTTTGCTACAGATAGGCTCTATGTTCTCTGACAGTCTGTTCAATATTGATTTCTCATCTCACTTGGTTTCCTAAGATTTCTTAATACTTCCTTTTCAGATTTCAGATGGTTGCACTGATTTGTTTAGCTTTATATAAAACATTTTAGATTATTCTTTAATCTAATTCTGTGTATTGATTTTTCTCGTCTGATGTTTCAGGTATAAGAATAATGTTATTTTAGTTGCAGAAAGAATATTACTCAAGTGTTTGTCCATTATTTTCAATACTACATTGTGTCCAATTGCATATTTTTCCAGGTTGTTTGAAATAATAATTATATACTTTTATATACAGATATTGTGGGTATTCTGACAGATTTTACCCTCCAGAACCAAATACAAACAGATTTTATGCCTGTTTTGCTTTGGAGATTACGTTATTTTATTAACATTTTAGAATTATTTATGGCTAGCAGATTTACATATTTAATATTAAAAATTAAATTTTAAATGGGAATTATGAATTGAGGCTATGAATCTCTCTTTCTACCAAGCAAGCAACATAACAGAATTCATAATGTGAGATAGTTTCAGAAATTATAGTGTATTAGCAGAGGATGGACTAGAAATTTGACTCAAATTCCACAGAAGTCGATGGAAATCTCTGCATTGGTACTTAGGGGGAATACACACTGGCTAATTATAGCTCAGGCTAAATCTCCCTAACTTCTCACTGTAGTCAGTGAAGAGAGATGAGCTTCTCCAAGGGACAGTTTAGAGCAGATCCCTAGCATAGCTGTTCTTATTCATGCCCTGGAGGATCATGTGGTAGAGTCCTCTTCAGCCCCTAATTATCTGTGTAACCTGAGGTTTCTATAGCATCCAGTGCCATAGCAGCTAATCCTTTCACATGTTAAT
Source organism: Athene noctua (assembly GCF_965140245.1). Taxonomy (NCBI): domain Eukaryota; kingdom Metazoa; phylum Chordata; class Aves; order Strigiformes; family Strigidae; genus Athene; species Athene noctua. Next base: position 5,190,462 of record NC_134050.1, on the reverse strand, counting down.
TAGATCACTATTATGGTCTAAAATTATGATATTCATTTTAACTTTACATAGAGTAGAAAGCTGCCACGTTTGGTAGATTTTATAAAGATGTCTGTTATAAAGTTACATAAAGCACATTATTATTTTCTATAAACATACATAAAATTAGCATTAGAATGTTCAAGCTTCCTTTTAGGCAGATTTCTTAAAGATAAATAAGGACTCAATGACAGAAGAATGTGTCCCATTATTTAGTAGTTAATAGGTATTATTTGCTAGCCCTGACTACCAAAACTGTACTTCTTGGTTCAGTCATGCACACTACATATACATACCATTTTGTGGAAAAAATGTCTGCAAGATTTATTGCATCTTGCCTTTTAGCTTTAAAAGGAAAAGATTAAAAAATGTACTAACTCTGGGTCAAGGTATTTCATGTCATAAAATACATGAGGTCTCATGCAAGTATCACAAGTCCCAGAGTCAACAGGGTGAACAGTTCTAATGAGTTCATCCCTAGTCCCTGAAAATGTAAGGTTTTAGTTACCTTTAGTCAAATCAGGACACCGTGTATTCTTGTTAGGTCAATTATTTTATTTTTTTGTTTTGTTTTTTCCAAAGGTTTTTATATAGTTTATTACCCTGGCTCAGCTGGGCTATATAAGAATCTTCTACCTCATCCTGAGGAATTCTCAGCTTTGCTCTCAGTACAGTTTCAGCTCCACAGGTCATCAAAGGAATATGCAGGTTTGGGGTGACTCTTAAATACTCTCCTTTTAGTTTCCCTTCTCAGTTTACTGAGCAGCTGTATAGGAAAAAAAAACCAAACCGACCCAGCTGTGTTTAAACTATGCAGACATTTAAATAGTTTGCCCCTTAAAATATTAACACCTAAACTATTAATTTAATTAAGGCCTATGTAATCCTATGGCAAATACCATCACGTTGTAAAAATTACAAGGCTCACCACTGACTACAACCTGAAAACAGTATTGAAAGATGTACATTGGAATCAAGCTATCTACTGAAAAAACTAAATCAGACAAAGTAAGCTACATCACTCTGGTATCAATTAACTTTGACCAAGGTTCAAGATGACTGAGGCCGTACTGAAATGTACATATTTTTCTGTTGCAGTGCTGGTTTAACTAGTCTGCACCTCTAGCTGCTAATTCCTCCCCTTTCAGTGTACGGGGGCAGGTAGCTGTGAAGCTCAACCAACTCAAACCCATTATTTTCTTTGTTGGGTTACCTGTCAGTGAGAACAGTTCCCCACTTTGATTCACTAGTGTGGATGTCACTTACACCAGGCCAACAGAAGACATAAAATGGCAGAGATGAGAAGCCAGAATGCTTTAACAGGTCAATGGTTCTCAAAAGTTTTAGAAAGAGTAAAGGAACGTTTCAGACCTTCTCATGTTGGTAAAGCTTAAAGAATCCATATTTTCCCTTACATGTACACCAAGAACTCTTTATTATATATTTATATTTTATATTATTGTGAAGGAGTGGGCTAATGAAAACAGACATAGCAAATAACAAATCACCCTTTCTGAAGAGCTGAGTTAATTTTGTCAGTGTAACTTCAGTTCTCACATTGCTTTAACTACCATAGATATATATCTAGAGTTTTTTTCTTTCCATAATGCATTATTTTGTTCTATAAATATAACTTCACAGATGTCCCTTCATGCAAAAAAAAAAAAAATAGGAGGGGGGATCTATTATCTCTGCTCTCTGAGTGATATTCAAGGCGAATAAATTCTAAGAATTGAAGGGCATTCTTTCTTTTGTTTATTCACTTTATGCATAAGAAAGGGATTTTAAGAGCCATACTAGATTTTCACTGGTGACATTATAAAAGAAGAAAATTTTTCTTTTTTTTCCCCCAGTATTTCTGTGACATGCCAGAGATTCTTTTTTTTTTATTTATTTCAGCTGAGTGAGTTATGCTGGCATTTTAGGCCCACTTACAGATTGTATTAGAACATGAGTATCATAGTGCTTTTTCAACTTCTCTGTCTAATACAGCCTTCCTACCTGCACACTCAGATATGATTCTTTTAAGCCAGACAGCCAGTTTTAGAGGTTTCTGTTCCTACACACTTGTGTAGAAACCTGACCTTGTGCCACAGTTTTGGTTGTGCCAAAACTCCTGCACATGGAGTCAGCTGGGTTAGAAAAAAAATCTTCCAGGGTTTTCTGGTTTGTTGTTTAACCTGAAAAATTTAATTGACTGAATCTATAGCGTATTTCTGTAAATGTTTTGAATAGCCACAATACAAGTGACAATAAATTTTGGCAGCAAACATCAATAAGGGTGAAGAGTGAGAGTGAGATGCAGGAGTGTATTTTGTCAGATAGTTTATGATTAATATGACATTTTTGAATAAAGTTGTGTTACTTCTTGGGGAGATGAAAATTTAAGCCCATATTGCAGGAATCAGGAAGAAAAAAAAAAGCTTTGTAGTCATTGGTCCTCTTTTTCAGCACAACATGCCTTTAGACATACATTTCATCATTTTATTCTTGTTATTTCTGTTGCATGCAGAAGTGAAACACCTGCTCAGGTTTGCCTCTTCCCTCTATCCAATTTCTTTAGCTTTTCATAATCTGGAAATATTGATTTCTCTCTTCTCAATGGCATGGGTCACAATTTCCATTGCCTTGTTTGCTGTCATGAATTTGATAACTGGAACAATAATGATAACAAAAGCCCAACAGATAACACATGTAAAATAGAGCATTTAAAAGTAGTTCTGTCACCAAAGAATTTGCTTCATATGGATAACACATGAGTGAGATAGCTCTCTTAAACGAAAAAATCTGATATTTCAGTTCTCCAAGACTTCCACATGTGGATACTCCTGAAAGCTTTCAATTCATGCTCAAAGACATTTGGATTAGCATCTGTCTTGAGTGCACATTATCTTCTCATCATTGCAGCATTGTAATCATTCTTCATCTGCAGACCTGTGAAGTAATAAGAGAGCTATTGTTTCTGCCTAAAAGGTGGCAAACTGCAGTACAGAAAATGTAACTCTTTCAAAATCATCCAAAAAAATCTGTAGAATATCTGGGAATAATCTGAGATTTTCCTAATTTCTAAAATAGTGTGAGGCTACTGATTCATCCTTCCTCCACCCCCAAATCGGAATTGTCACAATAAGATGAATGTCGCATTAGGAAAAGATGATGAAATAATCTGTGACAAACAGAAAGAAGAAGGATCACATCACTTAGAGGAAAGCTACAACCCTATTTGTGCGGTAGACAGAGATAGACTTTCTGCCATAGAGAACTCCACGTGTGGAATCTGGATTTGGTCGCTTGCTCTTGGTGCATTGGGGGTTGGAGGTTTATGAGACACCATATTTCTTCTTCTGGAGATGCTGCTTATTGAATTGTTCTGTAGAAATGCTCAGCATAGTATCATATTAAGTGATAGTGATTGCCTGGGCTCTAGTGCTCAATAGCTAAGAGCTGTCATATAACTACATTTTCCGCTTCCCTGTCAGCTGCTAAGTGTGAGAGAGGGGAGGGGACCTACTAGAATCAGTGACTTTCTCTATACAAATCCCCTCCCCTCCCCAAAGGTTCACATTTTTCATGATTCATTTTACATTGTGTGGGATTGCCGGTTGTATATCCTTGCAGGCAACTGCTCTCTTTACACTTTGAAATCAGAATAAGCTTTTATTTTTTTCATAGTCACAAAATAACTTGCTTTAGTATTTTTCAGAAATGTTTTTCCCAGATTTATTTTCACATCAGTACAGTCTCTTCACACCCTCAATAATTCCAGTGCCTATTTTATGATACTTAAAATAACTACTTATTTCTTTGGCTTCCACCTGCACCTTTGGAATTGTGTAGCAGGTTTATTTCTCATTACATTGTTTTCTGTTATTTAATCTCAGACAATTTCCTCTAGTTTTTATCATTTTTTTTCAGTTACATGTCTTATTAAGATACTCATATGATAGCTTTCGTAATCATCATTGATCCTATTTCAGAGTATAACGTTTTCTCATCAATGTCTTTTAATATAGTCTGATTAAAAAAAAAACCAACAACTACTTGGTTTTCCAGTAACTTATTCTTCCATCTTTCATCTTTTTCTATGTAATGAAATCCAAATAATTGTATGGTTTAGCTACTCATTCCTCAGTTATGAACTGTAGAGACTGTGAGGAGATGAATAGGCTTTGTGTGATATATTCTAGAAGCAGCCCTTTGGATAGATTTAAAGTAAACAGGAATTTAAAAATTGATCAGAATTTCAGTGAAGTGAAAACCTAAATCCATATGCCAGGCAAGGAACCTAATTTGTTTTACCCATGTATAACATGGAGTTTTCTTTAAATAGCCAGTCACTGAGGAAAATAAATTCTTATGCCGATTTATTATCCTTAGCTCTCCCAGAGAACTTGCAGAAATGGCTTACTCCTAAGACTATATTACAGTCTCTCCTTATGTAGAGACATAATAATAGTATCTCCCAGGATTCATTCAGTTCATTCAGTGATGTCACTGAAAATTGACAAACTTAATTTGGAAATATTTATATGATGGTATGTCAAGGAAAAGTTTTATTCTGTTTTGAATCCTTTGTTCTGCAAAACCATTCTACTGCTTGGTAAGGTTAGTGGATTGTACAAACTGTGATGGTAGTACAGCTGCTCTGGTAAAGTCTGTTGATGCTACACTGCTAGACTTGAGGAGCTTATGTAGTTCCCAATGGTACTAACTGTCTGCTCCCCTGAACTGACTGAGGGATCTCAAAATGTTCCCTCTCCATTACAACCACCACTTTTAAAGTTGTTTTTTTTTTTCCTGACTTCTCCCTACTTCTGTCATTTCACATGCCATAGTTTTTGATAGCCTGAACGTGAAAGAAGTGCAATACAAATATTTCATATCATGTAGACTTTTCTCTATTTCAATAACTGTTTCTTCCCTACGTGATTGTGTTGCATCAGTTACTGCCTACTGTGGTTTGTATCTCCCTGCACAAACGAGCAGTCAGATGTTTTTCTTCAGATATGAGAAATTTTTATGAAAAACAGATCCGTTATTACAATAGGCTTATTAACTTAGATAATTTACAATATAAGATTTTAAAATTATAGTCAGATTCATGGCAGTTAAATTCTTCTAAATTTGACAAACCTCTTGGATATCCAATGTTCTTATGGGAAACATGACTCTTAACTTTTTCTATGTTCTGATTCCACAGGAAATGTTCAATACAACACATTTAATTTTTGTGATAAAGTTAAGCCTGAAGTTCATGCCAACTCATTATAATTTTACATTTCATTTAAAAACAATTCTCCTCCTTTTTCAGCCCCTTTCCACAAGTAAAAACCACCCTGGTAGAAACGGCAAAATCAGTGTCCTGAGGTTTCCTTATCCTGTTCTACTTCCAGGAGAAATGCAAAGGTTTACAATTACTGAAGAAAACACAAATCCCTATATTATCTACATGAGTAAGGATTCTACAGATGGAGCCTGACATAAGGGTGATTCAGTAGTGTGGGTAAAAGAGAAACTTTTGCAAACCTTTTCACATAACTGGGAATATCTCTCTAGTGTTTTTCTGATGCCTGGAAAGAGAAATAACCTTTTCCTCCCTCTATATATTTTGTGTAATTATGCATTTTGGGTATTTTCTTCTGGTCACCTCACTGACTTCAGCGGGCACTGCATCAGGCTTTACCAGCAAAAATCCTTAGGCTGGATCTGTAGCAAGAAGGTTTGTTAACTTGAGTGGAATTCTGCAGCTGAGGTGGTTTGATTGTGTTTTGATGAGACTATAAGCCTCTATACATGCATGAATATAAACACATTGATATAAACGCTTACAAAAGTACCCATAGAGAAATTCTTGTCAATTGTGGTAGTCAAGCACTATAGTATTCTGTATTACAAATGACTGGTTCTATTGAACCAGAAGTGTGTGTGTGTATATATATATATATATATATGTTTGTGTAAGCTTGCAAAGCTGCCGTTGCATGTTCTTTATTTTTAATAAAATCAAAATCCAGGATTCAGTAGCTCAGTGAATACTGAGATCAGTGAGTGTTTTGCAGTTTGATGAGAGCATGAGATAGGCCTAGAGTTCTGTGGCTGAGTGGTTTTTTGAGTCCAGTTTCAAATGGTATCTTCAGTTTTACTTTAATGAGGTATGAAGGTACATACTCAGCTTCTTGTTGATCTGACAAAAGCACCAAAGAGATGCAAAAACCTGAGCTTTCATTGAAAACATGGGAAATCAAGGGCCCTCAGCATCTTGCAAATTGTGTGCTAAGTGCCTCAAGCTGAATGACAAAAATTGGAGTTCCCTGAATGGAACTCCAGAGTGCATTTCACATAGTGTGAAATCTCCTTTGAAAATATTCTGGACTATGGTATTAAAATCAATACAAACTAAAAATTAAATGGAACCAAAAAAACCCAACACCAAAATAGATAACCCCAGATCTTCTGACTCACTAGCTCCTTCAACCCAAACTGCATATATCTTTCAGCTGATACAAAAATACTTGGCATTAATCTATTGTTATGAATGTCACTGTTCTCTACAATTTGCTGAAGTTTATATTTTTTGAAGTATTATAATTGGCAGTTTGGCAGAGCATAAAGTATGAGCTAATGAGTTGAAAGAACAGAGTGTATTTGCAAATTCAAAGCATTTATATATGAACTGAGTTTCTTCTGAAAAATAGTATTCTGAGTACCATGTTCTGACCTCACTTGCAACTCCATTATCCCATAGTCAGCACAAAGAGCAACACTTTCTGATATAGTAATTACCTCTGTGTAAAGAATTTTCTCATACTTTGAGTATGTAACTCAAACACAACCTTAAAGTAATCGATGCTCTGCAATTTTCTCAGCACTGATGAAGGTCAGAAAATAGTCAAACATGCCCCTTTGCTTCCTCCGCTGATCTTTGTACATTCAACACCACTTAAACACTTTCCAAAAAGTTGAAGACCATTATTTTGGCCCCTCTTTCCTGTGCAAGACTGCTGGAGTACACTGAAGTACACATTCATTGGAAAGACCCCTCCTATCTAGGCATTCAGATTCTGTGATGATAGACAGAAATATAAAAGCCTAAAAAAAGATCAAGTCAAATGAGCAATGAAGCTAGTGAAGGGTCTGGAGAACAAGGCTTACTAGGAGCAGCTGAGGAAACTGGGTTGTTTTGTCTGGAGGAAAGGAGGCTGAGGGGAGACCTCATTGCCCTCTACAACTCCCTGACAGGAGGTTGTGGTGAGGTGGGTGTTGGTCTCTTCTCTCAAGTAGCAAGTGATGGGATGAGAGGAAAAAGCCTCAAGTTGCACCAGGGGAGGTTTAGAGTGGACATTAGGAAAGGGTTTTTCTTCACCGAAAGGGTTATCAAGCACTGGAAGAGGCTTCCCAGGGAAGGGTTTGAATCACCGTCCCTGGAGGTGTCTAAAAGCTGCAGGACTTAGGGACATGGTTTAGTGGTGGACTTGGCAGTGTTGGGTTTGTTGTTACACTCCATCTTAAAGGTCTTTTCCAACCTAAATGATTCAGTGATTCTATGAATATGCTGCTTATACAAAAAAAGAGAGTTGTCCCTTCTATCAACTGTGATCAGGGAAATTTTGGCTGCACCTTGTAGTCCACCTTCTAACTTTTTATATGGCTTTTATATATTATCTATACATACTTCAAAATGTGGAAGCCAAACCTATAAGAATCATAGGTAGACTTTATACTTGAATTAATGGAATACCTCTGAATTGTCCTTGGTTCTCTATTTAAGTGATGAAGCAGTCCTAGTTTCAAGTTTGTCTCCATAGCAGCAAATGAAGGAATGTCTGTGAGATCCCTGTGTCCCCTAGTGCAGCTGGCAGCTGCTTCATACGGTCTGTGAGATACCTGCTCAAGCATCATCATCGTCAGGCATTTTCTATCCCCAGGACTGTTATTGAAAATCGTTCCAGAAACCCTGGTGTTTATAAACCTCTTCCTAATTTCCAGTCCAGGTATCATAACTCTGCTTTAATAATTGTGGTACCCCTTCACTTTACAGAAAGAATGGCATCTCTGTTAAAGCATTTTTACTTGTATACTATTTTCATCATAGATGAAAAATTAAGTCCTTTCAGAGAAGTCTTGCTCATACACTTAAAGGGATGGTCAATGTTAATAAAAAGAACATTTAATTGGCCTTGGAAAGTCAAATGTTCTCTAGGCCAGTTGTATGACCAAAATAAAAAGACTACATCTTTGCAGGCTGACAGGCTAATTTGGTAGCAAGATAGTTTGATATGTTATCTGCTTTAAAAGTCCACAGAAAAGGTCCAAAAGAATATTACACTCCATACTGCTTCTTAATAACTATTTATTTTTTGTAAAAATGTTATCAAACATTTAAAATCAATTTTCTGAATCAAAAATCCGAAGTGAAATTTCCTTCACAAAAGCTGAATGTCACATAAGTGTTTTTGAGGATCAGGGATCAAATCTTAAAGGCCAAAGCCACAACAGTGCCTAAATATATTTTAGAATTGGCATTCAGGTGCTTCAAATATTTGGCCCAGTAATGCCATGATGGATGAGAACCCTGTATGATTGGTGCCATGATATTTAAAAAACTAATGATTTGTGTTTTAATATTCGCACACACACACTCCCATCAAAGCCTTTGGTTTTAAACAGCAGCCAATGCTGTTTGTAAAAGATTATAATCTGACATGCACGTATCCAGACTTTGTTAACTATCAGGGAAAATTTAAATTGTTTTGAATCTCCTTAAAAAGCCTTATACAAATGTGCATAAAGCTTTCCTTAGTAATTTGCAACATTCTGTCACCCATAAAAAAAGAGTTTTCATTTGGTTCGGAATATGTTTAACAATGTCAATTACTGTGGTAATAAGAGTAAATTATTTCACTGCTGAAAACTGACCACAGTGATACTAAAATAAAATAACTTTTTTGACTAGAAGCTTCCATACTATTAAAATGGCAAATAATTGAAACAGTTTATATGCCTTTTAGTATTGTGTTCGTACAAAATCATGACATGCACTCAATTCATTTTTAACCTAAGATTTCCAGATCCTGTGGTTAGATTACTTGGGTATATAGCTGAGTCAATTAACTTGATAATTTTAACTATAGAAAAATTCATCAAAGGACAATTTTTAGGACACACAGTATTTAGCTACTTACCTGCAGAGGCACCTTCAAATACGAGTTAATAACGGCACTGACGTACAAGAAAAACAGAAATAGAGGGATGTTTAGAGCTTAACAGTAAAAGTGCAAACATGAAGTATTCTACATGCAGAGAAACAGAAAATGTTGGTTGTCTGATAGTGTCTCAGAAGGGGTACAGTAACAATATACAAAACAATGAAGGACACAAAGATTCACAACTTTTCTCCAACCCATTTTTAAACTCAAGCAGAAGGACTCATCTTGTATGACTGGAGTTTTAAGGTAGTAAAAATACTTGTTTATATCATAACTAAAACTCCTCTCCAGGGGCCTGTATAGAGGATAAACAGCCTCTATACTGGGAGTTAATAGAGAACACGAACTTCATGGCAACTAAGAAACATCAGCTGCTTAATGGATAAGGAGACCACCAACTTTGTATTTTTGACTGTGGGATGGGCTTTGGAAGGGCTCTACAAAGGCAAACTGATTCACAGGAGGCTAAGAACAGAATTTGTTATGAGCCAGCAACAATACACTAACTCCCTGGATAAAGTAAGATGTTGCTTAATCTTTTTGTATCACAGTATCATCTAAGAGTGATATATTAATAAAGCAGCCTGCTTAACTGTTCTGCTGTAGCTTACTCCACATTAATTTCCCCGTGTAAACAAGTCCTGGAATTCATAGGGACAAAAAAATTATAAAGATAATATAAATCTCTTATAGTGCAGGATTTGCATTTATCAGATGTTGGTGATTATGAAAGTTATGAAACCATACTTGGCAAATGAGAAATTGGTAGAGTTTGGTGGTCTTTATGTTCCTCGGGCTGCTAGCCTTGTCCTAGAAGCATAAACATTAACAGGCCACTACCATTTTCCTGATGCTCCTGGCACCTATACAGGTGTTCTGTTTTCTCCAGCCCTTCTCAAGGTATGGCATTACTCTGTATTTCCACCTCATACACATGTTAGAATTGTTAACCTATAACTTACCTTGGATTCTACCAGTGCCACATTTCATTTCACTTCGTCAAGGAACTAATGTAACTTCCTGTAAAACAATATGAACCTCTTATCCACAGTTGTGTTTTCATTCTAATTGTAAGATGGGCTAAATTTCCAGTCAGGCAAAATGGATGCAGCCAGTTTCCTAATGCTGCTTCTAAGTGTAAAGCATAACAGTGCCTTTAGCAACCTCTTCATTAAAGGTTTGAGGATGGTTCCTTTAAATTTATGTTGACATTGCTTTCCAGTTTACTAGAAAGAGGAAACTTGCGCTCACAAGGAGACGGTGCTATGGGGGTGGAAAATATACACGATCCAATCAGTGAAGCGGGAGGTGGGAGGAACAGCTGCTTCTTAAGTAATGACATATAAGTAATATTAGTCCCATTGGCTTAATTACATTGTAACCTTAAACAACAAACATCTGTTTTCCATGTTTTCTTCCCAAAGGCCCTGACATTTCGAACAGAACCAAACCTCCTTTTGTTTTTCATGATAAAATAGTTTGAAGCAGTCAATAAGAGGAATGTTATTAGTATTAAAAAAAACCCCAACCCAAAAACAAGATCCACAGAAAAAAATATATCACAGTTGTTCTCATAGTTTTCTTGCCTCCTATATTCTACTTGATTATATGCTACAAAATGCAGAGATGAAGGATGGGGGAAATATCAGATTAAGATGTCAGTATTTTTTTCTCCTGTCCTCATGAATGTTTGCAAAGAACACGTACCTGTGATCTATGAGACATACTTAACTTTCAGATCAATTCTGTTTCCAATATAAAAATAACTGGTGAATCACTGTGCAGATCTCAAACATGTTTTTAAATTCTGTTGTGTTTTCCTTTCTCTCTTTGGTGCATCTACAAAAACAATCCATTTTTAGGTCTTATATACTTGGGGTATGATGTACTGTTGTGATAAAGGGTGAGGGGATCTGGATAAATCCATGTGCCATACAGGAGGTCTGAGTGAATCACAGAAAAAAGGAAAAAATCCTACAGGGCAAAGACTTATTTTGTAGTAAAATTCAGTGTTCTGAAAAATTGTGTTTGCAAGTAGATACTTCTAGATATCAAGTGACAGGTCCCTAGAAATACCTAAAATAGGACAGCTAGGTAGGAAGGTAAGTGGGAAAGGAGGCTGGATAGTCTTGCAAATATGGTTACGTGCTTGTCTTTCAGAGAAACATAGCTAAAATCAGGAAGATGTAGACAGAAATAACCATTTCAGGATGCTGTAAATTGCAGTATATTCATGTATTTCAAGAAGGATACAGTATGCATTAGAGATGGAATTCAGATTTAGAGTGCATTTTAATAATTAATGAAAAAATCCTTAGACTTATATTGTACATTTAATAGATTATATGCATGGTACATACAAGATTAGCTCTGTCTATGAAATTTTATAAATCTGTAGGTTGTGGAAATGCACAGTTAGTGATATGATCCAACCCCCCAAACCCTGCTAATGCACTAACCACACACTTAAAAGACATTTCATTATTTTAAGTCTCATATTAGAATGTGCTGATTGTTAAAGATAGTTGGAAAATAACTTCTTTTCACATTGTCAAAAAATATTTGCAAATACATCATATTCCACAAATACTGAATGTTTGAAATATTTTTATTTGTATTCTAAACATAATAACTTTGTGGTTTGTTATAAAATGGGGCTGAACTTAATTTAAAAGGAGTAAAACCAAATTGGAATCTACAAAAAAATAATAATTTTAGAATGAAATCTTTGTACGATGTACTTTTTGTTTTCCAGGAAGACTGTGCTGTCTTGCATGCAAAAATGGGTAATTCCCAGCTACTTTGAGTCTACCTAGCAGTTATTTTCACATACCTACAATAGGTATTGATTTTAAAATGCTCTTTCTACAGTATCACAACAGAATACCTTTACTTGCTGCTTCCATGACATATGTTAAGGATCTTACCAGAGTAACTGATATATCTTGCCTCAGATCTTCAAGCCATTACCAGTGCCTGATCCATTTTTTGAGGGCTTTGCTCCCGGCTGTAGAATCAGTTAATGGAACGTGCATTCCCCATCTTAACCAGTGTAGGTTATGGACTGGTTAATGAACTGGCATTTTAGCTTGAGCAACTCTTAAAAGTAGATTTTTAACCTAAGAATCTGAATTATGAACTAAAACTGCAGACATTGTGTTCTACAGGCTCTGCTGCAGGGAAATAACTTGAAACAGAAGAACAGAAGTGCATCAAAAAAATAAATCGCCATAGTAAAATTTCTGAGTTCATTTATCAGTATCTTTGCCACATTAGCAGTCTAAATCACAGAAGTACTTATGAACTAGGATGAAGTTCTTCTCAATGTAGTGCCTCTAAATTGTGAGGGAAGGCCATATTTTTAAACGGTAACATAATTTCTGTCGTTTCTTTTTAATTTATAATTAATTTGAAAAGTGACCATCAAAATTAAATACAGTAATCTCACAAACTACATTGATTCCAATCAGTTGTCTTCATATTGTGAATGCCAGCATTAAATTAGATGTCTTAGCAAAGCATCACTTTGGGAGTAATGATAACCCCAGGTGTGTTTCTGTACAGTCTCACATCTTGAAAAGACATCTGCATGCATTCTGTGAATAAGGTACACGACAATAGATCCTGCGTGCATCCTCTTGCATTTGGTTGTGTTAAAATGCAAGTTTGTCAAACAGCCATGGAAGTTTTCACTTTTAAACTGAACCAGTGAGATAAACATTGAAATTAAGTCATCTGACTCCACTGGAAAAACTCTAATTAATGAAGTTCACCATTAATACAGTGGCTTGTGATCTGTCGGCATCCTCTGGTTTATATTGATTTTTCCATACATACTCCTCACTGCTAAATGAAATGCCTAAAATCTAGAAATTTCACATGAACAACAAACTAGTCTGTTCAGAATTTCTACATAGTTTGTTTGATGACATTTAATTCCATAAAATTGGAACTGATTTGCAACACTCCTATTTTTGTGTTTCAGTCCCCATTTATTTTTTGTCTTGTAGTATCTGTTTCTATACTTTCTTTGGGCCGGATTCAAAGCTGTTGCTTTTAATATTGCAATATTTTCTTGGAGCTAGATATTGTTTCACAGTGTATGCTAAGGATATAAATAAGAAGTAAAAATTGCTGAATTGAGATATGTGTTATTTGTGGTTTAGATCCCGTTACCCAGGGCATATCTAAACTGCTAACGATGGCCAGGAAGCAGGCTAAAGCACTGGATCCTTGATCATCCATTCAGTTCCTTGGTTTACTTTGGATCATTCCAAAGCTGGAATTGGAGTGCTCCCAAAAAGCAGGATGAATCAAATCAGTGCATCAAATATAGCTTCCTCTACCTACGCAGTCTTTTAAAAAACTATCTCAGAATGTTTAGCACCCTCAAATGCACCCTCATGCTACTCCCTCGGTCCTTTCTGTCACCTCAGTTTTGTGCTATAAAATCAACCTCTCTGGTAGGCTGCAATGAAGCCATTGCATTATTACAGACACTTTGAAATTTTAAAAGTGTACAATAATGATAACATAGCAGGGCAATAGAACACCGTATGGGGACCAGGAGATTGTGAGATCCAAAGACTAAATACCCTGGATGTGGGCAATCTCCCACAAAAGAGGCTACCCTTTAATAGTGTGGATACTAATCAATCCACTCCACCTGGTATGGGAGTTGTTTAGGTATTTGAAATTGGTAGTGTTGAGAATGTGAGAAAAAACATTCAGGGTTGGCTTTCTGCTCTATCTAAATGATTTTGTATTGAGAGAAAGTAGTTTAAATTAGAAATTTTGTTTTGGTCTCATTCCTAGTTAAGAACAATTCGTCTTAGCAAAAAGAAAAAAAAAAAATGTACTGTCCTAAACCTCTTGGGGGGAAAAAAAGTAGTTTTTGTCTGTAATGAAAGGTGTGGTAGGACCCACTCATGTGTCATCTCTGTACCAGGCCAGTGAAATGGCAGGTAGTGTTGCATTAAGATAGCATGAAGGTTTTCCTAATCAGGATTTAAAAGGTATATGCGGCGTGTCATTTCTGGTGACATTAACTTTAAGAAAAATGTGTAATTGCAGATTTCAGGGAGAAGAAGTATTTGTTGGCTTGTCTAGATTTTTCCTTCTCCAGCTCAACACAAGAAGTCAAATGTAAAAAGTTCAATCAGCCCTTCTTGCACTTGTCAATATCTCCTGAGTTGTAGAAGATGACATTTCCTGTTTGTTAAATTTTCACGGGATCTTGTTCTCTATGTGATTTTTACCTCTGATGAACTTGGGTTTGAGCTGTTACAGTAGGGAATTAAGGACTCAGAAATAACGTAACACACGAACTGTAGGGAAACTATATTCAAGTCCAATTAATGGGTATCGTTCATGGGTAAAGTGCAGAGGCTTGGCTGTGAAATCTAAAATCTCTTGACATATAGTGGAAGAGATTTCTTCTATCATTTCCCGTAACTTGAATGTATGAATAGGAATAATTCTAGATCCTTGTCTGTATCATTGATGCTGTATGTTGGACAAATGAGAACCTCAATGTCTTCATTTCTGTACCCAACTTGAACCATCACTTTCATCCATCCTAACTCTTGTGGATATTGAATCTTTCCATCAAACTCAAAACGTGTGGAACGGACATCATCATCTTCATAGCTGCTATGCTGTGGGTCTTAAAATGCAAAGGTTATTAATAGAGGATACATGTCAATCAATCTGCAAAGACTGTGAGGAAATAATGAAAAAGATGGAACTAAACAGTAAGGTGGCATCAGCAGTGATTGGATCTACTGTGTGTGAATAACCTTTGAGGAGCAGGGCTGAGGGGAAAACTTTGGGGGACTCACTTGTACATCTGTAAAACTCAGTTTCCTTGGATGTTAGCTTCTACTTGGTTTTCAGAACCTTTCAGTTTGTGAGTTCTACCTTAAACAAACAAACAAACAAACAAAAAAAAAGCCAAAAGAATATTAGCTTTCCAGAAGACTACATAGGACATTTTAGTCTGGCAAATAATGCAATGCAACGTAGATTTTCCCTGTTTACACTCAAATAAAACCTAATTCCTTTCAAAATGAACTCACACACAGTGATGGAATCCTTACTCTAAATCAAATAATTATAGAAAAACAGTAGCAGAAGGGAAAGCGAGAAGTCATGTGCTTCACCCCTTTGTGCTCAGGCACAATCCATCCTGTTGCTCCTCAGCCTTTATTTGTACAGTTGATATTTAAAAGTACTTAAAAGCTGCTATTTTTCTCAGTGAGAATTTTCTGTAGGGCCTCATAACTGGACCACAGAATTTGTCCATTCTTTTATCCTAGGATAATGTATGCATTTCTAAGCAGGGAACTTAACCGTCTTCATTACAGAATGCCAGATATTGAGACAATAGGAGCTAAGCCTGTTGTCAACTGCATTTCCAGTTGACATTCTGTGAGACATTAGAAGTCACTACATAGATCTTCAGTGCATGTGGGAGTCATGACATTAAAAATGACATAAAACTTATTATGCAGACAGAAAATAAACATTTTCTTCCCTTAAAGAATTTAAGATTGATGGATAATTACTTTGCTTGCCAAGGAGAGACTTCCATAATCAGTATAAATCATAAGGTCATTAAATTGGTAGGGCAATGAGAAATAAATCAGTGCCCTGAAGATGACTTGTAATTGCTTGTTGCAGGATACATGGCTGAATGATATTTTGTAAAGACCATACTGTGCATCTATCTAATTGGGTTGGATGTGTTAGAGAGTCTATAACAGAGCTAGCTGAATAAGTCAAAGACCACCCACATATGAACCAAATGACTTACGTGTCTGTGGGACACTCAGGAAAATCTGTACTTATTGCTCCATCTCAACTCTATCAGGAAATTCCTAGGCTGCCTTTAAAAAGGATAGAAAAAGAAACAAAAGGTTGATGCAATTCATTTTGTGTAATGTTTCTAAAACCAACGATATGAAGACAAAAGTGACATGCAGTCATAGCGACAGCGATGCTATTTTGGAATGTTCTGCATGTACGTATTTCATAATTGGATTCAAATGACCAGAAAGTGACACTTCTCCCACAAGCAGACAGCTCTTCCTTGTAGCCAAATCTGATAAATAGTTTGGAATCAGAATCTCAAGAAATTAAGACTTTGCAGTTCATGACCTTTAGTACTGTGGGTTTATAAATAATATATTCATCAAAATCAACTTAATTAACATGTGCATTTGCAGGAAGCCAGTAAACAGCTATTCTAAAACGGAAGTAAATTGTGGTACAGGATTATCAGTGGGCTTCACGTTCTAGAGAATTGCCTCGAGTCTGTTTTGCAACTTGGGCGAAATAAATGTGCGTATCTAAAATCCATTTATTCTATTGTTTTCCCTGTGGATTCTGGACTTTTTTGTTCTCAGTTAACATCTATATCAGTCTGGGTTAACTCCGCTAAAATTAATTGGATAATTCCAGATTTCCATTAGTGTCATTTTAACATGCCTGTTACTAGTGAAGTAAAAGGCAGGGATTTAATAAATGTTGTTCATTCAACATATTTAGTTTCAAGCAAATGTATTTGTTTAGTATGGATGACAGTGATACAGTAGTTATATGACATTAGGGCTTAATCAGTGTCTAATTCCTGTTGTGCTGGGAGCTGCACAAATATAGAAAGAGACATGTTCCTTACCTCTACGTGTCTTAAGATTACAAAAGCAAATAATAGGCTTGGCAAAGTGATGCATCATGCAAACAAATTAAAAAAATGTACAATTAACATAGTTTTGTAGTTATGTATTGTAGCTGGGTTTTTAGGTTTTGTCTGTCTGTTGTTTTTCACCTGGGAGAAGACATAATGGAAAGAGGAGACAGTAGGAATAGCCAGATTAGTTACCGCAAAAAAAGCTGGAAAAGCATAAAAAGTGCAGACTACATATTTGCTCAGTAAATTACTAAGAAGAGTAAAGCAAGTCTGAAATGATTATTTAATCTAAATCCCTCAGTTTTATTGTTTGTTAACTGAGAATAGGCACACACGCAAGTTGCTTTGTTGCCACATCTCAGTAGAAAGAAGGGATCAAGAAGTCTCTGAAGCCTTGTCCAGATAATGATCTTGAGTAGCCTTCTTGGGCTTGAACCCTTTCAAAGAAGTTTATATCCTACCAGAACTGGGGAACATACTCTTTTCTCGGCACCACCAGTGGACATTTTCATTTCCACCAGCCCTGTGTGAATACAGAAGGGGAAGACCATAGGGCACTGAATTGCCACAGATTGGCAGTTGTGCTGAATCTTCATGGTCATGTCATCTATGCTTCACATGTTAGAGGAAGAGGAGCTGGTCCTCCTGTTAAGCATCTGAGCATGAATGCTTATGTGTAAGGGGTTTGGAAGATTAGGTAACATTTTTGAGTCTCCAGGGCCAAATGTCTGAGAACAAATTAGACAGACATTTAGGTGGGGAAGTAGACTAAAAAGACTTTTACCTGTTTTCTACAGTTCTGTGATAGCCCCACGCCATTCCTTTTCACTTTCCCTACACATCCACAATGACCTGGTAAGAGAATTGCAAACGTGACAGATGCAATTTCAATATTACCTGGAGAAGCAGATGGGAAGAGGGAAGCCAAAACCATTTCTTATTTTATTTTGGGAATTAAAGTTGAGGATAAGAGGTGTTTTCCCTTGGCTAGGGAGGCGGAGGGAAAGGAGGGATAATGCCAGCTGCTCTGTTACTCATGAAAGCAAGATCTCACTAATTTGATGTTCTTCTCCACCTACATACAGAGAATAATCATCTCCTAAAAATATTTATACATCCATACTGATTTCAAATAGAACACATGCTTCCAAAAATGTAATAAAGAGATGTATGTTCCAATAATGAAGGTTATAAAATATTTAAATACTTCCTCCGCTTCTTTCAAGAGGAAATGCCAAATAGCAAAGAGGAAGGAGATTCCAACTTCTCTTGTTTTTAGTGTGAGGTTCTTATTCCCCTTTGCTTTATCACTCTCTTCTCCCAGAATAAAAACCTATTACTATTTTGTGATGCATATCCTGATCCAAACTTCATACATATGCATTGCCATATGTTTCACACATCGTATGCTTTCCTTAGTTTCATTTCAGGTTCAACATCAACACTCTTTACCCATCACGCTTATATACACATACTTTGTTCATTTCACACATCTTCCTATGTTTGCAGAGTTGAATAGAGAAAGAAGTTGAATTGACTATATATCTTATGGGGAAGAAGAGACTTCAGCCCATATCTAGGCCCTTCTGTGTCATCCGTACTCACTGACTGCTTGAAAAGAATAACATAAGATTGTCACTGACTGCACGGATCCAATCTAAGCTCCCTTGCTTGTACAGGAGTAGAATTTCAGTGAAATTAAGAAAAGCAATTTTATGTAAAGCATCAAGAGGAGAAATTGTAAGCAGTTTTGGGTATCTCTAGGCAGCCTTACAAAATGGAATTTTAGATTCCTTGTCACCTAGTGTAATCCCTTGCTCAGTTTAACACCCAGGTTATCCTGCGGACAGGTAGTTGCCTGAGTAGGGATACTCAGAGGCACAACCTAGAGCAAAGATGTAGCTTGCTGCCTGCAGGCAGCTCAGGATGCTCAAGACAAGGGACCTAGTCATATGTTTTAGACTCCAAAGAGGGTATCAGGGTTTTCCAGACAATGAAGTCCCAGCACTATAAAAGAAATCCTGCTTCTAATGAGTGAATGGTAAAGAAAATAGAACAGAAAGGAAAGGCTTCAGGTGGTTGTTCCCAGCTTTACATCTCCTAAGAAACTGCTAGGGAACTTCCTACGGAGGACTTTTCATATTTGAAGCATTCTTCGAGGATATTGCAATGGAGAGGTGAAATGACTACTACACAGGGCACACAGCAGATGTTCCCCTGGAATTTTAAGTGGTTTTCCTGGAAGTTTTGTTGAAGTCTGGGATTCTTTTTATTTTGGGGGGGTTAGGAGGCATACTGTGATTTACCTGCCAGGCAGCTGAGAAAGGAATTGTAAAGAATTTATTTTTTTTTCCCTCACTGGAAATTAAATGATATAGCAGCCCTTTTCCTAAATTCTGCTTTCTTTTAAGTCCATAATTATATCATTAAAGTATGCTAATACACTTGAAACAGGTGTCCTAAAATAGCATTTCTTAATATGTTTAAATTTTACAGTCTGCACTTACAGTGTATGAGAATCAGTGCTTGGAATCGTGAATCTCAACATTTCCAGATTTACAATAGCATTAGGCATTCCACCAATAGCTTTAGGGTCTTACGTGGGAATAGTATATGCATTTCCAGACAACGATCCTTTTGATTTGTTTTCTACTTAGCATTTTAGTTATGGCTATGGATAGGAAGTATTTATGTTGTGGATGCTTAAAAACAGATTCCAAAATTAAGAGTTCTTTTATGTTTTAGAAGAAGAAAATGTTTGCTTGGTTTATTGACCTGTATGGTAATCTTTTGGATGTCAAGCTGAGATACCTAGTGCTGTTTCATGTTATTCATGGACAAACTGACTTTGGACCTATTTAGATATCAAAAAACAAATTTGCAATTTTTTTGGAGAGCCTTATAGTCATTAATTTTACATTACTCATAATGCAGTCAGTGTTCCTATGTATGGGGTGGCTAACCAAAACTTTACTTGGGTAGTAATTCTGTTCTGCTGATACCTGAGAAAAAGCAGATGGGTTTTACAAATTACAAATGTTATGGTTCTTAGTCTGAACAGCATACACAGTCTGGATGTTTTCATTTATAACTCTACTGTCTCTGTTCAAATATACTTCATTTTTCACTGTGTTTTGCAGTGAAAATGAGACATTATGTAAAATAACTCATAGTGATTTGAGTGCTCACCTGGGAATTGGAACACCTGAGTTCATCTCCCTTCTCCAAATCATGTCATGTACAAGCAGTGTTTGGGGAAGGAGACAGGAATTAAGTGTTGGTCAAGGGTACAGCTGCCTTAGTAGGATCCTGTTCCTAAATCACTGACTTGAGCTGCTCACGGCAACAAACCCCAGGGTACGGGTGTGAGCTATTGCTTTAGAATTCCGCAATATTCCAGTTCATCACCACCTCTAACCTTTGTTGGTGGAGGCCCCTCCCTTGACCTCTACCCTTTCAGAACCCTAAATATCAGAGGAAACAACCATTCATTTGATATTTATACAGATAAGAATACAGCTTTATTCTCATTTGACATTTATATACAGTTACATTATGGTTTTTCAGATAAATGTCAAATGAAAGGTTTCCAAATCTGACATTTTTTAATAGTATGCCTAAAAATGTTGCAGTCAAATGAAGGACTGTGATTCATGTGGCACTTAGAATGGTCTACCTGTCTTCTGCACACAACCTGAAGACTAATTCCAGCTAAACAGAGATCAGTATGGTAGCACCTAACCAAAAAGGAGAACAGGAGCGTTCTCTGTGGAATTAAAGTTGAAGCAAAAAACTACATTTTCAGGTACTAGACACCCTGACTCTTAGTATCAAAGAAGGAGGTGAATAACCCTTTTAACTCCATCAGACTCCAATACTCTCTAAACAGTTTCATCTAGATATTTCATACACGGAAGGTTTAATGTTTAATACCAGGTTTACTTATTTGTAGATACGTGACATTATACATGATTTTGATTTAGCAGAGTGATGCCACAAGGTACTGAAATCACAATACCTGTGCAGATTACACTCACAGAATACAGGAATTGCACTGTACAGCTGAACCACAATACAAGGCACCTTTAGTCCAAAGATGCAATTGATATTGTGAGCTCTAGACCTGTCTTTTCAACAGCAATGTGTATTTCCTTGTGAGGTGTTCCTATCTTAATTTCTGCTTTTTTTTTTTTTTTCCATATTTCTATGAAATCAAATATATAGAGTTATTTCAGCTCTTCATGGGGCATTTTATTCAATTATACATACCACCCTTATCCTGGCAGCATGCCCAGAAGTATCTCAGTGTGGTTCAGACAATGATCGTTAAATGTCATTAATTACCTCCCTGGAACGAGACAGTGAAGAAAGTCCAGAGTGAACTAGTTTTTGTTGTCACCTAGTTCTACATGCTTTTGTCTCCCTCATTTCTCCCACAGAAGAAAAAGGGCTGCTCACCACTGCCTCCTATATCCCTTCACTGTTGTTATCTACCATCCTCATTAAACGGCCACAAGCCAAAATCTCCTTTAAGCTCTGTATACAAATAACTGTATACAGTTGAGGCTGCCTTGGGCTCAGTTTTCATTTAAAACATGTGCTGGTCTTTAGAGTTATATGCCCATTCAGCCCTCCCAGAAGAGTAAACTGAAATCAGAATTAGACTGTTAGCTTTTGAAATAAGAATATACTTTGAAAATAAATTCTTATGAATTATAAAAAGGTACTTCTTTTGCTTTAAATCCTAAGTTTGAAGATGAATCCCATAACATCTTGAGATAGGCAAAACTGTTACTGACATTTGTATTTTGTTCATGAAAAGGAGTTTCACCCATCAAGAATTTTTAATTATATTGGCTGATCATTACAGCATTGCAGATGTGAGCAAGCATAATGCTTAAAGGCAGAAAGAAAATCTGTATAATGAGGACCCTTTTCATCATTTTGATGTATGTGCAGATGAATGATGGCAAGGTAGAAGGGAGAGAACTAGAAAAATGCTGGAATGTAGAATTATGAAACTGAGTAACTCCATATTTACCAACTGCTCTCTCTTGGATATTTTTTTCTTGGATGGTGAGGGAAGCAAACAAACCTTAAACCCATTCTTTCATGTTATTTACTTCATAATATATGAAAACATGTCTTACCATCATAGACTAATCACCAGGAGATAAATCTGTCAATACAAAACATTCCCAGCATGGCCCCTGATCAGTATGGCACTGCAAAGAACAAAACAAAACCAACATTGTCAAAATATAATTTTTGTCTTTTTTAGATGGACAGTTCTGAACTAGACAGAAGGGTTTGTCTGAAGTTTGTCAGACATGGGAAGTCTATGGGAAAAGATGCAAATTGAACTTGGATCCGGATCCGAGTTAACCATTAGACTGTTGTTCTTTTAATTCCCAGAGCATACACTGAACATCCCTAAGGACATGACTGCAAAATTGAAACCTCACTAAAAATATTAGTCCTGATTTTAACAAACATGACTTTAACTGTTCTAGATGAAACATACATGTTATTGAACAAGGAATTTAATTATTTGTCCTTAAATACAGGGAGTCTTTATGCCTGTTTATTTGTTTCATTCTGTTGTCACAGAAAAAAAAAATCCCCCAAATTTCCTTCCAGGTTTGGATTTTCAGTATCATTTTACCACTGTTGGCTAAAAGAACTGTCATAGGGAAATGGACATAATCAGACTTTGTGAAAATCATTTGAATTTTACTAAGAATAAGAAATATAACTTCTTTTTTTTTTTTTTTTTTTTGTCATAAGATTAAATATACACCAGAGTTGGAAACACTTATTTGGCTCTAATCAACATGGTATCTGGTTTGGTATTCTTCCTTTAAGATAGCAAATGTTCCCATGGAAGATGCTGCACATTGATGACTTTACATTGCACTTCTCCGCTGTTCAGCTGGATAGCCTGGGTCAACTCTTCAGGAATTGAGCCATTTGTTGGATTTCTGAATACCATAAAGGTAATTAAGCTCCTCTCCCCCTCCCCCGCCAAAACTAATTGTAATGAAAATTTAATTCACCAAAATATGTAAGCTAGATGCCAGATATGAACTTGACAACCTTCACATTTGATTTAGATGGATTCACATTGAACATACCCTTGCATTACTGAGTAGTTTAACATTAGTGAAATTAAGAGGAATAATGCATTAGATCTCTGTCTTTGCTGTGTATCTTTTTATCCTTATATTCTTTTGAAAAATGTATTTCTAAACTGACATTACAAAATAACATATAAAGTAACCTGGAACAGAAAAAAAATTGCTTATTCTATCAGCAGAAAAAGAGGAAAAAACACAGAAAAAACCCAATAAGAGATATTAAAGAATGAGTTCTACTCTACTGAACTGTTCAAAGATACTCCACAGACCTTTAAAACTCCATTTTATGGCATATGCCATCAAATAAAGTATCTTTTTGCATTTTACTCATTACCTATCCCTATACAAAGAAACATCTTAACATAGATTGGAACAAATTAGTCTGCTTCTTCAAAAACATGTACTTTCCATGAGTTTAAAAGAGAACTTAAAAAAACCCAACCAAAACATCCCTTTTTAAACATAGACCAGTTAGTTAGAGAATAACTACTATTGGCACACTTGGAATTTTGTTATTCCACGCCTGGGCCAGGTTTATCTTCTCACCATGAAAACAAAATTCACATCTGCTTAAGTTTTTTTAGTAATTTATAATCCCAACCCCTGAAATTAGAAACAGGTGCCAGTTAAATGAAAAGGCGATGTAAAAAACCCGACACAATATGTTTTCCATAAGATGGGGGAAGTGTAAGAAAGGAGAAAAAGATTGTTTCAAGTCATACAGTCAGAGAATCAAGGAACCCAAATTAACAAAATTATCATGAAGATAAGATAGGATCATTAACATTATTTTATCCTTACACATTAGGATCTGAAAGAAGTTGCATAGCCAGCAACATCACTAGTTCCCCATCAGTTATCTGATATTAGAGAATCTGAGGTAAGAAAGTCCATTATGGTTTCTTAGTCTGGTCTCTATTCTGGAAGCATTTGACTTCAGGGGTTTTGGTGGGTTTTTTTCCCTTTCTCCATGAGAGAACAACTGATCATACATTGGTGACTGCTATACAAAATAACCATGTCAGCAGATAATCAAACTACCAACTCTAAAGAATATCTAAAAAGATGGTCAAAAGGTAAGACAGGACTAAAATTTTAAATTAGGCTACCAGACTGACTATATCTGGAGAAGGGAGGATGAGATTTGAAATGTGTGTTTTCACATGAGTTATGGAATATCTTACTGGCTAAAATTTGTTGGCAGGAAGTTATTAAAATAATACCTGTAAAAGTAAACATATATGAGACTACTTCATTTTAAAAAGGCTGTATTAGACATACACATTGTTCAGATAAAGGGGCAATCCAGTTCCTTACAGTAATTAGGTCCTAAAAAGACAGGTTGGGTAGGAGACAATCTACATAGCATGTCATTCATTTTAAGGCTGTGCTGGAATAATAAAAACTGATTTTTATTTTATTATTTTTTTTCTTGCTAAGAAAGAGCCAGGTTTATAGCCAGAATGTTAGGGGAAATGATACTGTCAAAGCACAGAAAACAAGTAAGAGACCATTTGATAGCTGTTTTGCTTTTCAATGGATCCTTTACATTCATAGAGCTTGAAAGTCACAGTCTGTCAGATGGCTTCAAAACTACATGAATAATTTTGTGAAACCCCAAAGTACGAACTAGATGTTTCATCTTTACTTTCTCTCAAGGTCTTCTGTTCAGATGATAGAACTCAGGACTTTAAATTTAGGGATATAAGAGAAGTCATGACATAAAACTAAATAAAGACAGATTTTAAAACATTTGAAAAGTATAAGGTTATGAAGTCCTCTTACTTTTTAATTATAGAGATGTAATTCTTGAGGAAATGTGAGCATTAAAGTCCTAGTTCTCTTTGACGTCATAAAAATCAGAAATAAGTAATTTTCTGAGACTCCCTAGCCCTTAAAGCTGCCTTATTTTACAAGGAAAAGAATTATTAATTTACCACATGGAAATTGCATTTAATGGAAATGGAGATTGACTTCTAGTTGTCTCTGTTGCAAGTGAACACCAGAAATTAAAACAAAACTATTTGCATACTGTAATCTAAATACTGCACTTCTATATTACTTTTATTACCATTTATAAAAAAAAACAAAACCAAAAAAACAGAAGGAAGAAGAGTATATTTATTTTTTCATACTATTTTTAAATAGTATTACACTATTAATAAAAGTGAGCATTTCTGATTTGTGTCCAAGAATGTTAAAAAACATGTTGTTTGAAATAAATGCTGAAACAATTAAAATTATATCACTAAAAGAAGTCTTAGCTCCACTAAATTAATTTAAACTTGAAAGAATATTCTGTTCTCCTCTATGTACGAACGGGTTTGAGTGCTCAGGAACTTTATAGCGAAACAAATCTTTAATACGGTACTAACATGTTTGAAATTAGAGTGTTGACTTTAATTTTTAGCGACCCAAGGAAAACTTTGCTTTTATTAGGCATGTTGAAGGAGCAAGGAACATGTTTTGCTTCAGAAATTTTCTAGCATTTTTTTTTCTATTACTCATAGAAATACAGAATTGTCAAATATTATTGTAGAAAATTACCAGAATGTCTAATTTTGGAACAAACCAAATTAAAATTTTTTCTTGACCTTAAAAAACTTTTTTTTTTTTTTTTTTTTACAGTTTCTTATTAAGCTCTTGACTTTTTCACGTGGCCCAAAACCTACATAATCAGGTGTAGTCAGGTGCCTACATTTTTCCTTTGCCAGAGACTGGGAGGGTTTACACATTTAATAATATTGTTATAATTGTGGTCAGGACATTCTCCTGATGGTGGGAGTCTTGGATTTTTTCCTTGATTTCATACTGTCTCCAATGACTCAGTGACTCACAAACTTAGGAATACAAGGTAGAGTCAAAGTTCAGTTCCTTTCAGATTTGCTGTGAGACACAATACAATGGACATCTCATGATCTTTTATCCTTATGAGTTTCAGCGCTTCCAGGAGCTGATGTAAGCAGTGGTTTTAGACTTGGGCATCTAAATTCTCATTTATGTCCTAGACAGGTAAGGTGTTTACCCAATTTTGCTCTAAATACATAGATCATACGTGTAAAGGTCAAATTTAACAGGGCTGGAAGATAGAAATTGATTCCAGGGGTAGGGTCAGGAAGCATCAGGGTAGGGCAGACTGTGTACCAAGCTCTTTCCTGATGAAAGAAGAAACTATTGTATTCAAGCCAAAACATATGGTGGGAGGAAGAGGAGGGGCTGCTTGCCAAGCCAAATATAAGGAGGCACTGCTCCTGAATTTAAGGAGCAGCAGTAGATGGAAGAAGAGCTAAAATGAGTTTTTCTCTGACCATTTAAGAAATATTTATGATAGATCTTTCTCAGAGAGAAGGGGATTATTGGAAGATCACACTGCTGCTCAGTGTTTTTTAAGAATAATTACTTTCTTCCCTATTCTGCCCACATGCTTGACATTATGTCAGCGTAAAAGAAGGCATAGCTCATGTTTCAAGTAAGTAATTTTTCATTAACAGAGGCATAAATCTTGTGACAAGCAGCAGTGGTCTTCAAATTGCCCAAACCAGAGCTTCTATCACTTATTCAAGATTCTTAATTATCTACAGTAGGCTCTGAAAGCAATACCATAACATATGACTGAATTTGAAGATAAGAGATCATAATTTTATTTTAAGGAATTTGGCTGTATAATAGTGATATTATACTCTGAAATCTGCTTTCTATTAAATTTTATTGTGCTTGGTCTTTTAGCATATGGATTTTGGTCAGATCTTAAAGAACACATAATTATTGTATTTTTAGACATATGGTAAGGTAACTTTGTTGAGAATTAGATATTTTGAAATTAAGCTGGTCTCAAAGATTTTCACAAAATCTAATAGATGGTATTTTTGTGGAAAATTTAAAAACAGAACATCCTTTACCTGAAATACCTTAATGATCTACACATTGTGTTAAAAATGTCCTCTTTATGAATGAAAATTTAACAGTAGTTCTTCAATTTCAGCATATCTAAATTAGCATGTTAAAAGACGACGTGTGGGAAATTTTGACTTTAACTCTGCATATCATTGTCATGATACTAATTGTGAAAGCTTGTCTGATTTTTGAGAAGACATCTGTATAAAATTGACCTACCATTTTACTCACTGATGCAGCATCACGAAATAGTAGTACGGCCTGAAAATCGTGTCCCTCTAGTAAAGAAAAGAACCGAATGAGTTTTAAGACGTCATGAGCAAGTCTGCATTTAGGTTTACTACCATTCACTGTCTAGAAAGGATTCATTTTTAGTTGAACTTTGGCATTAATCTTGAGCATCGAATTCAATCTCTCTCCCCCATGCTCTGTTCTGTTACTCTATATTACTTTGGCTTTTCTTCCAGAAGAACTTTGGCAGTAAAATGAATGTTTTCAGCACCTGAAATATAGCGCAATTATGGGAATTTCCTGAGTTGAGCCCCTGTTTGGGGAAGATATGCCAGTCGGGATTGTGACAGGAGTCAGCAGAGTTCTCCATGAGGAAGGAGGGAGCAGAAAGTTCAGCTCCCTGGGAAGACTGTTCCCTGCAGTGTCCTTCAGTACTCATCTTCTTTTCATTTCCAACTCTAATGAACACAGCCATGATGGACTGTTGAGAGAGAGACGGTCATCCAGTGCAGCAGGCAGAACACAGTTAAGGGCCAATAGCTCTGACACAGCAAGGAGGGTAAAGCTGATGTGTAATTCACGGTGGAGCATAAGACAAGGCAAAAAAAAATTAGGGTAAAAATGGAAAATTTACCTAAATGTGTACATTTGGAGGATTTCTCAATCCCTAGACTGTTCATATTAGAACAAGGTCTATATGCACAATGGGGAATAAAAGCCAGAAGATAGTGGTTTTTAAATCTTAAATTTTAGTGTAATTTCTGTTTTTTTTTTTTTCTTTGGCTGTAGCTTTTTTCCTTGGATTTACTGCATTGAACACATGACTGAAATAAATATGTGTGTACTGTCTAATATGCTGCTTCTCTCAAAACAGTAATTCAAGATGAATCTCATTAAAAACCCTCTTTCTGAACAGATAAACAAAGCCGTAATGTATTTTTAATGAGGTGAGGTGATTTCTTGCTGTGCAAATGTGCCTAGACCTGTAAAAACACCGTTTTCTTTCTACCCAGTGAGGATAATGATGAGTGTTTATCAATGCATCATTGTCCTATTTGCTGGTAAGACTGACCTAGTGAGCTACATATAGGAACTAGGGACTCCTCTGCCACTGAAAAAGGTCAGTATTGCTGTTCTGAAATTGTAATGTTTCATTGTTTGAATTGTTATAATGTCATTGTCATAAACTTCCACAATCTTGTTTGAATTACAGCTTTTGGTTGAATTTGTCATGACTTTTTAATGACTTTTTTTTTTTTTTTTTTTTTAATTAGGCTTCCCTGTTACTTCTGCTAATCACATTCAAAGTGGCACCCATCAGAACTGGAAGGGATTTTCTTGGGGTTTACCATGCTCTGAATGAAATCAGACTCTTCCTTTCTGAAAAACACTTGCTGTCATCTTGAAGAAGCTTCTTGGGAAATACAGAATTGTTTGGTTAGCAGTTTTCATTTATCTTTTTTTAAAGAAAAAAAATCTGTGTCTCTGAGGGAAGTATGGAAAGGTTTGAAATAGAGCAGGATAGGTGTTCTCAAAGCACAGTATTTTTAGAAAACAAACCCAGACAGAAGGCTGAAAAATACCTGAAATGCAGCTTCTGAGGTCCAGAAATTTCACTACCACTGTTTCACAAAAAAATGACAGGAAACAAAGTGCTCCCAAATGAAAGTAAATTGTACTCTATATCCAAACCCATCTGAACCTCTTGATTCCACTTAAGATAAAGTGCTGTGGTTGTTATATATCAGACACTTCAGATCATATTAGAATAGGATGGTGACCAAAAATGCATGATTTTATGTACTTTTACATTATGCTGAGGTATTTCAATTCTTGTTTTCCTTAGTGTTACCTAAATTGTCTTCTGATATTTACATATTGCTATTATAATGATTATTCCTGGTTTTGGTTTGGGTTTGGTTTTGTTTTTACATTTTAGTCATGGTAACAGGTAGAAGTTGTAATCTGGATCACAGACTTATTGCAAATTTATTTGTAATTTTTTCTACATTTTATTTCACACTAAATAAATACTATTTCTTATTG
Organism: Athene noctua; assembly: GCF_965140245.1. Classification (NCBI taxonomy): domain Eukaryota; kingdom Metazoa; phylum Chordata; class Aves; order Strigiformes; family Strigidae; genus Athene; species Athene noctua. The sequence continues at coordinate 5,161,240 of NC_134050.1, read as the reverse complement.
TCTTCCTAATGTTTAATTTACGCTAGTCATGTGATTATTACTCATACCTAAATTTAGCAAAGCCCTAAAGTTCAGAGTTATCTGTGATATTAGGCATTGGGAAAGTTCAAATTTATGTAAAATCTCTGCTTTTGGGTACTGGCATAATGTAAGCTGAAACTTTCAAGGAAGAGGCATACTTTGATCAATAGATATTTGAATTAATATCTAAATGGTTAATGTATAGATAGATCTGAGAGAATCTTGGAAACTAGTTTCCTTCATTTCCTATTTGTTGACACACTGAATCCATATAATAATTATTTATTCTAAATTGACTTCCAAGAGGTTTTTAATGCTGCAAAATTTGGAAGAGTATTTTGTGAATTACTGACAGTTTTTTCCACTTGGGACTTCTTGTGGAAACGTACATTTTTTTAAATATATCTAAGGCCAACTTGTTAAATGATCAGTAATAACAAATACTGGTCTCAGTGTGCAGATTCTAGACAAAGACAAGGAAAGTGGTTTAGGAGCGTTTAATTTCAATGAATGGACATTACAGTTTTGAAGAAAACTGAGCACTGCCATCTTTTGCTAGAAGAGACTAACTGCAACTTTCAGATGTCAATATTCGGTCTGATTTGTACACACTGCTTTCTGCCAGAAGGTTTGTTTACCACCAATAATACAGATGATTTTTCTTACTAAACATGAGCAAGAACACTTTCTGTATTTGCTGAATATCTGCCGAGGGAGAAGACTCAAGCATGAACACAGTTATGGACAAGAATCAGGATCTACAAATGAGAGCACTTTAGGCCGAAACCCTAAGAACAGATAGGTTCTTTTTTTACAACAAAGACAATGCATTCACGTTTGAATTGTTAATGTAGGCAATAATTTAAGAAAGGAAAAAATCTACCTACGTGTTACGTATATACTGCTGCTGAATCATAGAAATATAGAGATCAAGTCTATGGTGGTCAGAAAGTCTTTGTTTTCTGTTGTGTAGCTCAGGGAGGAAAGGGTGAAGTGACAAATGGCAGGTAATGTACATGAAAATGCAGAAACTTTGACGCCTCAAATTTTAATCATCGTGTATTATGGCAGTGTAACAAGAATGGTGCTGCACAATGAAAAGGAGATTGTAAGATACAGTTTAGTGAAACTTCACAGTAGCTTTCAAAAGTGGGAGTTCTGTGGCTTTAAAAAGGTTATCAACTCTTCAGTTTTCTAAGCAGAAAGAAGTGCAGATCCACACCTACCATATTTGTATTCAAATTTTGTCATTTGTATCTATTACTTCTTGTCTGAATACTTGCTGACACTTTTATAACAAGGCAAATGAGGTCTCTTAAATCTGCATTAGACTGTAATTCTTTTGCTGAAGATGTATGGTAGATAACCTTTGGACAACTGCAGTTTGATGGCAGTATCTCAATATGAGTTTAAAAACAAAATATATATATATTTAAGAAATGTTTTAAATGGGCTTATAATATATTCACTGCATTCCTCCCATACCGTAGATTCCCACCTGGAAGTTCAAGATGGTTGAAGATGCTTATGGCAAAGGAGTGAATATGCCAGGTGAAGGAAGGACCCTTGTTCATGTGAGTGCTGAGATTAAACCATCCTTTCACCTGAATATTCCTAGTTACAAACATTTGGTCTGAGCATGTAGAACTGCCACCAGCCATCATAACCGCAGTAGGGAGTGTGAAATGTGAATTACCCTCCACGACTGTGGCTGTAAAGACTTCTTTATATTTCACAAAGACATGCCACCCGAGTTTGAACAGTAGGTATATCTGAAAGGGCTACTGCTATATTCTTGCTCTATCGAAGTCCCAGGGGATCTAAACTCAACAGGCAGTCCTTTTTTTTTTTTTTTTTCTGGGAATAGCCATATTTGTACTAAAAATCTATCAGTGTGCTTTACAACCAAAATTGTTTTCAAAACCACCAGCAATAGTCTAATGTATACATGTATTTTTCTTTGGTGTCTCTAAATTTAATTTCAAGTTTACAGTGCTTGTGCAGATATTAGGGAATCTGATTCATTCATGTTTTAAATTTTCAAATGGTCCATTTTCCTTAAAATGTATTGAAGAAAATAATATTTAGATTTATTTATATTTTACATGTACAGGAAATTAAGTGGATTGTATAAAATAAGTAAGAAACACTATCAGATCTTAGTCTTTTTATCTGTCAAAGGCCTGAATTTAGTGTTATTCCAGTAGCTTGGATGAAGCTTTGGAAACTGCATTAATTGCCACACAGCTCATCCTGTAAAAAAATGAAGTGGGAAAAAAGTCGACTAGAGATTTAGAAAAGGTACGACATTTGAGTTTTATTGTCAGCGGAGGTATTTGTGTCTTCCACAAGTGTGATTCGAAACAAACACATCAGTATCACTCATGGCTTTGGGAAGTCTCTGAGAAAGTAGAGTAATTTATGTGAACTCTTGTATATATTTTGATGTGTTGGGCATGACTGGTGTGAGTCTGAATTTAGGGAAGTGTACAGAGCTCTGCCTTGCCCTGGAGAGTCTTCTAAATTCTGAGAGATAATATTTACAGAATATTTAATAATCTGAGAATGCTTAGAAATTTATGATGGATGGATGGATAAGGAAGGAGGGAAGGAGAAGGAAGGAAGGAAACCCATTCTGACATTCCTGAATTCAAAGAACTGTCACTCAGTCTAATGCTGCGTACCTCATGATTCGTTTTAACCTCTGTTCAAGATGAGAAGAAACCCCCTTGAATACAACTAGAGGAAAAATTACGGTTTTGTAGGTTTTTTTGTTATGTAGAAGCTGAAATTAAATTAAGGAACTAAACTTCTACATTTCCAATCTGTACTTTAGAACATATGTAAACAGTGTCACTGTGAAGAGTACTCCATTCCCATTTAAGGAATATTTATTTTCTTCAAAATTAAACTACTGTTACTTGACACATATAAATAGCATATGTTTTCACTAGTTTAAAAAAACCCTACACAATCAAACATTTAAAGTATAATGTTTAGACCCTTTTAATACTATTAAAAATCAGAGAATAAAATTTCCTGCATGCAGATGATTATGAACTCATATTCTATACCACTCTAAATCTACTTTTCTTATAAATAGTGCTATGAGATTTATATATTAAATGTTTCATGTCCAGGTAAATATCACATACACACTTTTCAATCTTTCTGTATAGCAGTTGTTTTATTTCTTATAAATCTATAAGAAATATTCAATTTTTGCTAACAATGTCAGTGTGCAGCCAAGTCCTTTACAACAATACAGAACACTCTGTAATTTTCCCTAGAGCTGAAAACTCTTTCAGATGAACATGAGTCAGGCATTACTTTCGGGAACAATGATGCTAAGTTGTAGATGCTGCTAACCGTTCCCATGAATACTGCCTTTAGGAGGAAGTACATCAAGTGTCAGACATGATGTGAACAGTACTTTGTTGGAGTACCTGTTAGCATAACTGATGTTTTCAAAGACATCGCTGTATGTTGTCTTGCTCACTTTGAAGAGAAAGAGGTAATTAGGTTGACAAAGGAAACAAGGGTAGCACAAACCAAATACATGAAATTGATTATATCTTGCTGAATGATTTAAGTATGGGTCTATATTCAAATCTCCTTGGCACTTTTTGATCCAGGATAATTTTATATTAAATATTGGTTATTCAAAATCTAACACCACCCTATTTATTGGAGAATTACTAACAATAAACAGGTTGGTTTTGAGCACCATGATCATAGTTCTGAGACCTCTTTTCATCTTTGAGACACTAGCTCAGCTTTTCCAGCTTCTTCTAGGAGCCTGCACTGTAACTGTGCCCTCTACTTGAAAGTCAAGCCATATGGTTGGAGTCAAGATGGTTACTTTAGTAATTAAACTCTTATTAGAAGCAGGAGAGAGCACAAGGTGGCAGAAAAAGAATTAACTAAATCTTTTAACATGATTCATATACTTCTTTTTGCAAATATTATTACCTTTCCAGCAGAGGCTTTAATCTGATTAATATCTCTATTATTTATTTCACTTCAGGTTCCATAAAGGCAGATGGGATAGATGTTGTCTCAGATTTCTGATGATTTTGTTAACTTTTGTCCATATTTCTACTTACTCAAAAAGAAAAAATTTGGTAAATATTTTCAAAGTTGTCATATTTCAAGTGAGCATTTAGAGTATTTCACTGTGTGATAAGATGAAAATTTCATAGAAATAAACTTCTTGGGTACACACAATTTTCATAGAATGCATGAATGTATAGAGTTGATTTACTGTAATGACTGTTCTAAGTAACTTTTTCTTAAAACATCTTGATACAAAGCTGGGATTTCCGAAGTTGTCTATGATTAAAGTTTTCAAAACCTCTTGTCCTGTATGTCCTTATGCCGTACATAGTATTACTACTCTGTGTATAATGAATGATACATGAAGGGCTGTTAGGAATTTGTGCTGTAGGGGAAGACTTTATTCTGAGTCATGAACAGTGATGAACTGTAGACTCATTAATTTGATTAAAAACATGGCTCATTATAGCCCAGCTGGTTATGCAATTTTTAAATAATACATAGTTTGTCAGAGATCTCATTAATTGGAGTTGTTATGTGTTTTGTTTATTTTTACAGCTTTTTGATCTAAACTGTTGTATTATTATGCTTTTTACATCATCAAATTTGCCACTGGCCAGGCATATGCAACACCTGCATGTTTGCAACGTAATCTTGCCAATCCTCACTAGATACTTACTTGAGTTTTTAGCTTTTTGGTAAGGTTTGGAGTCATGAATGACTCAAAAGATGAATATATTGCATAGCTTCAATGCTTGGCCCATCTCTGCATCCATTTTGAAAAATAATTATGTAACCCAAAAGTAGTGTTAATAAAGAAGCTCATAACACAATTTAAACAATACTTTAAAATAATATTATTTTCTTTTTTTTAGACAGTAAATTCAAATAAGATACAGTTAACAAAAATCTACTGAAACACTAGTTCTGTAACTTCTTTCACGCACATACTTGCTTTCCCTGGTGGACAAAGTTATTAAGGTCACGGTGATAAGATTCTTTCTATGAATTGCTCAGTATTACATAGCATGAGGCAATCAGCAATAAATAAAATATTATTCTGAATCACCTCAATAGATGCTAAGCCAGTAGGTAGCAAACAGGCAGTAAGAGTTTAAAAAAAGGACTGAAAAGACAATGTTGAAAGAAATTCTACAGCTAAAGAAAAACGTTAATACTGCAAAGCCAACTCAGTTAAAAGCTTTGGCTCATATTATCCTTAGATGAACTATCAGTGCCATTTTTAGTAGGAATATGTGATGATTCGAGTCATATCCAATTTACTGTCTCTGGTGAATGCAGAAAGTTGATCTGTGTCATAAAAGATGTAGGAAACATCCTGGAATCTGACTCTATGTGGAGAGAACAGTAATGAAAAATTTCCTTCAAGACCTAGGAATTCTTATTTGCGGAGCCCTTACTGACAGGCTTATGCTTGACATGACATGTCTGGGAAGCTTGTAATTGTCTGGCTCTCATAAAATGTACTCTGATTCTGCAAAGAACTGCTTCATAACTCAATTATAGTTCACTGCAAATATAACATTTACTAATAAGGAACTGAAAATGACAGACAAATTCTTAGAACTGGGATGGGCTCTAGACCTTATTATAAGAGTACTTCTCTCTCATAGACAAACACACCTTTTTTAGAGATGGCAAATGCTGTTTCAAAGCTTACCCCTTTTTCCAGGCACTGCAAAGATGTATCCTGAACGTCAAATAGAAAAAATTATTGCGATTTTCACTTTCTATATGTAACTTTCAAACACGTTCTGAAAATTAACAATGACAAAACATCTACTAGTGTTGAATAAGAATGTAGAAAGCTAAAGCCCCTCATATTAACTAAGGCTTTCTAGTACATGTACACATTCTTCTAGCTGATCAGTGCTCGACTGACTTACGCAAAGAACAATAGAAAGTCTTGTCAAAGGGTGCACGAGAAATTTGGCACAGACCACATTGAGGCAAAAACCTTACTGGGATGCATCTGAAATAGGAAGTACAGTCATGTAGTGATAGGATCATCCAAATCGTAGAGCTGAAAATAATTTTGAATGTAAAATGGAATATAAATTAACTAGTATAATTCAACACAGTGCTGATACTCCTTTATCGTGTGTCACAACACGCTGTTGAACTTTGAGTCAAATTAACTTGCACCTCTCTTTGACATCGTCATGGTCCTTTCATCTACAGACAGTTTCTCTGTATCTTATCCAAATACAATCTTGTCTTTAAATGAAGATGAGCTAAACAGGCAAGGTTTGAAAGATTCATACTCATGGATCTTTGAGATGAGAAGCATGCAAAGTCATGCACAAGACTGACCAAGAAATTAGTATCTGAAAACGTGTTTTAGAAGTATTATTAGGTGTTTCAATAGACAACTATAAAATATTTTGACTCTCAGGACTTTTTTAAAAACAAGAAAACAACACCAAAAATAAAAAAAAAGCCCTACTCATTAAAGAAAAATTGTATTCTTCTGTTTTTTCCCCCTTTAATACAAATGGTAATCTCTCTCTAATAGACATGGTAATTAAGTGGATAATCTCTTCATTATTTAGTGCTTTTATTCTGAACAGACCTTGTCTATGGAATCATGAATTATAATTTCATGGACTATGAAATGCTTCCAGTAGTAGGCCCCTCACTTGTATGGTCATTGTGATTTTGCATCTGTAAAGCATCTTAAGTTACGTAAATATTCTTATTATTAACCAATCAGAGTTTACAAGTAGTTCTAGATTTGCTCCAGAGGGCTCAGCTGGTATGCACACCGAATTGTCTGACATCAGCTGTTTTGGTTTTGAATGTCTTTTTCCATGAGTAGATTTTAATGATTTTTTTCCCCCTCTTGTTACTACACTCACAGGGAATCAGGTTCTTCATCCAAAACAACCTAGAGACTTTCTGTTCACCAGTACTTGCCATCAGACTAGATGATTGTTGAAGTTCCCTTCCAGATTAAACTCTTTTATTCTATTAACTTCAAATAACTTATGGAATTGTAGGAGACAACAGACATGTCCTTACCTAGAAAGATGTCTGTTTTGGCCCGTTTCACTGATGCTATAACTGCAGTGTTGAAAAAAGTTTTTGTTCCATCAAGTCTTACCTTGTAGTAGTACATGAAGTTCCCAGCTCCAAGTACAACATCCACTCCTCACATTCATCTTAGTCACTAAAGACTTCCCAAGCAGAAAAATGCAAATCACCTGTGGGAAGAAATTGTATTTCCTGGAATAAGAAAAATAAGTGAATGAAGAGCCTAGGTTTACTTTACAGGACATTTAATAGCATAATATTCCTTTAAAATCAGTCCAGTTATTATAACTCTGCATTTTACCCATCACTCACATAGGCACAGGATTTACCCCCCAAAAAAACAAATATAATTTCAGTTCTATAGGAAATGACAGGAAAATGAACAGTTTATTGATTGATAAAGAACTAGTCCTTTCAGTACAAATTTCTAGAAGACAGCAATTCTGTACCCAAAAGCTAGTGTAGTGAGTTATTGAACCACAAATAATCACTTTTCACTGTCTCTGTGGCTGTCCTGACTGTTTCTCAACAGAAGCTTGGATGCCTTTTTTTTCTGAAAATAATGAAAATGTAAAGTATCAATAAGAACATAGATGGTTTATTTTTATTTTTTTTTAAAGTGAAACTTCAAAATGTCTGTTTGGGAAAAAAAAAATTAAAAAGGCTTGATTTGAAATTAATTTTTAGCAAAGTTGTCATATCAAGAGAAACAAACTGTCCTCAGCTGCTGCATGAAAAATGGACCATCCAAGCAAAAAACATCCCAAGAGAAAAATCTCACAAATGAAAAGAACTGTGGAAGACACTTAGCTATTTTTGAGATGAAATATTTTGTTGAGCTGGAGATGACTGAACTTATTTGGGTGGAAAGACTTAAAAAAGGAAAACTGGCTGGGATGAAAGAACCATGGCTCAGTATTATCTTTTTTTTAGAATGAGCTTATTTGGGGTGGGTTGTTTGTGCTTAGCACAGTTTCATCCTTCTGGGAAAATTGCTATACAAAATACATCTTAGAACAGACACAGAATTTTTTTTTTGAAAGAGATAGATGACATATAACAGGCACAAGTATCTGTCTTCACTGGGAGTTTTATCTTCACAGATGATGGCAGAATTTTCTTCATGGTCTCTAAGCATTTTTCTACCAATAATGATGATTTTTTTTATAGAAGACGTTTATATGTGAACATTCAGAACTACAAGAAATAGTTATGTTTTCTAAAGAAATGACAAACTAGTTAACATTTGTGTGTTAATAGATGGGGCGTACAAAGTTTTGGGAGCAGTGTATACTTTGGACAGTTTATTTATATAAAGCATAACATAAACTGTAAAATCACAAAAAGATATAAATAATACAGATACTTGTTATGTCTATAACTTTTTCCCTTCCAGAGTATCTCTGATCTTTTCAATATTATCAGACTTGACTTTTGGGCAAAAGAAGAACCTTGTAATCAAAGACACCAGAGAATTCTTACTTTCTGGGTACACGCAGAGCCTCTATTTAAAGTCACATACAAAAGGTTTCTATAGAAACCTGAAGGACTCAGCCAACCAGTGCTAAAAAGCTGAACCCTGAGGCCTGTACAAAACCCACAGAAACATTTATCTGTCCTAATATCTCCTGAAGTCACTGATCCCTATCATGCTTCAGCATACCTTCTTAATATATGACATTATACCTTACATTAGCATACTCTATCTTTGAAAATAAGATATCCTGGTAACTGTTCAAAACATGGATTTAACTCAGGTCCTTAACTGATCCCAAAGCTAGTAAACTGAGGATTAACTCTGAGCTCCTTTCTGCCATATACTATCTCCTAGGACATGCAATATGAGTTTTACTTTTTTTTTTTTTAGGGAGCTGTTTGTCCTATATATAGTTATGTTTCAAATTGTTACTCACTAAAAGAGCAAGTATTTTTGGTTCCTTCTGAAAGTCATATTTCCATAGTGATGCCGAGCTGACAGAAATATGCAATACATCATGATAACTGAAAATTAACTCACTATCACAGATACTGCTCCCAGATACCATTTTAAACTCAGCCTGGAATATTATATTGGTGCAAAACTCAGTTTTACCTGAACCTTATTCTATTATATATTAAGAATAAAGCATTCACTCTTCTTAATTTTCAGCTTGTTCCCTGTTACTGTTTTGGTTTGTTTCAGGGTCCACTCCTAATGAGCAGCTTTGATGAGGCAGCATTGGTTTGGCACCTCTTCCCCGTGCAGGATAACACTCTCCTAACACTGCTGCAGCACTGCACACTCCTCACTCCAGCAGTGCTCGCAGCAGACTCCCATCCCTAATTTCTGCAGCATCTCTCTCTCCATCATGCTCATTTTCATACCACCAGGGTCATCATTCCTGAGACAGTATTTCTCTGTGTCTCCTAGAATGTTCATAAACGTTCATGTTCTGTTAGTTGAGGGCTATGCAGAAACCCAGAGAGATGCACGTCTGTTGGGTCATCAAAGATGAAAACTTTCACTGAGCAGAGGGTGTATAGCACAAGAAAGATGGAAGGCAACTCAACTCTGTCACTTTGGGCAGTGCTTTCAATGTGCCAGAGAGGGCAGACTGCATATTTCTCCTATCTGTTTAGTGGGAGGTTTTTCTCATACAGAATGTTTTTGTTTTCTTGAAAATAGTCTTAGACGTGCAGATTCCTTCATTTTACTACTTCTGATATTTCATTATGGTTCAATTTCAGTTAAAATAACATTTCAAATAGAATTTCAGTCCATAAATATAGTAATATTTCCTTACGGCTACACCAAGAAGAACGTGCAATGACAGAACTCCAAAGCTCAGCAGCATGCCAGTGCTTAACAAAGCATTAATTTCTCTCCGAGTTTGCAGAGCGATGGTAATAGGACATACCACAGATACTGATTCCAAAGATAATTATTCATACCATCTATGAACAACACTCACAAATGTTAGGGAGTTTGGGGCAAGTTTATCTTTATAAAGAATTCATGACATACCTCCTTTCAATCATCTCACATCCACCCACACTGACATTTCACAAACCAAACTTATCCATAATACCTCTCAGCACAAGGCATTTTCTACACATTTGTTCAGGTCAGCACACAAATGTTCTCACTTTCCAGCCTAAGAAAAAAAAAATAAAATAAAAAAAACCCAACACATACTCCCACATCCTTCTACAAAGGACTACTCGAGGTCAAGCTCAAGAAAAATGGCCTTTGTCCTCCTCTTTTGTCCTCCCTTTAGTTTGTGCGATACTTCTTCCACACAGTACGTAACAAATTTCCAGTCAGAACTTTGCAACTCTTGCAAGTTCTTTCTCCCATGGATAACAAGATCAGGCAGAAACAAACCAACAAATACTAAACAGCTTTATCTACTTCCCATTGCAAAAATAAGTAGCTACTATCATAAAAATTAACTGAAAAATTAACAAAAGAAAAAAAGAAAAAAAAAGAAAACAGATAAAAAAGAAAACAGTCATCTTTTTCTCAGTAAAATCCTCACTGTACCAAGAACTATATTAAGATTTCTTCTGTGGTTATTGGAAATAACTGTTGAGGCACATCACAGTGGGTTTTCTTCCTATATCTTAATCACCTACTAAGTTGTCTAGACCAGGTTGTGGGTTTTTTTTTAAAGCTGTAAAAACTGCTGAACAGCCCTTTCTGAGGCAACAGCTGTGGTTTTCTTTTGGATAGACCTCAATGACATACTTCACTTACAAAAAAAAATGACAGGGAAAACAACCAGAGTTCTTTCTGTGCTAAAACAATGTGTGTCTCAGCTCAAGACAAACTTCAGTGTATGACAGTTATTATATTTGATGACCTGCATTAAAAGTTGGAAAACTGCTGGAAAAAAAAATTAGAAAATAGTGTGGTATTTATGCAAAGGAATGGTGCAAAATCATTGAACATACAAAAAATATATCTATAGTCTGTATGACTTAACATTATGTAAAGGCAGAAAATGCTAACTCACATTTACTGGTTCACCAAGACAATTCTTTTGTGAAATTCTTTAAGTACTAAACTTTATTCTCCAATTTACAGATTTTTGTTGTGGAAGTAAAGTTACTTGCTCACAGCTTGCTAGCATGTCATGGCATGGGCTGTGTTAAAATGAATCTATTTCTGACCTCGATAGCATAAATGAACTATTACACCTGAATGAAGTAAGGAACCATTACTACAGTTTCAGAGAAAACTCATCCGCATCTGAATTTTATTACTGTACCCCTTCAGTGCCGTGCAGACACATTCATGAAAATAGCTTTCAAAAACCCACGTCAAAGGATGCTCAACAGAGTTTTCAGAGGCTTTTAATTAATTTTTAATCTTTGTTCCTAAGTATGGAGCTGATCCCTATAAAATGGCCAGAAGAACCTTATTTTATTTTAAGAAAAAATAGTTTTATGCCAGCATTGCTCTCAGGTACTGCTGAAATGTTTCATCTTAAAATTCCAAAAAATGTCAGCTTCAGACAACTCATCTCAAATTAAAAATTATCAGCTTTAGGACTGAACTACAGTAAAGCAAATGAAAAGGGCCTGGCAACTGGAAGTGTCAGTAAAGCTTAACGATAGATGACACTGTCAGTCCCCTGTGCAACACAGGGTATTATAATGCATGTATGGTAAATGGTGGTTTTGTGATCTGGATGTACTCCTTAATGATTTCCACCACTTCGTAAATGTCAGACATGTGATGTGAATTGCTATTCACATTACCACTTTAGTGTATAATCCTGAATAATCACTATAATCTGTTCTTAGCAACTGTGGTCATGATAGGGGATGTACATCTACTTCCTTAACTTTCTCATCTGAAATCATTGCCAGTTCTCACAATAAATTTCAAGGAGACAAGAAAACGAGACTGAAATAAAAGAAAAACCTTTTTTCAAGAATCTACAATGCCGGTATGATTTGTGACCTATTCTTGCTAAGCTCTTGAACACATGTATAATTAAGAACTTAATTAATTCCACTGAAGGAAATAAAGCTGCTTTATATGCATTACTGTTTTGGAGGAGTACATTATTGTTCTCACAGCAGTAAGATTTTGTGGAATGCACTTGAAAATGATTAATTATAATTTTTTAATTACATGGGATAAGAAACACACCCCCCACAAAAAAAACCCAAAACCTAACCAAACTTAGCCAGACATTAATAAAATGTATTCTTTTGCAACTTAAAATATATTTAAGATATAAATAAATGGACCACATTTAGATCTCGGTCAGAGAAACTAGTTAGATTTAGGTAGAGAATCTAGTCAGATTTTTTAAAAGTATCAGCTTTGAGGATATAGTATATGCATTCATATCAGTATGTGCATTCAGAGGAGATACTGCTCACATTTCTTTGCTAAATAGCAGCACAAGTACTACAGACTGCAGAATGACTGCTGCTGCTGAAAAAAGATTTCCCAATCTCAGGTCATAAAGGGAACAGGCACCAGATTTGATTTAAGGACAAAATGTCCTAAAAATAACATGCCTGCATACAATATAGCTGCAACACAGAAGAAGCAGACTAGTATAATCAATGCAAATTGAGGTCCCCAAAAAGAATACTAGTAAGCACAGATCTAACACACTAGGAAACAGAAAGAAAAGTAAACTCAAAAGTAATACATACCACCAATATTTTGGACTTTTCTTCTGAATATTTTACTAGCGATAGTAGTATTTATTACTACACTTTATAAATGAATTAATTACATTATTTTCATAATTAATAAACTTAATGTATTAATTTTAGATTTAATTTCTGAGCACAGGTTAGACTGAAGTTAAAACCCTCTTAATTGTTCATAACAATCAACATAATTAAATTGAAACCAAATCTTGATATACTGTGATCAAAATACTCATAAAAAATAATATAGTTCCATAAAATTGAATAATCTGACAATGTTCTGATCTTTCTAGTATTCAAAAGGTGGCTTCTACTGAAGACTGCAGTAGACTAGAACCATCATTTCTATCTGGAGTGTCTTGGTAAAGAAGGTTAGCAGAACAGGCTTCTCAAGAAGGAATAACAAGCTCCAGCAAAGCAAGATTTCTGCAGAGCCTTGCCTGGAAAAAAGTTATCATTCTTGACAGAGGAGCAGCAGATAGAAGGCTGTGGCTAAGTACAACAAATTTTAGATGCGAAAAAATCTTCTTTTCTAATCATTTTCTGATCATCCTCTAGCAGGAGATCAAATAATGTTTGAAAGCATCACTAATAAGACTGTCTTAAGAGAGATTTTAGGGAAGTAGGACTATAGATGAGAATTAATGAAGTTACAGGCTACAGAAAAAGGATGAAATAAACCACTTCATAGCTCATCTGACTTTTGATACAAGAATGTAGGTGAAACTGCAAAACACTCATTAACATATGAATGTATTCTAATGAGAAAAGACAAAACAAATCATAAAGGAGGAAGCTGAGCTTTTTTTGTTCTAAATTGACAAAGAAAACATCAAACAGGTGAAAGGAAGGCCCTGGTGTTTGTTTTAATTTCTTGACTCAGCATGCTATAAAAGTCAAGAATCTTGTCTCAGCTTAGGCTACATCCAAAAAAAGCAAACCCTCACTTGAAGACAGGTACAGCTTGAGCAGTAATAAAATTGCTTTCTTCAGGTGGTCAGATCCAGCCCAAATAAACTGTTCTATGTCTTGCTGCAGTGTGCAACCAAATCCCAGACAGGACAGTGAGCAGAGAGCTAGCCCTGAACACTGCTGACACAGGGGCCTTTCCTAAACTTTTTGCTGAACTTTCAGTTTACTAGAAGTCAAACTAAACATTTATCCAATACACGTCTTGCAAAGCATCTACATTTTCACAAAGTTATTTTTTGCAAAATTAACATCTTCAAAACAATGTAATATCACACATACACCAGAATAGCAATTACATGTAATGTAATATCACACATACACCAGAATAGCCATTTCCAAACAGAATATTAACATTCTAGATGTGGACTTCTAGATATTAAAGAAAGGTCAGTATTCAAATCAACGAAATAATCAAGGTCTGAATTATTTTGTTCTGCTCTCCAAGAAAGGAACTTCATACTTTTCTATTATAGAGTTTTTGCTTCTCTGTTTAAAGAGCTGAAGTATCAGACTATGCTCCTTTGGGCTAACGTTGTCTCATTGCATTGAGACCAACTCATTTACTTCTTTCCTTTTTTTTTTTTTTTTTCTGGTCATCAGTATTTTAGACATGAAAGATTAAGTTTATAATTTGTTAACTATCCTCTAATGAGATCTAATAAGAGTTGAAAACAGTGCTAATCGGACAGCCTCAGGACACAGATTTCAGGAGGGTAGGACCCAACTCTGTCTCACTGAGTATGGAGCACACAAGGTACAGCTGGGTCCCTGCCCGTAGAAAGCTGCTACAGCAAAACCTTCAGCTCTGGGCTCAGAAGGACATACTGTATCTTCCCTCTCTTTTTCTTTCTGACCAGCAGTTGCATAATCTCTTTTGCCAGCCAGCTGACACGTTTCAGTCACACTGCTATACATGAGCGATGAATCCTTTTATAACAAAGATACTAAGTTGACTGGGAAAATTTACTTCCCGTTATGACAGAAGGAAGTAGCTCTGTTACACCTACTCTTTGGGTGCTGATATATCTTTCATAGGTCTAATTAATATACTTCCATTGAACTAAGTAGGAGACCAAAATAATTCCAATGTAGTTCTAAAAACGTGTAATGAACTGAATGTCCTAATACAACCAGGGAAAGTAGAAGGCAGAAACAGACCACACAGGCAGGAAATATAGTGCAGTGTTCTACTTTTCTCATGTGATTTCAGCCCATTACATGGGTAAGTACCTGTAAATTATGTCTAATAGATAAAATTCATATTATAAGAAACAATTTTTACTTTTAAGATGGGACAGCACGGAAGGCACAACGATAAGAAGCCTGAAGGTGAACAGGATGATGCACTAAGCCACCAAAATGGAACTTACAATGGAAAATAGCATGGTCCCCAGCTACTCCTTGCAAGTATATGATGGTAACATCTTCTAAAAGCAATTGAGTATTGCTAATTAATTAGAAGAAAATTATTAATGTATTAATCTTACATTGCAAGAAAGGCTAGTTTGTCAGTGAACAGTACAGCATACAGACCTACACAAATGAAACCAGTGTATCAAATGAGTAACCGTTAGCTTTGATAATGTACTAGCAATTAATTTTCTGCCTAATCCTTCCAAATTAACTTACATAAATTATACGTTCTCTTGATGACATTTGCTAAACAGAACTGCTCACAAGTGAAAACTCTTGTCCTACTGCTCCTCTGAGAAGCTGCATTCACTCTATGTCTGCACAAGTCTCTTCATGATTTTCTGCAGTTGACAGATCATATCCTCCAAAGGCATCATAAGAGAAGGCTGAACCAGCAGAGGTTTGCTAACCTATACAAGCTGAGGTGCTCGTCTTTCCCTTTACTATACATTATAACTAGATAGATAGGAAAATATTACTGCCTTGGCATATGACTAAAACCTATATTTGTGGAAAGTGAGTTACTAAACTAAGCTGTATTTGATTAGGTTTTAAGGAAGCTGTTGAAAGAACTGTTGATCCTAAAAACATCAAAGGCTTAACAATGCCCTCTAAAGTCAGCACTGCTCTTCAAGGAAATGAAAAATAAGGCATTAAGAGGCCTTAAATTTAATTCCAGATAAAAATATTCTCTCTTAGCTAGTAAGTCTCAGTGGATGACGTAGGTACATGAACTTCAGTCATCTTTTTTCTATTTTTGATGAGCATCAGCTATAATGCAACCACTGCCCTTGGTTCATGGAGGTATATAAGTATTACTGATTGTTTGTGTTACATCACTAGCAGTCAAAAATATCTCAGAGAAAGGGAAACATAATCAGCATGTCTAGACAGAGCAGGTAAAATTCACAGACAAAATATCATTGTTTTCCAATGAAGTCTTGTACAAGATACTGTGTACTGCCATGTCCAAATGGCATATTAGGCAAAAAGACAGCATTTGAGTTTCCATGAACTTGAATTATTTGACTGTTAAATTATTTCCAACAGTCTCAACAGCAACATTAGTTTCCAAACTGTTCTGCATCAGATTTACCTCGGGAAAGATAAGAGGCTAGTTTAAATTCTGATGTGTGGGACTGGCACTGCTCCCTTCACATTGTTTTTTTTAACTTTATCTACATTTGATAAAGCTACTGTCTATGAGTTCAACACTTCCTTATTCCACTTTAAAGTCTACTTTTGAAGTTCCCCTGGCATTGGTGTCTAGAAAGGAGAAAGAGTAATACTTAACGCCAGGAATCAAGACCTTTTTAAACAAATTTAATTGCCCACTGTCAAACCACAAAATTTTGTCTTTTTTTAGGTCATGAGTTAACTCATTAACTTTTTGTAATCAGACTCACCACCTTCTTTCAGGCCATTCTGCTTTAAAAATTACATAGGGTTCTGGTTACAAAGAGAGAGAGAGAGAGAGAGAGAGAGACTCCCTCATCCATTTTACTATCATGATTCTCTGTTCCTATATAAAATCCATCTTGAGATGGGCACTAACCAGCAGACAACATCTGTGAGGCAAGCAAAACAATAAGGACATGACCTATGAAGATATTTTGAAGCTAGACTTTCATGTCCATAAAATAATTAGGGAAAAAATACAACTCGCTATTGAAATTACAGCTTAGACGCAATTCAGATTCTGGTATCAGCTGATATAAGGTGATATTCTTGAACTACCTTCAGAACAGAATTGGAAGCATTTTATGGATAGTTTTGAACTTGATTTGGAGAGAGAATTTTGAACTAGAAAGCATTAATATCTGTTTATATACACAACTTGCTGAAGATTGCTAAGTACCAGGATCAAGACATTTCCTCCTCAAGCAAAGACTTAAAAATATGCTTTGTTTTAGGGAGTGGAAATAATTTTGTCTGACAGCAAAGGATTTCATTATGCATGCCAACCTAAGCATCAGTGTTTGCAAAAGCAGACCTTTTATTTGCTAAATATCTACTGATATTTAGTTTAGTCTCTCTGAAAATAAGAAGGAAATCAATTCCATATCATACCAGCACTTGCTGAATTGTAAGCATGAGATTCTCAAAACATAAAGTCTTGCCTGGAATAGTCCATGCATTTATCCATCATTAATAAGAACAACTTCATGGAGCAAAGAATCATAAGAATTAATAGAATACCAGTTGGAAGGGATCTCAATAGAATAATTAAGAGAAAGATGAGACCAAAATGATCTTGTCTTAGTTTGCTCAATGGAATGGAAGCTCTGTGAAGAGGGAGAAGCAAAGGAAGGAGATAAATTTGTTCCCTAGAAACATACCAGAGAGCAGAAAGCAGTCAGGAGGGAGGCTGCGTGAAAGGTCAGTGTGTCAACAGAACAAGTGCACGTGAACTGTCCATAAATAAGTTTAAAAGACGCCTCCTATGCATCAAAGGATTGAGGGTCTGGAAAAGATCCTCAGTGGGATCAAAAATCTTTCTTTTAAGTTGGGGTTCATTAGCTTAATGGAGCCAGATGATATAAGCATCTACAAAAAGAAGGGTTTGGATTTGATGGCCCAGATCTTTCACAATACGGTGTTCCAGTTCTGGCCTTGGCTTCAGTTCCTTCCCCTTGTCCATCTCATGCAGGTTGCCTTTGTTTAGGTGAGAAGCTGGTGTCTGACACAAAGATACTTCATTACAACAGATATGGCATCAAAGCTTGGATTTGAATAAACGAAAGTCAGGCTGTGACAGATGTGATTCAGGAAAGAATTAACTTCTCCAGTTTCAGACTGACGGTAGGTCATAGGGTTTCCTTATTTCCACTCATTTAGGAGGTTAAAGTGGGAAGAAAGAATAGACAGTGAAACTTTCTTTACGTCTGCTTCCTTTTAGCTGTATTTTTATCTCCCATCAGGAAAGAACAGAACAATAAAGATCCCCAGACATTGGTTCCCTGAGTTATGGAGTCTGACTTCTATTTCTTTTGGGATCCCCTGTGTCCAAGGATAGGATAAAGATTACTTCTATCTCTGGAAGTGTCAAATTTCATACATAAGGTACACCATACTGCTATCTACACAGGATGAATTCAAGCAATTTATTCTCCACAATTTAATCTAAGTTTATTTTGAAGACATTAAGGTCATAGGGAAGTAAGCAAGCCATGTGAAACACATCCAAACCTACAAAAATGAAATGTTTCCAGAGGCAGCCAAGAAAGAATCTTTTGATACATGATAGAGCTAGAAGACTAAAGAAACTGTTACGATGCTCTGTGCGTCCAACAATTAATTGTTTTGGCCGTACCTTCCCAACATTTCCTCTTCGATTCCATTCAGGTTATTGCCTGATCAACGAGTACAAGTCTTCTGGCTGTAATGAAATCTGTGAGGCTGAATTAGGGCCGGTGTGCTTCATGTAGAACTCTTTCAGCTTACCCAGTTCACCAAAAGTGCTCAGCACAGAGCATATATCCTTGCTTACCCGACACCACTGATCCTTTGTTTGTTAAAGCTCATGATTCAGACAGCGAAAAGAACAACTGCCTTTTTCATGCAGTGAGATGAGAAACATTCTCAATGTAAAGAGCAATCAGTACAGTGAGTATTGACAGAATAAGAGGAAAAAGATGTGTAGTGTCCTACAACTCAATGTGAACTCCGTTTCTTCAGGCTTTTTTTCAGTGATACTGGGAGATGGATAGGGAGAAGCTGTCTCATCTGCAAAATCCAGTTTACACCCTTACAGTAGAATTACTGGGATGAAATAACTAGAATTAGGGTAATATTCAGTGAGATACCTGTAATACTAACTCATAAACACAAGAGGATTTAAAAGATAGATATAACCGGAAGGATGAAAAGGAAAAAAAAGGAGAGAGAGTTTCTTTTAAAATTGGTAAAATACTCAAAACCCAAATAAACAGTTCAATATATTTGAAAATAATATTAAACCCCCAACTTCTCCCCCACCTTCCCAGATAAATATTTTGCTCCATATCAAGGTTTGGGAAATTGCTATGGACTTAAAATGGAAGGAAGCCTCTCTGCATTATTTCTGTGCCTTTAGATGCAAAGAATTTCACTAAGTTGGATAAGTCTTATTTCTCTTAATACAACTCTCCTATCTATCACCAAACAGAAAGGGTATTTCCCAGCAGATATAGGGCCCCAAAAGGTAAGCATTAAATATGCATCCATGACAGATAGCTTCATAATTATTTTTTCCTCTATTTTTAAAGTTGTGTAGTGCAGTACAAACATGTACAAGCGTAGGGTGGCTTACTTTGTGTTTGGGAGACACAACTGAACTTTGAAATCTAAAAAAAATAATGACTTCAATTTCATCTTTATTATGACCAGAACAGGTGGTTAACCTTTTAATAATATTTTTCATACATTTATGTTTGAAATGCACTGGTTTATGCTTTTAAATTTTCTTTCATTACAATGAAAGTAACTTAAGAGTGTGGGAGGCATAAAAAAATCTACCCAATGTCAAAAAGAATATGAAATTATTGATCTGTAGACAGGAGGAAATTAAATATGGGATCACCTTCTCATTTAAAAGAAAATAACTGCAATGGCTCTGCAAAAGTTCACAGAAGAAATAGATTAAAAAATGTAGTTTTATTTACAGAACACCACAAATATAAGGACTTTTCAGAAGAGTATAGACTTAACTTTCTCTGCTGACCTTAACTCTTGTGCATACTCAGCCACAAAGACATTTCATAGTTGTGACACTAAAATTATTACTTTATCTCTGAAAACAGAATTGTTTTCAGTGACACATCATCTTAATATATTTTGCTTCTGGAATCTTTTTCTTCTTGGATTTCTTGAAAAAAATTCTGTATTTTTTCAGAAGTCAATCTAATAGACGGACAAAAATCAATCAATACTTTTTCCATGGAGAGTTACAAAATCATTTTTGCAACTCTGAGCCCTGAGTGGTATTAATCTGGCACATTTGATCTCCATTAATTCATGAAGGGTCAATCCAAACTTGTCGCTTAACTCTAAAGTATTTATATCTGTGCAATTGTATCTTTGCCTACATTTAGTGTCATTCCACATACAGCTTGGTTTACAAAGAAAGCAGAGAATGAGAAAAGAGACAAGCGCCTTATAGATGTCCAAGTATCAAGAAATTCAGAGCTAGAGACTTGAGACATAATCATAAAGACTTGATTTAGCATAACACATCTAACTTCAGTACTCTCCATGCAGCAGTCTCCGCAAAAAGCAGGATTCTTTCTTTGCTTTCATTGACAGTAAATGGAACCAGAGATGATCATCTTTAGGTAAAGTTTTCCTTTCTAAATATTTACTGTCCATGTATGATTTTGGCAAGTGGCAGCGATACCATGGACACGAATCGTCATGCTCCCAGAACACAGGTTCAAGTATTCAGTTCATTCCTAAAACACACTACAGCCTGTGTTCTAAGGCCTATATTAACTGCTATCTAAGACAAAAGAACTTATTTCCATTCTATTCTCAATTCTTGTGCATACACACTGTAAGTGGTATATTTCTTGATAATTTGAGAGAGAAAAAAAAGATTCTTAAAAGGATTGCGGATATTCAGACATCAAAAGCTTGAGCACACATCTTAAAGACATGGAATAACCCTGTTGGAAGGGGTGTCGGCAGTTCATCTAGTCCAATATTAGTTCTACTCAGAACAGGGTCAGCCATGTGTTTAGACACGGTTGCTCCAGGCTTGACCCAGTCAGGTCTTGAAAAATCTCTGAAGATGGAAAATATACAATTCCTCTAGACAACCTCTTCCACTACTCTGGTGCCGTAAGGTGAAAAAGGCTTTCCTTAAATCGATATTGGAACCTCTCATGTTTCAATTTATAGCTTTTGTCTCTTGCCCTCCTATGGCATACATGGCTTCCTTCATGCTCAACTGTATAAAATTATTAGTAGGATACTCTTTTCCAGTACTGACACAATAGTTGTACTGAAGTGAAATACTTCAAGTGAACGTACAGAAAATATGGTTTTGTTTAAGCTGCAGATTCTTACAAGTAGTTTCATTAGCAGTTAATTTAATAAAAATTTTAGAAAAGTTAAACAACCAACTATTGTCTTTTCACTGTTTCTATTCCCACCTCTCATATATGCTTTTTCAGCCTTACAACCCTCTCAACAAAAGGGAAAAAAAAAAAGGGGGAAAAGAAGAAAAATTAGAAATAAAAATAAATCAAACTATCTCAAAAGTTTGGAATTTCCATGGAATGGAAAAATTCAGGATTTTTTCTGTATCTTCAGTATTTTTCAGTTCCAACATAGCTCAAACTTTTCATTACTACTAAATTTATTATGAACAAATTGTAAATTCCACTCTAATGTATTTGCAAAGCCTCTGTCTTGTCCAAGAAATCTCTTGCATCTCCAGAACTGTTTGGAACTTTTAGAACCCTTGCTCATTCATTTGATCAGAAGTGCTGGGAAAAAAGCTCTTGTACAGTTCTCCTACCCACTTCAAAACACAAAGAAATTCACAGAATAGAAGAAATAATTTTAATATAGGATACTGCCTTAATGTTGCTTCTGTTAACTATGACAGATATTTGGAGAGAATATTTTGTTAGTTGAACAGATTTATCATGGAAAAATTTCTCGGCAAAGTAATGTTTTCAAATGTCAGTACCCAAAAAACGATCTCCAGGCACACAATTAAACAAGATATAATTTTCAACTGTGCATCTGTGTAATTTTAACTTTTCATTGAAAATCACGAGTCCCAAACAAGATTATATTGTGTGTATATGTAGTGCCAAGGTCTGAAAGGCTTCAGGTTGCGATTCCAAGAGAACCCCCCCCTTCTACAGATAAATTCCCTGCTTGACCATAGACCTTAGAAAACTCTCGACTAGCTTCATACCAGTTTACATCCTTCTGTGCTTCACAAGGGAAGCGACAATAAATGGTTGAGAATTGCTGAGAAATAAATATACTAAACAGATGAGCAGAAAGTTAGGTTTTATGGGTGGTGGCTAACGTATTAGGAAAAGTAGGCTTAGCATTTATTAAAAAAATCATTAGTTTCAAACAATCGTTTCTTATACATAAGAAGGTTTGTTCTTCCTTACTTCTAACAGAAAGTAGGTATTCTTCATTTTCTATTTTATTATCATCCAGGTAGTAGAAATATCACCCAGACAATTGGAAGCAATG
This sequence comes from Athene noctua, assembly GCF_965140245.1. NCBI lineage: Eukaryota > Metazoa > Chordata > Aves > Strigiformes > Strigidae > Athene > Athene noctua. The sequence continues at coordinate 5,138,866 of NC_134050.1, read as the reverse complement.
GCCTTGATTTTTATATTAAATTGTTTAACTTATATACAGTGATGTTTTGGATGACAACATTAGAACACATTTTAGCAGACATGTGCAAGTCCCCACTTTTACAAAAGAGAAAGAGACGTATTAAATGTACATCACAAATTTAGAAGCAAGCAGCTGGCTGACAGATCTTTCCTCTGCTGATTCTTGTCTTGTTAGCTTTTCTGTAAGTCTCCCAAGAGTTTCTTTAGCTGCACCATGTGATATTTCACTACTGCTATTTTCTACTCTTGCAGCAAAACCTACTATTTCATCGTAAACAAATAGTGTTAACACTTGTGATGCTTAATGTTTTGTCAGTTTGCTCAGCAAGTGTGAAGAAAATGCAAACACTTCCAAGCCTTTTTTCATGTTGTCAGACTTCACTAAGTCGAGGAGATCTCCCAAATGGATGTTCTTGTATGCTGCATTTAGATTATTTGCTGAAAAATTAAGATTTGAAATTCAGGCAATTCTTAAAACAGGCAATACCTGGTTAGTAAAACCTCTTTTTTTTTTCCACCTGGGACGAGTAAACATTTCTCTTCACAAGAAGCTTGTGTGCTATGAATGTATTTCTTAGCTACAACAGTCTTGCTTCCCGGAATGGCTTGCCTTCCTTGCGCTTCTGTGAATGGCTTCCTAGATATTCCTATGCATAATTTCTTATACACATGCTTTATTTTATATTTTAGTATAAAAATCTGCACATTTTCTACCCAAGTAGATATGCTTTTCGAAAGCTAAATTTTTCATCAATATTTATATCTTTCACCACTTCATATAATCAGTCCCTTTTCAGTGGGGGAATGGATAACTATATCAGAATTAAACGTTTTGCAAAATATGGATCTTTTTTTCTTTCTTCCATTGATTCTATTCATATGTCGTTCTTAAAACAAGAAAGAGCTAGCTGCATCATATAAATAATTAGTAACAGATACATTATCCGAATGCAATAACTTATATTAACTTTAACAAATGTGGGTAACCTTAGGAAAAATTGATATGCACTATTCCTACTATGGAGACCGAGACAATTTTAGGGGTTTATATAAAGTACTCAAAAAGCAGTCCTGAAGCTTACTGTCCCTTTGATTTCAAAAGGTGTTTGAGATGCATTAAAACCTTGAAAACATCAAGTTCGATGTATTTAAGAGGTATCTGGTGCTTTTTGACAGTGCTGATGATACTCACGCTGGCCTTCAGCTGCCAGTCCAGAAGGTTACGGGTTTCCACAGATCATAATCTGCAAGCCCCGTGCAGCTGTTTCAGATACTCCTTTACATCTCAAATGGCTAGAGGTGAATATTTTTAAACTGAACCAAGCCAGTAGTAATGGTCTGATGCATCTATCTTCTAATTAATTTAAAGCTGTAAATGAGACACAAGATACGACATGGCTCTGGTTTGTATGATAGACAAAAGGAACGCTCATTCTTGAGGCTGTCTACCTGTGAAGAGCGGAGTGGAGTGTTTGGGCTTTGCAGGGGGTGTTTGTTCTTTTTTAAAGACTGTTTGTTTGGATTTCTTGAACAATTCTTCACACGTTGCACTGGTGTAGTTCAGTCAAAAGTATTGCAGGTGTGGTCAGAATTGTATTTTAAAAAGCATGTATACAATCCTCTTCCCCAAACTGATCTGAAAATTTTCACCAGAACTCTATGACACCCTTCACAATGCTATGCTAATGGTCAAGGCAGTGTAGTCAGGACAATGGGCCAATCATTACAGCACGTTTAAATCAGAAGCAGGAGATGGGGCTTAAAATCCTATATAATCCATTCTTTTTTAACTAGCTATTGATTTTATTATAAATACCATAAATTAAAACATTTAAACTGTCTGTCTTCTATTTTAGCTATAATTAATACTGTTTACATTTCACTTTATGAAATGAATTCACAACACATCACATATGTTCTAATATTTTATGCTGTAACAAATAAAAGTGGGCTCAGAGATGATGAGCAGCAGAGTGCTGGAGGGGACAAGACTCAGAGCTCCATTATTGAACTGTCAGCAGGATGGAGAGGTAAATAAGTTGTTGGTATCAGATAGCAACTAAACACTATTCTGTCCATGCAGAACAGGCAAAAGGTATGAAAAAAGCAAGGTAAAAAAAAAAGTCCCCATAAAACACTTAATCTTACTTAAGATGTAACAGGGACATGAATATAAAATTAAGAAAGGACATTTTTCTAGGAACCACCTAATCCTGGGTGCAGGTTTTGTTACCTACATCACATGTACGATACAGATTATTTTGACAAAAAAATTTCAATATCTCCTTTACTGTTTTGAACCATGGAGTAACACAGATTTTATCACATGTGCACATTAATCTGAATATCAGAAACGAAGAGCATATGGAATTTTAACTCACACTTGAATGCATCACCCAGGAATCCCTTCCTGAGAAACAAGAACATTTCTAGCAGATAGACTGTTTAGTTCAGATTTGACATTTTTTGAATGTAACGAAACAAACTTAAGACTGATCTATGTGGTTTACAGAAAATCTCTCATCCTAATACTTTATTTTTAAAACGTTTCTACTATCACCATGAATGGTTTATATGTGACTATGTTTTATGTATCAATTTATGTCTGGTTAAACTTTTATATTATTTGCATCACAAGGAATTAGTTTCACCAGACTAAAGACAACAAATATGGTCTCTGCAACGAAGAAAGCTTATCTGAGAGAAGTAACAAATCAATGTTAGCTGAAACACTGGACAAAACCAGGCAATTTTAATATATTCTAAAAAAAAAACCCCAAAACAACCTATCATTAACTTTGATGGAAAAGTCTCATTACTTCGGGACACACAGAATTTTATTATTTCAGCGATGTATTAAACTGCTCTAGCAATGTCCTTGACTTAACAGAGACTAACTCAACAGTATAAGAAATATAGAAAATAAGGAAGGGTATCAAAATCAAGCCTTCAAATTGCAAAGTATCTGAGGTAAGCACTAATTCAATCTTGGCTGAGGTCTCAGAACACTGTGGCTTACTGATAAATTTCTTTTCCTGAAGGAACTAAATCCAAAGTCAAGAACTCACTGCATTCCTACAACTCACGTGAAACCCTTCAGGTACATACTAGAATAACCTGGAGGGAAGAGGAAAATAAAAATATCTGTAACAATCTACTTTCAGGCCATTTACCCAAGCTGATGGTAACTAAACTAGAAGTGGACTAGTAATTCCTGCAGGACTTAGTCCAAAGAGAGCATTCAGCAGCCTCTGATGCCACCAAATGTTTTCAAACATTTATCTAAACAGACAGAAAAATTATAGGGGAAAAAAAGCAATTATACTCCATTTCTTGTAATTAAAACACTTTGTATTTATAATAAATTGCTACAACAGGAGTTTCCCAGTTGTATCAGATATCTTATGTAGAATATCTTTAAAATAAAGACTAAAAGTTTTTACAAGAGAAACAACAACAAAAAAGTAATTTTACTTTTTTACAGGCAAATTTAATTTCTTGTTTCTTTCTGGACTTTGAGTTGTTATGTTTTTGTTCTGCTTCAAAACGATTTTTAAACAGACTTGGACATCCCTTTATATAACATTTTCAGTTTGAACCAGATTTATTTGTCCAATGAAGTATGTTTTATCAGAACATTCATTACCCTTTTTGAACATAGTGGAGTCAAGGATCAGAAAGCAATTTTCCTTCTTTCCTGTTCTCAAAAGTATGATTTTTTTTTAGTAAGGTTAAGCAGTGCTTTTTCAAATTCCCTGTGCTTGATGTGTCATCTGTCGATGAGTCAAGCCTGTTATGCTGGAACTCTGAATACAAGAATGGTCCCTCACTTTGAAAACTTTTAAAAGAAATGCTTTATTGTTTCTATAGGGGAATTTAGAATATTCTCTCCTTTTATTTGTAGATGTCATGGTCATACCCAGTGATACAAGGTGTTGACTTTGTACACAGACTCTTCAAATATTCACACTTCCACCATGACCGCATTGCCTAGCTAGTTCTGTTTTGAAAAACTAAAGCTGCTACATCAACACGAACAGACTGGAATTTCTTTGTATTTTTAGAAACATCTGCTCTACATGTCACTATGTAATATATCTACATATTTACTGTAAAAGAAATTAAGGTGTTACTTTGCTGCCAAAAATTTAAGCCTATACAGGACACTATTACTTTTGACACACTGCAGATGGGTTTCTTTAAAAAGGACAGTTTAGCCTTTGCAGCCACATGTAATGGATTCATACCCATCCTCCAGATAAAAGTGACTCTATGAAGTAAATGTTTAGTCTGCCTTTCTGCTTTTCACTGAATTTTGCTTCTAACATCTGCTTTCTAGTTCACATAGAAATACTACTGATAATTGAGGGAAGAACTTTGCATCTGAACCTTGACTCATGGTTTTCTTACAGATCCCCTTCCTTAATTTAAGGGAGTTCAGATTCACAGGTCCAAACTCTCAGGAAAATATTCTGACCAGACTATGACAGGCTGGATAGGGGTACCCTTTACGAGTCTTACTGTGAAACTGTGCCATCATGTAAAGAAGCATATAGTATTCACAGGGAGAGAAGAAAAAAAGAGCATGAGACCCTTCATATTGGTTACAACATTTTGCTACAGCATTTGTAATATCTAAAAGCTCTTATGTTCTTTGCTTAAAACATAAAAGAATGGTGAAGAAAACTGGAAAGCCTACAGAAAATGCTCAAGCACTGACATACTTTATGAGATTTTGGTGGGCTCGTGGAGCAAGCGGGGAAGATCTGTCAGTCTCCCAAGATATTTCATTGTTACAGGTAAGGCAATGGTGAAAATGAGGTATTTTTATTTTTACCTGATCCATCTTTTCATTTCTCAAACTCTGCCTCTTCTCAGAGAACAGTATTTGCTGAACATTTTTGTTCTTGGGATACTCCAATCACAAAAGAAAATGCTCATTCCATTTAAAGTTTATGTTATTAATCTGTTAAACAAAATTCTCACTTAAAAAAAAACCACATCTATTTTGTATCACCTGAAAAGCTGAACTGATTCAGGAAATATTCCACAATATCTAAAAAAATAAAATCTTAATGTCAAAGTCTCAGAATATGTATGTAGCCACCACCGTATTTTACAGTAAGTAGATAAATACTTCTGTGACCATCATGTGGAGGGGAATTTGTAAAAAGGAAAGGGTGATATCTCAGCATGGAGATTCTCCTGTGCTCTTTTATTTTCATAGCTACATGTAAGCTACATGTAAGAATAACCCAGTTTTAAATATTCTTTTCCTAAAAGCTTTTTCTGCAGTGTTCAGGTTCATGTATTGTGTCTGTTACACAGCAAGTGAGAATGAAGGTCTACTAGTGTTTCAGCACAGGTTAGAAAAATCTGAGGCAAGTCTCTGACTATTCCCTTTTCCTGTGCTTTGGTTCCCACTGTGGAGTGGTCTCACTGACCACGGACTGGATTCTGTCTGGAGGACACACTGCAGGAGCTCACCTGCCGCACTCCAGCTGCAGAGGGGCAGGCAGCAGCCCATGGGACTAGACTAGAGCTAGGCCGAAGACAAACTGGTCCAACAAGGCATATTGGGGATGTCAGACTCTCTGCACCAGCTGTGTTACTCTGCAGATTCATTCCTATTTATCCACCTGCTAACGCAGAAGTAGCTCAACTGCCTGCCAACTGTACGTTAAGCACCATGACTAGCATTTCTTGCATATGCTCATTCTTTTTGTCTCTCTCACAAAATCAGGCAGAGAGGTTGCTGCTAAATAGCACAAGCCATTCACTCTCTACAGTGCCTGAGCAATCTGTCTCTGTGGTCTTCCCAGCCTTTTTGAGCCCAAGGATTTGGAAAATAAAACTGACAACTAAGCCCTGCTAAATCATACTGTACAGAACTGAGACAGAACTCTGGCTGGCCCTCACCATTCAGAAACACAGTGCTGTGCTTATGCCACCAATACGTGGAAAAATAGATGCTTCTCTCAACTGACAATGTTTACTTTCATTTTTCTTTCAATAAATAATACTTAGTGTAGATGCTTTTTAAGATGGAGAGGAATGAAGCAAAATTAAGTGGTATTGAACATCAAAACACCACTTTAGCTAAGCATCAGGATGTTTAGATCCTTGCTGAAAGCTTATGTGAACTACTGGAAGCTCCTTGACTGCAAAATCATGCAATACATTTAAAAGCAGATCAAATATTAGGCACTTCAGCTGCCAGGAATATCCCATCAGCAAAAAGAGAGGATGAGGAGGAAAGAAGCATCATTTCAGAACCTAGGAAAGGCGGGTGCTACAGTCAGGTGACAGGGGTACCGGATCTTGTTTTATCTAACAAATGTGATTATATATCATTAATGGTTTTTAATATATCTAGCTTATGTTCTTTTTAAGCAGGATTTGTGCCTAGATTCAAAAGCCTACTGAAAATGCAATTTCATGCATGCTTATGAAAATCATTATGGACAACTGTGTGTATAGAATAGTTAATTGCATGTATGCACGTGGATAATTTCCACCATTTGCATGTACACATCCTTGTGTTTGCAAGAACAATCATAATATTTGGCCATAATTTATTAGCTGGACAATTACAAAAATTATATATTTGTATTTTAAATTAGTCCATTTTTTTTTTTTCTACATTGTGTAATATTTGATCAACTCATTAAGAAACATGCAGATTAAAATTCAGAAGTGTCTGGATGCATGCCTGTTACACTTAATTAGTGATTGCTGAAAAAAAATCTGAGAATTATCATACTGCATAATGGCAAAGATCTACACAGCAATAAAAATATTCTGCACGATGTTCGACTCACTGGTTTTGGTAAACTTGAACAGGTGAATTAAAATACAGTATTTTGCATTATGTCAGTGTTTAATTTTATAAATTTACAGATGCTACAAGTCATTTAAAGAAAGGAATAAGTGTCACAGTAGGAAGGTGTATTATTACAGGGTTTTTTTTTTACAGCCATGCTGTAATGGCTTCAGTGTATATTAAATATTTAAACATGTATACCATACATTAAAAAATTGACAGAGCAGCAGAGGATAAAAATGCAGCACTTCTGGTATACAGATTTCAGATACAATACAGGGCAGGAAAGCAAAGTAACTGAGTAAGTGTGAATCATCCTGCTAAGATGCTGAAAATGTTCAAAGGGTTAAGGATGGCAAATCACATTTTGTTGCTATGTGCAGCAAGGATGAAAATCTACTGGAACCCCCTTTAATAGGTGAAAGGTGGTCTGAGCCAAAACGCACATACTGACGTCCAACCCTTCCCCAGAGAATCAATGATGTTTTTTTGTGTGTGATCAATGTAATATTCCACAGCTAAATTTAGGGACTCTGCATCCTATGAAAATGGCACCTCTCTATGACTAATTAACAATAAAAAATGTGGTTATCTACAGGTTTAATTATTTAATATCCAAGGTTTTGATTAACTTAAATCTTTTTAGTAAGGACAAAAGAGTATATGGAAAAAAAAAAAAAAAGCATTTCTAATGTTGTTTATTCAGAAGGGATTCTGTAATTTTCCCTAGTCAGCTTGTAAGATTACACCATCTTTGCTGTTAACTCCCCTAACCCAAGCAACATACAGTGTGAGACAGACTGCTAATAAACCTGTTTCACTGTGTCTATGTATTATTTGCTAAATCATAAACTATGCCTACATAACTTCTCCTTTTTATTTTGGAATGGTAAAGACTTTTAGTAATACAGAGATCATAAGAATCAGTGTTTGATTTTGATGTGTTAGAAAAAAAGATGAAAAGTTAAACAAATATCTTTAGCCACAGTGATGGCAACTGGTTTCAGGCATATTTTATAAAGCAAACAAATCTTTACATCCAGGTCCACTCTCTTCAGTACTGGCACTGCATCTGTATGTTTATAAGTCATGAGGTGACACGTGTTGGTTCACCAAAGTCAGAGGGAGCTTTGCCTGACATCAGTGGGGCCAGACTTCACTTTTAATAATTCACTTGGCACACAGGCTGAAGTATTTGCAGCGATATAGTGGGTGGGTATCATGCAAAGGATGAAAGAGGAGAGAGACAGGCTCACCATAGAAACTCTTCCAGAAGCCAGCACCTTTGTAAGCCCTGTTTTCTCCAAGCTCTCTGAAGATTCTTGCTTATATGATATTGTTCTGCCCAAAAGTGCATAACGGAAATAATTTAAATGAAGATTTAAAGGAAGAAACACACCTGGAACTCAGGGAATAAGAGTTCAGTCAGTTCTCAGCTCTGATATCAGCTTGCTCTAAAACCATAACCAAACCCACATGGCTCAATTTCTAAACATTAATAAGAAAAATCAGCACATGAGATTTTTGAAGTCGTATCACAGTGAGAAAAATCCTATGAAACTATGCACTCTTCCTGGGTTTTTCCTCCCCTTAACCTGATGCCCCATTTGTGAAATGGAAAAATGCAGGTCCAGTATAAATATTAGTATTTTAGTATCAAGTATTTTTTTAGTACTGTAAATAATTATTTCTCTAGGTAGGGCTTACCTTATTAAGCAGAAGTTCATTAGATATAAACTTCATATGATACAGGCATTATTTTGAAATAGTTTTTATGTTAAGCTAACATTAGAATGCACTTTTGCAGGAAAAAGCTTACGCTAGCAAATAGAACAAATTTTCAAGGACCAATTAACCTATATGCAGGAAAAGAAATAAATCACACTTTGCCCAAATACCTGTAGAAAAGTTCTATTTGTATGATTTCAGGCTCCCCCTTTTGATCCAGGCAGACACGATCTTCCTTAACAGAGATGTGTAGCGTTATCATTACATCAACAACAAAGAAATATTGGTTAACAAAAGGCAGACAGTTTTCACCAGTATTGGCAAGTTAGCAACACATGGACAACTCAGCTACAAAGTTTCATACTTTAAATCAGACATTCCAAATAAATGCAAAATTTTGACCAATGATTTGAGCAGCCTACATGCATATTTTCAGACATGTAGTATTCCATCCTTCCAGGGGTATTTTTATAGTTCCAGTGCTAACAATACTTTGTTTCATCTACAGTTATGGGCCAAGTTCTGATACCATCATCCTGTAGCATAATAAATACATACAGACCTCTCCAGCTGTTACATGCAGTCCTTACCCACCATGATTAAATACAGTTTGTGTAAATGTATAGTGGTCTTATCAGGTAAGTGTAAAGAAAAAAAAATATTGAAAACATTTTTTATATTGCAATGGACACATAAACAAATCAAATGTCTTAGACCATTCAGCTCTGCCTTGCCTAGAGAAGGCAAGAGACACAGCTGTCAGGATAATTGCAATCCTATCTAACCTCTGCTGAAAAGTGTGAGGACTCGTGTTCACTAGCTTTCTCCACACCCTCTCTTCACAGACAGACTCCAGATACCAATATTTCTCTAGAAACAAAGTTTCAGGGACATTTTACAACCACATGGTCTTCTAGTGAAAGAAAAAAAAAAAAAAAAAAAGAAAAAGAGCACCATTCACATATTCCTCCTCATACATATATGTAAAAAAGGATTCTGGTTTGTTCCATGGAGAAAGAATATTCAGAGGACTTGGTTCAACCTTCCTCTCTGCAGAGTGTTTTCTATTAAACATTAAAATAAACTGCAGTGACTGAAAGGTACCTTACGGAAAGCACCCCCCTGTCAATGCCACTACTTCCAAGGGAGTACTGATCATTGTGAACTCTTGACTATCACACAGTAAGATAAGGAAGCCATCTCTATTTCATTTGGATATGAACAGTTGTCTTGATTTTTTGAAATCCTGTAAACCATCTGTGGACAGATTAGGATACAGCTGAATTTTATCAATGCTCAGGTATGTCTAATTAGGAATGTCAGCACTGCAATTTTTACCTTTTTAAAAGATGTATCCTATCAACATGCCTGTCAAAAAAAACCCCCCAAACAAACAACAAACCCGCACCAAAACCACAAGCAAAACACCCAAACCATTAAAAAATATATTAAAAATCTTGCCAGGCCCATTATAATCCCAGGTCACAAGCTAGGGAAGTTAGACACTATCTCTAAAAGAGTTAATATGATGGAAAGAAAGAAGATCAGAAGGACAGATGGAAAACTCATTTGTGAGATATTCAAACATTTGAGAAACTAAGTAACAGATTCAGTTCCATTCTGACAAAACAAGAAGGATGTGTGTCATAGACCTACCAGAACATCTACAGTTGAAATACTGGAAGACAGCACACTAATTTGATAATTTGATGAAAGTTTCTAGTTGGCAGGATTTATAGCTGTTCTTAGTCTGCTCTCAACTGTGGTTCTTGCTAGACTCAATGATAAAGGCTGACATAATGAAAGCAAAATTAGGTAAACTACAAATATTGTGTGCATATTTTTTTCCAGGTGTTTTCTTATTTAATGCCTCTGCAGGCCCAAATGCCAGGTGGTTATTCCCAACAGGGAGCAGAGACAAAGAAAGGTTATTGGAACTATCCAGAATCTGGGTTTGGAGCAAATTATTCTATATGTTCAATATTTTTGGAAGAAAATAGTCCAGACAGCCCTACTTATTTATGTTTAACATTTCTGAAACAATTTTGAATCCAGCTGAAGTAACAGGTGACAGCACTAAAAGAAGGAAAAAACCAAACACCTGAGCGTGATCATAAGCTATTTTTCAGATGACCCTGTCATGTTTCTGACAAAGAATAGACAGATTTCAGGGTATGCCTTATGTCTGTATGGTGAAAAAGGCTGTTCTCCATTGGAATCCTTCTGTATTTGAAGCAAAAAAGAAATATGTGGGCTGAAAATGGAAGAAATTGCAGAAGAGTGGAAAACTGGACAGCAGGATCAGGTAACTTCCAAGGTCACATACAACAAGCTTCTGGCACAGGTGGAAGAATCATTTTGGTCTCCTCTTTCAGTGACTGAACAACAGGTAGTATGGAAAAAAAAAAATCTGTCCATGTAGTATGAGGAAATACTTGTTTTGCCCTTAGAGCCTAGCTTTTTGTCTGTGCAGGTCTGTGGGCAAACTGTTCTGCCTGGGGCTTCCACACTGCTAACAGGAAAAATCAGTCATGAAAACAGACCAGCTGTTGGAACAAAACTGATTACACTTCCACCCTTTTCACGGGTGATATAATCCACTCTTCCTTTTCTCAGATTAGTTTCTCTAAATGCATTCCGTTCCCATTTAATAGATTAAATGGAAAACTACATAAGTCTTGCATAAACAATACTTTTAAACAGTCAGACATGTCACATTTCTTTTTCCCTCAAGACAGATTCTTTCCCCATTGTGCATAAAGTTTGTACAAGATGGACTTCAGACTTGCTTTTAGAATCTTTGAAAAAAGTGAAAAAATACTCTTGAATGTCAGGGATGTTTAGTCAGATGATTAGAAGTAGAGAGGAAGATTTCATTATATAAACTGTTTCCTTACCCAGAGCTGAGATTAACGTGTGCATGGAAGATGAGAGTACATCACCACATCTAGAAATTCATACTGGCTCTGCAATTCTCAGGAATATCTTTACCCAATGGGATTTAGAGCAGTCAGCAGGCAGCCAAGATTTGGGGCACTTTGCAGCAATTACACAGCACCTATGCAAATGAACAGTGCATCTCTGCTGTGATATTCTGAGAATCCCTTTTCCACATACCTTAACATTTCCTTTCCTGAAAGACTGAGGGGCAGATGGAATTCTGCAGGACATTTTTGGTCGTGGGGTTACAATGAATTTGATCCTATACCTGTGTTATTCTACTAACACAAAAACCACCGTTACTGATCAAACATCATTTCTAGCTGCAGTGTGCAAGTCCAATTCCATGTTAACAATACATGATTACTTGTTCCTGGCTTCATTATCTGTTGATGCTAACAATATATAGATTGACCACTGTATCACAGATATGCCCTTGAAAGGTATTTGTGGCTGTCCTGTAAATAAGTAAAAGGTAAATAAATAAATAAACCAGTTTGTGAAAGACGGCTTGTAAAGTGTTCTGTTAGTACTTTTGTTACTGCAGGCAACCAGAGTGTGAAGCTGGTAAGAAGTCAAGCAAGCTCTTGACGTCAGTTATTCCTCATTTGGAACAATTTTAAACAATCTTTGACTTATGTTCATGTGTTGATCATTGATTAAGCCACAGGGATGTTCCCTCTAGTGTTTCTTTGCCTTTATTACTATAAACAATGTAGTACTTTTCCAGACCACTTAGTTTCAGACTATGTGTATGGTCTATTAATAAATGCACCCTTATATTTTCTGTTTTTCATTAATACCTAGAAGACAGCTGATTTTCTGACAAGCTCTGGATCTCTGAAACACTCATAATTATCAGCAATACGTTCTGTTTATTTCGTAGTTGCACTTGAACTTTAGAATTTATGCACAAAGAATAAATCATTCCTCTAACAGAATGATCAATTTTTGTATTTCTCCATGTAGTTACACATTAGTCACTTGGCATTTTCAGTTAAATGACTATGTTCACTTAAAATAAATAGTAAAGAAAAAACAATAGCAGACATATAGACTTAATAGGCAAGCAGCATGCTTACTGCCATAACTAAGGGACTTCTGATGTTACAAGAAACCACTGATGCCTCCTTCCATTTGCATAGCGCGCACAGTGATTTTAGACAACATTAATTTCAGTGTCTGTTATTAAACCAAAGGCAGGCTCCAGTTCACAGATTAATAACCTGTGAGTTACTATTACAGCTGTGTTCAGTGAATATTGCATGTGTGTGCCTGGATTTCCTGTTTCTTCACAGCATGGAACCCAATATCATGGACTCCACAAGTTTTCTTGTCAGCCTTTCTCCATGCCATTCTCAAAAGCCATTGCTATTTCTTGCTACCATCCATTAAAAGCCTTAAGTTGCCTCATGACAATTGTTTTTCAAGGCGGAGTCACTGAAATATGTGCTGCAGCTCAACAGATGAAGTCCGAGAGCTTTTTCAGAGTGGCTGTGGACACTGCAACTATTAAACATAAGCAAGTCTGTTAGGGAAGCTATGAACTGTACATGAGATGACTTGTACTGTGTGCTGAAACTAAACTTGCAGGTGTCAGCTCAGCAAAGATGCAAAACCAATGCAATGACTGATATGAAAGAAAAACACAATGTTTGTTAAAAGGAAAGTAGTTCCTTTCCTTCCCATCTCTGATTACAGTCAGGAACGGTTCACCTTTCAGGCCAGCACTACCCTGCTCTGCGCAGCAGAGCAGACATGCTTGGCCTCTGAGCAAAGGGAGGATGCCCAAAGCGGAGGGTGGAAGAAAGGAAGCAGGTCTGAAACAGCAGGTGTGCAAAAGTACAGGAGAATGGGTCTGCCACTCTGTTTGCAAGCTGCTAGACTCTGTTCACTGAATTCTGATTTCCAAATAATTACTTACCTTCACAGAAAGCATGTAATTTATTTTTTTTTCTAGGTGATTATACAATGCGTCTTTAGCTGAGAATGGCCCAGCAGAATAAGCCAATTCTGAAAATCTTAAAATCAAAGGCCTGACTACCATTTCCATCCACAGAAAAACCATTTGAACCCTCTCTCTCTCTTTTATGAGTATGTGAAATAATTCTCATATTTTTATTCAGCTACTAATTCACAAGCTATCAAGGCACCAATCGAGAGCGGTACAATGCAGAGCACTCTACAAATACGAGCTAGCAGACTAGTAGTTACACAGTTCTGTGGTCGGGTCATATAGTAACATGATCAGGCAACTATCGGCTAGACCTGAACCTTTCAGCAGAATCACGAAGAACAACCATGTTTACATCCAGTAATTTTCTGCTATTGTTTCTTGCTTCTCTCAAACATGTTCTAAACTGTGACAAGAAGGAAACCCCTTAAGCTCCTTCACACATCTTTTTCTGTCTAAAAGGTGTTGAAGTGTGAAGTAACTACTACTATAATGGTTCAGGGTAAGTATTTTTGTGTACATGATGACAGCAATCATTACTGGTTCTGAATATTGCATTCACAGTACTATGGCCTAATAGTTTTTTCCCCTTCTGTTGGATATTTGGATATTCTGTGGGATATTTGGATATTCTGTGGGATATTTGTGCCCCCGTGGGTCTGTTCCTGAAGGACTGCACCCTGTCGAAAGGACATGTGGAGGGGACACACCCTGGAGCAGTTTGTGAAGAACTGCAGCCCGGGGAAAGGACCCATGTTGGAGAATTTCATGGAGGATTGTCTCCTGTGGGTGGGACCCCACGCTAGGGCAGAGAAAGAGCCTGAGGAGGAAGGAACATCAGAGACAAGTAAGGAACTGAGCACAACCCTGCACCACTCAGTGGGAGGAGGTAGAGGAGTCTGGAGTGAAGTTGAGCCCGAGAAGAAGGGAGGGGAGGGGGAAGGGGTTTTAAGATTTGTTCTTATTTCTCATTATCCTACTCTGATTTTATTGGTATTAAATTAATTGCCCCCAGTTGAGTCTGTTTTGCCCACAGTGATTGCTGAGTGATCTCTCCCTGTCCTTATCTTGACTCACAAGCCTTTAGTTGTATTTTCTCCTCCGTGTCCTGCTGAGAAGGGGGAGTGATAGAGCAGCTTGGTGGGCATTTGGTGACTAGCCAAGGTCAATCCACCACATCATTTACTTAGCAAGTTATCATCAAATACAGTATCACAACTCTGGAACAAATTCAGCTCTCCTTGATGCTATTTTTTTCCAAAGATATGAAGCACATGCTAGTCATATATCAATGGTAGCTGCTATTAAGTTGAAGAGATCAACATATTCAGAGTATACTGAACAATACTATAAGGACTAAAAACTTTCCCTGTGAATGTTTGTCAACTCCCCCCCACCCCTTTATGAGTGAAACAAATGCCATAAAAGCAACAACAAAGTGCTGGAAGAACTGGGAGAATTAAAACATAACTACAGTGGAAAAAATTGCATTCTGAATCACTCCTTTGAGGAAGCCTGCTTCTCTCAACTCTTATTGCAGTATTCCTAAGTAAGGCCTTTACAGTTCTTCCGCTTGGCCTTGTTCAAATCATCATTCCTGCTGCAGGAAGCAAAACAAATTTATTGCTGTAAAATAGAAGGCCATGGACAAGGAATGGAATTAGACCTAGAAATTAAATATGTCTGTTAAGAGCCCCACCACTGTAGATAAAGCTCACTCTACAGAGAACGGCAAGATGCCTGCCTTCCTCACTGCTCCCCCTTTCTGTTCCTCACCTTTTAATACTTATTCAGAATATTATTCTCTGAATGTGCTGAGTTTTGTTCTGTGATACACGGTGTGTAAATTCCAGCCTACCAAATAAAAACAGGATCAAACTCTAGACTGACTTAAGCCAACACATCTGGGGAGGTTTTCCTGCAAACAGATTTTTATTTTATTTTTTAATTCAGTGGACCTACAAAGCATGAAGCAGTTACTATTCTAACAAGCGCATTAGAGTAATAATTGGTGTTCCTGAACAAACCTGTGAGAGGACTACAGTCCTCTTCAACACCACGTAAATTCAAATTCAGTCACAATTTAGTGTTGTGTGCATAGGTACCTGAAGGCTCTCCTCTCCTCCACGCCACTTTCCAAAAGCACTGCTCTATCTACAGCTAAGCAAACATTCAGATTAAACTCGTTGAAGGCAGCAACAGAGGTTAAAAGAGAAATACTATTAACATGCAGTGCTACTCCTACACCAACAGCTGGTAAGCCCTCAGAAAAGCATAAATAAACTAATTAGACACGGAAAAATCTTCAGTGTAATGATGTCCATCCACGCATTGTACCATCCTCTTTGGCATGCAAAGGAAAAAGGGAAGCAATGCAATTTCACTTGCAGGCATATGCCCTATTCACCAGTGACCTTTATCTAAGTAGCAGAGTACCTCCGCGTAAGGCTGTGTGCTGATGTACACAAGCATGCCTGGCTACCCCACTAACTGGATACAAATTCCACCAATTTCTCTGAACAGCCTTGCAAGAAAACTTTTTTTTTTTTTTTTCATTCATAAGAGCTGCAGCAGTCCAAAAATTCCCAAAGGAACGTGTCAGAACCTGTGTCACCTGTGTAATAATACTCTGATTGGGAAGTTTTGAATACCTATAATGGAATACTGAAGAGAAGTCGTTGTACAAAGTGAGAGCACCTATTAAAATTTAATTACAGTATTTCTACTGTTGTTTCCAAAAACCTGCAATGCTGTGTACATTTCCTGGCATTGTGCAAGACTACTATCCTACTTTTAGCTAGGATATTTTAAAATATTTTAAAATATTAAAAAAATATTTTAAAATATTTTAAAATTTAATGCATCTGACTGGGGAGAAGGTGAAAAGAGGAAAGAAGAATTCTACAAGATCTGAGACATGACTATTACAAGATGGCCAATTTTGCCAGCAACCATGCATACAGATGCATGAATATTTTCTACTTTTTTCTGGTTATAAGCTTTAATTCTGTTCAGGTGAAGGTTAACTTGTTCACCTCAGTTTCTTCCTTTTCCATTTCAACAATCATACCACAACAGAGGCATGGGCCAAAGTTGGGTGTTTTGTTAGATTTGGTGCTACATGTGGCTTTTCACAGAATGATTTTATACTTCTCCAAATAACATATTTATTTGTTTTTCAACTCAAAGGTACATGCATGAATTGCAACACCATATCCATAGAAGATCTGGCTTTCAAAGTTAAGACACAATACCAAAGCATTCAGTAAGCCTGGCTGCTGGCTTCAGTAAAAGCAGAATCAGAACATAAATGCTGCAGATTAGATCCCGTGCTGTTATACAGTGATGCAGTTCAGTTCTAATCACCTTATTAGCAGTGGTTTTAGTTTAGGTCAGGATGTCTTCTGACACAGATTTTAATGATATATTAGAGGTATAGATAGTAGTATCAAGAAAAGTTTTCTGAATTTTGCAAAAGTGAAGAGTGAGAATTTAAAGCAAACAAGAAACAGGTTTGGAGTGAATTTAGTCCTGATGAAATAGTCAAGATTTCCTTCCAGCCATAGGTTCTCCTAAACTCAGAAATCTGCAAAGTTATAACTGTATTTTCTTGCACATTTAAAAAACATCTTGTATGTTCTCAGTGATGTGTAAAAACTACTTATTAACGACCTGCAACGTTTCCATTAACTGTGAGGCACTGCCACTTTGCCACAATGTCAAAACCTACTTCAAGTGTTTGGCGGAGTCACTTACTGCTCAATGAAATTAAAAGAAATGGAGATTTTAAATTTCACAATACTTCATGCAGACAAAACTTCAAAACAGGGGACTGTGAAAGCCTTGGTGGGTCACAGAAAAGAACACTACAGGGAGGGCTCTTTTCTGTATGCACCATTAACAATTACACAACTACAGAGGGAAATGAAGTATTCTGGTACCAGTGCTTGCTGCTCAAATCAGCATGAATGTCCCTACAGCAAAGAGCACTCCTTTACACCAAACACCGAACCACTCTCTGTGATCCCATTGGAGCACTCATCCCCTCTCACGGTACGAGGTTAGGGTATGTATTCTACCATTTACTGGTAGCAGTTGGAACACTCCCTTCATCTTAAAAAAGATCTTAGGCACCCACTACTGTAATCTTTACATTTATAGTAACCTGCCAGCTTCTGCTTTTATTTAAAGTAAGTTCTAATTGTACATGGGATTGTAGTCTCAGTTTATATTTGTAAAACGAAACAGTATTCTCCTACAGATTTTTCAAAGAAAGCTGAGAACACACTATTTTTTAAGAATGCAAGTGAAGCGGTAGAAAATATTTTTTTTTTTCCCACTTCTTGGAGAACAATAATTTAAAACAGAGACAATGACAAGCAGTACTTGAGAAAAGGACATTTTCATTCAAATATTTGCTATTGTATTTCCACCAGTCAGAATTATAAAATTTGCCCCATGAGTTCCATCATTTAATTTTTACCATTCAGTACTTTATTTTCATGTCCAAGATTTTCACTAATACATAATTCCTGTAGGAATATTATAGGATTATTTGCAAAAGACTCTTCTTTTTCTCCCCTTGAGTTTTCCATTCTAAGCAGGAAATGAGGCTGCTAGTATTTGGATGAGCTCCAGGAAGAGAAGTAGACTAATAGCATATGTGCTGGATGAGAAAGGATTCTAGACAATAGAATACACTATATGCATATGCTTACTTCAGAAAAATATATCTTGCTATTACAGTACACGCATTTTTACTGTTGCTCCCTGCTGTCCACTCTAATGAGCAAGTTATGCTCTTCACCTTTATAGACCCTGTCTTATAACAGAATTGTGCGGCAAAAATGTTAATTGCAGCAACATGCCATACTAGCAGAAGGATTTAGCCATACCCCTACTTACACTGTTACTCAGTGATTTAGCATGCCAGGGAATTTGTAGATTTAACTTACTGCATATTTCATTTCTTGTAGAAGAGAACATCAGATGTTTTCCTCCTTCCAGTAGGCTACACTTGTCCTGCTAGCTCATGCGAGAAGCTTGTAAACAACACACAATGCACTAGCAGTAGTTTCTGTCTATAGAGATCCCATCAAAAAAAAAAAGTAGAAAAGAAATCCAGATTTTGACATTGCTGAAATACCCCATTTTGGGGTAAATTAATGGTTCTCTCTCCTCCATTTCCCGCTCTTTGACAAAATTAAAGAGCTAGCAGTGCATGGCATTTGCACTCTTCCACCTGGCTATGGAGCAGGAGGTCTGGGAGCTGGAGCCCAACTCATAGTCAGGATGCAAGGGAAATCATTGAATAGTCTAGGAAGTAGAGATGCCTTTAAATAACAAACAAATAAAGCCCAACAGCTTGGGGTGAGGGAAAGGCAGCTCCACAACCTGGGCAAAAAGCCCTACCCCAGTGTTCTGTGGGGTTCAAGGAGACAGGATTTCTGTCCCCCATCCTTTTACCTGATGGGAGCAGAGGCCCAGAAAGCAGCACATTCCCTTATGCCATAAGGTTTTTACTCAATGGAATACGTAGTTTTTCAGATACACATCACACAGTTGATGTGGCTACATCTGGCCACAGGAGTATATCAGGGCAACAACAGAAGTTGCAATTGTTAAGCTTTGAGTTTATTGCCTCAGAACTTAACCCCATAGTCTACAAAATACACAAGCAAATAATATATATATATATGTGTTATACTGCACTATATGGCCGAGTTGCTCTTCCAAGAAAACAGGCAAGTAAGCTCTCACATGTACTTTACTGGGTAGCTCATATCTCTATTTTGGGTCAAATTTTACTGAAGACTTTATGGTTATCGGATACCGTACAGCATTATGGGTTACTGTACAATACACTTTTTCCCTTGTTCAGCAAAATGAATGTATCATGTAAAACACTGCTGACTCTTTATCCTCATATTCCTAAATACATTTTATATACCTAGTTTCAGCATCATTTTTTTTGCCACATTTCATCAGTGGAACTTACTTAAAACCCCAGAATGTAGTACCCAAAACTGAAGAGGCTAAATCTCAATTTAAAGAACACAAAAAGACATGAAAGAAAGATTGGGTAAAGTTTAAGCCAATGAAAGTATGAGTCATTATTATATAACAAGCAAGTTGGGTATGTTCTGATATTTTAAGCTGAAGAAGAAGAGATTGGTTGAGAGGGGAAGAGAGCACAGAAGTGGGAGTCAACAGGGGAACTGAGGTAAAGTAAGTGGGTATGTAAAAGTTTAGGAGCACTAATAGGAACTTTATGTTCTCCTAAATCTTGTTTTCTTACATTTTTTGAAATCTCAGGTAGAGCTCTTAAAAAAAAAAAGTTAACTCTGTTTTCATCCCAAGGTATGAAGTATCCATTTAAACCATATCAATGTAATTAATTTTCACTAGGTAGCTATTAGGCAACTTCTAGGTAACTTTGACAAACTTCTTCCGTTCATAGAAGACACAGCTGGGTAGAAATTAGTCTCTAAAAATACTTTCACACAACCTGCTTGTTTTCTAGTCACTGTCTTCTTATGTTATGCTCATTCCATCTGTCAATAGATATGAGTCACACATTCGACCTTTCAGTTTCACTTGCGCACATAAATTTCTTCCAATTTCCTGTGAAACAAACACTTTTAACTCTTTAGGGGCTAGCAATTTGCACATATAGCATGCTAGAATGGTTAAGGTAGAAGCAAGCTCTTGTGCTGATATTCTTAGCTTTCCAGTCAGCACTACCTCTTGGAAGCAGACTGTCTCTTTATTCTGCTGACCACCCTTCTACCCACTCTACCACTAACTTCCACTGAAAAACTAGCAGATATGTGGAGTTCCAGTTTAAATACCACACTCTAACTATATTTTCAAAGAAAGCTAAACAGCAAAGAAGCAGATACAAGTCACTCCTGACATTACCAGCCACGATCAGCGGATTCACTGAAGGAAAGCTATAATTTTACCATTTTTAAATCTGCAGCCGGCAACATTTGGTTCAAAACTAACTTAAAAATAAAGACTCATGCTTGCCCAAATGCTACCCACTGACATAAATCATGATGCCTTTACCAACAGACCCTATTTTTTTTTCTCCCCAAACACAATAAACACCTCCAGTACAAACGAAGAGGGAACATGGCCACAAAGAACACAGCAAAATGTTAAAGCTAGAGCATTATTCTGGGATTTGGGAGTATACTGCCTTACGCTTTCTCTCAGGCATAGTACATAATTCAATCTTTCAGGGAGCTTTCAAGACAAAAGGAAAAAAATTATCAGTTTTAGTAAGAAACACAAAGCTGGACTACTGAAAGAGAGATCAAATTCCACACAGTGGTTGGTAAAGGACAGAGACTTGACATGTACAGTTTTTGTTGGCAGACCTAATTTCTGAGCTCATTTAACTCATTATTGTTAAAACAGCAGCTTAGCAGCGAGATGCTTTACCAGAACAGTTGACTTCCAGTCCGTTTCAATCAAGCATTACAATTACAGGGGTCTGTGGTTTGGCCTTATGGTTCCCTTTCAAAATACACCAGACTTGGATCAGCTGTGATACTGTCCCATTAAAACTACTTTAACCTTCTAAGCAAAGTCCGTTTGCCACTAGTGACGGAGATTTCTCCATCTATATAATGAAGAAGATAGGACGTCAGGCCTGAAGTTCAAAGCCCACAGCTGCTGGGAGGGATGAGTGGATGAGCTATGGTTGAGGTGACACTGAGACTGCCTGTACACCAGTGTGACAACCTAAAGGGACCAGTGAGGTTTCAGCACTGTCATGTGGGAGAAATGCTTTAGATAACACTGCAAAATGTGGAAACACCCAGAAAACCTGCTATTGACTTATGGATGAAGACTGACTTTTTGACCTTTGGTCTTTGGTACATTAGCATTGAAATAATAAAACAGAATGCATGATCTGTTGATACAATGGATATGTGCTCCTACTTATTTAAGTGCAGATTAATGAAATTAATGAACCCAGGATGACATTGTAGATGCACATATGTGGTCTTCGTGTTAAAAATCTTTTCCTTCGTTACAGACAACATACACTCAAAAGGATTAATTTTACTTTTGGTGACTTACTGCTAATTTAAGAAAATCAACTGAAGAAAAAAAGAATTTTCAAGTAGTACTGAGGTCACTGACAGACAGCAGCTTGTACATTGGTTCTTGAACTGAAGGAAAAAAAGACCATATATGGACAACACCAAAAACAGAGCCTAAAATTAGAAATAAGCAATAGTAGTCACTGAGGGCTTTTTGTTTGTTAAGTGGGGGGTGTTGTTGGGGTTTTTTGTTTATAGTTTTTTGTTTGCCTTTTTAAAGCATCAAAAGACATACAAGCTGTATTTGTATGCTGATATTTCAGTCATTAAGTGCCTTTAGGCTAAATTAAAATTACCATTCTTCAGGTTCTTCATATTCATTAGCTCAGATAAACACTTGCCATCAGCTCACAACTGATAGTAACACCTACAGTATTTTAAATAGGCAGAAAAAAAAAAACTGTTAAGTGATGGCTCTAACAGGCAACTTTTTTGTGACAAACTTAGTCTTTCAAAAACATTGTGGTACATGGTCCATTTACAGATTACACTGTCTACTATTGCTTTCTTAATGCTTCAAATCACTCAGTATTTTTTCCTCACCTTCCAAAAGCATAAATGTCCATTGTTGCTCAAACTTCTCACTGAAGACAATTGCATTTAGACGATGACTGTCAGAGCACATGTGTGACAACACAGCAACTATTCCAAAGTTAGTATTTGCTTCTCCACAAAAACCTGATCTTATTTTCGGTAAAACCAGATTTTTATTTCACAAATCACATAGAGAAAAGTACAGAAGGACTTAAATATATTCACAGTATAGATTAAAAAAGTTAATATGAAGATTTCGAATAAATGTTTCACATGAGATTATCATTGTCGAAATTTATTGAGTGTTAATTTTGAAACCGTGACCTAAAATACAGACTGATTTAAGGCTAATTTAAAATAGAAATAAGTACTTCACATGTGTTAATCTGACCCCAAATTAGTTGAAGTCAGTGGCCTTTAGATTAAAATCAATTAAGAGTAAACATGTATTTTAAGAGTCTCATTTAATAATTTTCTTTAGTTATTAGTAAAACCCAAGATGACCTTCCAACGAGAATGAAGGAAAGAATCAAAGATAGTCTGCACTAAGTTTCTCTTAAAGGGTCCTTCACTAAAAGCAAGCAAATGGTCCATATATTGATAACAGTGACATTAAGAATGAGAAATCCATATTTTTAGATTCTTTACCAGATATGCATTTGCATCAGGTGATTCGCCACATCATACACATTTTGCAGCAAATCCGTAGAGGACTGGTGACGACAGCCTTCTTTTATTTGTATCAGAAAATTTCTAACTAGGGAAGGTAAAGTTTGCCAGTGGTCTTTTGGGCTGAAATTCTTATCTGAGGCAATGTTAATAACATAAGCCTTTAACTTGATAATTGGGAGTTAGAATATTATTTTGCTATTAGAAAAAGCAGCACCCTACGTTATTGTCATTTTTTCATTAAGTTTCCCAAAAGGTTAAAGGTTAAAAAACAAAAGATGCAAGACTCTGTGTGTTCATTCTTTCCTGATAGTTACTTAACAGCTAGAACTGGTCCAAAGCAATAATTGACCAAGGGTTCTTTTCAGCAATATTTTCTAACCACAGCTACTGGGATATTTGTTAACGGGTTGCATACAGTCAAGGAAGAACTTGATCAAAGTATCCAGACAGCAACAAATTTCACACGTTGTTCACTTTCTGAATGTTGTTCTGAAACCTTAAATTTCACCAAATGATGCGGAATGGGAATAGGCAGTTTATGATTTAGCATACCAATATGCCCAGACACCTTCATCTGTATGCTGGCAGAGTTTTACAGCTAGAAGCTGCATTAAAATTGATGAAAGACAATGTTAACTTCTGTTGGGCGATTCCGTGCATCTTTGAGTTGACAGAACAATTCAGTATTCCTAATTTTTGTTCACAAGAAAGTGTCCCGAATATTTTCCTTGGTTTATTTAGTGAAATGCCTTTGCTCTAAATGACTTGATTTCTTGTTTTGATGCTGTTTCACTATTTCTACTCTTTGGTCTTTGCATACTGCAACCATAAACCCAGTGATTAAGCTACCAGGTTAGTGACAAAATTATTTGCTAAAATTAAAGGGCATAGGGAGACAAAGTCAGATCATTGCAGAAGTCCCAGAATCAGTGAAGGTTTAAAAAAACCACACACTAAAATAAACAAGTACCTTTAGTGATTACTTCCATATACAAGACCATGTTAGAGTTGTGTCCTTGATGTTTGTGTACAGGTGCACTGCAGAGTAGGCAGGTAATGTGCATGAGTGCATGGGATGGCAGGAAGATATTGTTTTGGGTTGGGGGGGGTGTAACTGCTCTGGATAGCTTCATTACACAGCAAAGGCAGTTGTTCTGTTAGTGCTAATTAAGCCTGAGGGAACAATTTGTTGAGGTAGTTGGAGAAAATCTGGAGGAGAGCAAAAAGAGGAATTTTAATCTTTTAATCCTAAACAGAAGCAGAAACTTTCAAATTCCAGACTTTGGGGATTCCAGAACAGGAGCTAAATGACAGATCCTGCAAAGAGAAAGAACCCCCAGCTTTTCACTGAAGCTGACAGAGTTTTTGCAGCACATTGCAGCATTGAGACCTTTTACTGCAGGTCCATTACTACATTAAAAAATCTGAATTAACTTCATCCTTTTATACAGTTGTACTGTCACAGAATACTCTTCTGTTTGTCAGGGTCACATTCAGGAGTTTACAGTTGCATATGAGAAGTACCCCAGGTACCTGGTTTTAATCACTAAAGATTTTTCTGTTCAATTTTCAAATGCCTGTTAACAAATGAAGGAACCATCTCTTTTCTGGCAAAGAAGTTCCTATAACAACTATTTGATTCCATTAATGACAGCCCTCCCAGCAACAGCACTGAAGGCTGTACCCTCATGCTTTCACAGGAGATTGTATCAAAGATGGACTGCTAGCACAGGTAATGTCTGATCTTTCACCTAAATGCAAGTTTAGGTGATGCCTGTTTTTTCTTCTAGGTCATCACTTTGAGAACTAAGAACAGATAAAAGGCAAAAAAGATAAAAGAAACTGCTTGTTTCTTTGCTGACAGAAAAAGTGGCAAACTAGGGGGCTGTCTAGGGATCAAGAAAAAAAAAATCTAGCAGTAGTTCACTGTCAAGGTTGGCAGAGGGGAAAAAAAGGAGGGAAAAAGGTGCTTTCTAGATTGGCTACCTGATTTAGACCTGAGACAGAAACAGAATAAGCAAATTGAGCACAATGTGAGAAATAAACACTACCAACTTTGTAATGGATTTGCAAGTATAATAGTAAAATCAGAGAAGTACAGTGAACCATCCGAGGGCAGGCAAGAGAGCTGCAAGTATGCACAGATTTGTGTATCTGGGGACAACTTTTTGCTCAGATAATATTTTAGAATGCTGGAGATGAAAAGCATTCCATTTTTTTAGAGTTCCAAGAGTCTCAGCACTTTATAATCCAGAGGAACACAGACTTCAGAAAAATAAAGTTGGCTTCTTTGCTGGACAACATCACAGAAGCAGATTTAAAAAAAATATTATTTTGGTTTTTTGAACTCAGATGTCCCTCCCCATTTTGACTTCAGATGCCTTTAGTTGCAATAGCACAGTTCAACACAAATACATGTATTGTACCAAATTGCATTCTTCTGTTAAAGTATCCTGTCCCAGGGCTCCATGGGTTTTCCCATCATTTATAATTTTGGAAGCTTCGCTCCATTTCTCTTCATTACTTCCTTTCCTACATCTCCTATCATCCTTCACTCCCCTCCAACCATCATCTCTGCTTCTATATCTCTCTGCAACTCTGTTGTTAACAGTCACTGACGTTCTTTGCTCTCATCGTGCATCCCTACACACATCACCCGCGCATTAACCTTCTCCCCTCGGCTTCCTCCCGCTATTGCAAATTGCGGCCATCTTTCCTTCAATCAGCTTCTCTCTGTTCCTTCAGGGAACAATGCAAGAAGTGACCATCTTGTCTAAGGACAGCCTAAGCTTCTCTTCTCACAGGAGGAAGTGCCGTATTAATCATATTAACAGCATGTTAGAAAAGGTAGTCTCCAAGTTTGCTCCTGAAGTAAGACTTTTCTGTCCTAACCCACAGGAGCTTAGTAGCTGCTTAATGATTGTATCCACAAAGTAGTTTTCTTTATGCAAAAGGAAACCACCTGATCTTACGTATTTTTCCTGTAGTGTGTCTAAAACGTACTCGGGTACATTTGGGGATTCTGATGTTAGCACCTAGAGGCCACAGTCTGCCAAGGAACCAGGCAAAACAAAACAGCAATTCTCATTTCAGAGAACAAAAGGCTGTCAGATTAATGTATACATCTGAAGTCTAGAGTTTCAGCAAAACCAACAAGTGGCCCCCCCATTCTGAGAATCCCCCAAAACCTCCTCAGGCCCTCAAGACTGTAAGAGCTGACTTACTGAAATCTAGAGGATTTACTTACAAATAATTTCAACTCAATTATCCAAGGATTACTTATTAATTATTTTAAAACACAGATTGTGCTCTTAAATTTGGGAAGTGTGATACCTGTTATGCAGAAGAGAAGCTGAATCCTTTTGTCAAAGGAAGGGATTGACACACTCTTGACCATGAACTTGTCATCTGAACTTCCAGGATGTGAAGTGCCTTTTAATTGTCATCTTCCGTAGAGCCCAGGTTCAGAAAGCCAAAGGCAAAACTGCCAATACATATAAATTATCAGCTGCCTTGGAAAGCAAGGAAGAGCTAGTTTAGAAGTTCAGCATTATAACAGGACTAGTGTTATTCCTCTAAGCAGGAAAAATACAGCCAGTAGAAAAAAAAATAAGTCTAGTTGCTCTGTATTTCTTGAAGAATTGATTTCATAGTGTCAAAGTTTTGCCTATGACTTGTGCGTCATGTAAATCTTTCTTTGAAGGTTCAGATGACCCATAATTATTCACAGCCTTCTACACAAAAAGAAACAGCAACTCAGACAGTCTGAGGGATAAAGTCTTTTAAATCAACGTTTAAGATCTTAACTAATACTCATGGAAATTGTTTTATTTATCTTTTTCAACAGATATGCTCGTTCTGTTCCCAGAGTTAGAATTCAATAGTTCAAGCCCATTTTAAGTCCAGCACTATCCTATCATACATGTTTTGTTTGCATAATTAGAGATGAAGTAACAAGAAAAGTATTGAACATTTTTGTACATCTTGTTTTGGGTCTATAATTCTCTTTCATAAGACTTTTTCTACCTTAAGAACTGTGTAGTGGCATTCTTTGAGCAATAGATCATTTTTTCTTCAAAAGGCAATGTTACACATATGATTTGGGTAAAAGTCCAAGGATTCATGCTGAGCTTTAACATCATGGTTTATATATAGTTGAACATTTGTCCGCTTGGTTAGAGCAAGAAAGTCTGAAAGAAGAGGTGGTAAAGATGAAAATAAATGATTGATGATTAAGCCTGACGTAAAGGTTAAAGCACTGGCTCGGGTTCAAGGCAGCAAAGATTCAGAATGTGATGTACTGAAGATGTACCAGGGCCTAGAAAATCTGCAGTGAAGGATAGGTGAACCTGAATATAACTGCATAGCTAACACCAGTTAGATTTACCTTGTCATCCTCACTTCGAATTCAGAGGTCTTAAAGAAGAAAAGCTGGTACCATCAGCAGTTAAAGCTAGAGGTAAGAGCAGGGTTAGGATCCGCTGAAGGACTCTGTTTACAGCAAAGCTTTTTGAATCACTGCAAAGGTCATGTGCAGTAGTCAAGTGAGTTAAGATATAATATAGAGAACAGCCAAGAAATATGGATAAGATTTGCTGTTTAGGAGAGGACAAGCTGAGAGGAGAGCTGAGTTGCTTGGAAGCCCTGGGCAGTTTAGACAGATACTAGAAACAGAACATGGTTCATGGCATGGTCTGGCATTTAGAGGTGTTAAAATCAGATTTCAGGTTGATTTAGAGTTAGAGCATAAAGCACCTTGATCCTCAAACTGAAGTAATTACTTAATCCTACAGGGATATTCAAGGAGATTGGCAACTAAAACTGATGAAGGTTTTTTGGGGTGAGGTGAGGCCTGGCATCTGGAAAGTTAAAATTAACAAAAATCAAAATGCATGGATAAGAACAATGCTTACTACTCAATCCCACAGGATAAGCAAGGGTAATAAGGGAATATTTCAAATGGAAGTGCAATTCAGACATAGCTGCAAATAAATTTTAGAAGTGTCAAGAGATTAGGGTGAAGGCTGTGAATCACTTGGGATTTGGATTATGGCCCATGCAGGCAGAAGTTCCTAGGTTACTAGGCTTGTACAGTTTAGGATGGGAATAGAGATAAAGTGGTAAAATTCAGTGATAAAGAGGTGGATTTATATCACAGTACTGAAAAGGCCACAGGTCTAGGAAAAGAATTTATGCTGGCAGAGGCCAGGATTAAGTTTGAGATAGGCAGAAATCCCTGAGTTTGGCTAAGAAAAAAGTAGCGGTTTCCTAAAGAGATTTAAGGCATGTACAAGGTTGTAAATGGTAAAATAATAGCAAAATAGAGATTTGAAAGTGTTGGAAGGATCAAAAATTTTGGTAGAAGACTTAACAACAATGTGGTACGCCTCATTAGTCAGGGAAAAAGATCAGTCGACACTCAAGAGAATTATGTGAGCACCTAAAAGAACGGGAGTAAAAATATTCTTACTACTTCCATTTAACACTACTTATTCTGTGGATAGCCTAATTCCCCCGAGGTAACACTTTGTAGGTGGAAAATAAATACAGAATTCATAACAGCACTGTACAAGTTATGACCCAGGGCTCAGTAAAACTGTTGTAACTAAATCTCATGATTTCTGCATTCTCAAGTCCCAGTCAATGACTAGAAGCACTAAGATATGTGAAAGACTCTTTTTACCTTTTCAGGAAGCATTTCTATTAAAATAAACATGGAAAAGTTAATAGCATTATAGCCTAAAGTAATGAGACCAGATTCTCCCTCTGTCTAGATTAGGGGACTGGAAATAATAGGAGTAAAAATGGTAAAAGGAAACACTGACAGCAGAATTATCTGTTCATAAGGTTTAGGTTTGGAGTTTCTTTAACTCAGGGAAGTGAAAACATTCATATTTTCTTTCTCCTGAAAGAAGTTATGGATTCTTCCCACTGCTTTTGCACTTTTTCTGTATTTTATAACTTAATTACATGTGAGGATAAGCAAACGTCATTATCTAAATTCTGTTAAAAACTAAAACACAAACTTGACGTTGTATTTAAATCAACCCTCACAGAAAGGAAGCATTCAGAAATAATTACCAGTTAAAAAAATAAAGTTAATTTTATTCAAAAGCCTTAACATGTTGAAAAGGTTTTATTAGTCTTCCAGTTGTGTCCCCCATATAATTTAGAAATTGTTTATCGAGGAATGTTACTGTTGAGAACTTTTAAGGGCATACTTCTTGATTTGGCAAGTTCTAGAATAAGCATCAAGAAAAGATTTGCACCATCTGAAGTTTAGCAAGACTATAAAACTAGATAATTAAAATATTAATCTTTTAAAGACAGTATAATCAGCAAGATGAATTATATTAAAGAAAGGAGGAATTAAAATAAACACAGATATGGTAGGTTATTTTTTTCATTTAAAGACCCAGTCCAAAAGTAAAACATTCTGAATTTGTCATATATCAGCAGTCAGGTACTAAGTGTTCTACTTCATCTGGATCATAGCATAAACAGATACATTTTCTGTTTCTTCTGTTCAGGCAGCCTTTCTTTGTGAATTTATTTTGTTTACCTACACCACGCAGGTGGCTGAAGACTGTTTCAGTTACATAGGCTGCATAGAGCAATCACACCAGGTCTCAGCACAAAGGCAGGCTAGTTTTTGATGAAATGTTTTTGTCCCAGAAATCTGCTGTCTGAGAGCTTTGTCCCCCACATCACTGTTTCTCCACCTACATAACATTTACCCAACTGATGAATCACTCGATCTGGTCACCCCATGGTTGGCAGCATCTCCCAGGCACGCTGCACAGCTGGAAGTGGCTCCACAGGCCACACAGCTGGTGAAAGAGAGTTCGGACTTCCATTTCCTACTAATGCCTTTGGGCTAGGTCACAAGCCATGGAGACCAGCACAAAAGTCATCCAGACAAATTCAAGTGAGTGGGAATCCACAACCAGCCTCAGCAGACGCAGGACATCCCAGACAGCCCTTTTAAGAAGAAACAGTGAAGTGGCTTCACTTTCTTCTAGGCATCTACTTAGGAGCTTGGTAGAAAAAACAGCAGTGATGAAGACCACATCCCCCCTCGCATACTCCTGTAATGAAACAGGCAGCTGGGATGGAGGAAGAAGAAAAGGAAGCAAATGCAGACAAAGTCCCATCTTTGTGGATTTTATGAACTGTTTTACTATGGTGGGGGTGGGAAATCAAGCTGACAGCTCAGCCTTTTTAAAGTAAATGTATGAAGCTGAAGAACACCATGCTGGTTCTGTCAAGAGGTTTCCTGGGTAAACCAGGCAATCATCTTGCTCTTCAATGCCTGTGATAGGCCTGGGCAGTTCATGGCACTGCTCCATTAACATCTGGCTAGTGGAGAGTCTGTGCAATGAAAGGCAGGTTGACTGACATGCCTCAGTGATATTACTTGACTGCAGTTGGTATAGGACACCATTCCTGGTCAGATAAATGTAAAGTCACAGAAGATGGCTGATTTCTCCTCTTTTTCCCCTTCCCCAGTCAACCACAGCCTTCTGGAAACAGCAGTTCAGAGTTTTGTTATTTGAGGAGATGAGACTTTATAGTCTGTGGCTATTCGACAAAAAAAGCTGTGCTAGAGAGAAGCATTTGAGCACTAGCTTAGGTACTTAAGGCATGGTATGCGCATGTCTGTGGTGAAACATTGTTACTGCTACAGCTCATTAAAAGGGAACAAACTAGGTGTAAGAGGGTCAATAACAGCAAGTTCTCCAAGACTGACTCATTTACACAGAGGGGTTTTTTGCTATCCTGCAGTCAGTGCAGAAAATTGAGTAGTTATGACTGTACACTATGCGTACAACTGCAAGAAAAATAATTCTTTAAAATGGGGAGATTAATAGACAGTTTGGATACTAAGGGTAAGTTGTGGGTTTGTGAGGATCAGGTTTAAGCCAGTTTGGCATCTGCCTCACTTCAGATTTTCTCTCTGTTTTAATACATAGGTAGACAAAGTTTATGCCTTACAATTTTTCTCTTTTGACAGAGATAAACACAACTGACATCATCCACTCCTAAACCCTGGCTCACTAGCAAGTCCATGAACCACTTAAACCAGCCCTGTGTAGTCCTGTTCGTAAGCATAGGGACTTGTTTCTGCATAGGACTGAATTTCATACCAGTTGGCTGTAAAAAATAACTATTTATTTCTTGACTAACATCTCAAACATCTCCAGAGCGTTCCTTCAAGTAACAAATTGTTTGGCCCTTTATATTCCATGGTTTTGTCTCTCTTTTCAAAGTGGGAGCCCCAGATTTGAAGGTGCTACCATCCAAGTGAATTCTCAGTGCCAGAACGCCAATGTTTATAATGTGTAATTACCCTCTTATCTGGAAACAGGAGACACAATAGCAAGGCCATGTATTGCCACAAAGTAGCACGAAAAACGTATCAAATCTGAAAAGACAAGCCTAAGACATCTGACCCCTTCTTCCACAGTGACAAACATCTCTTTTATTACGCTGTCTCTGAAGGAAGCATTGCTGGAGAAGCCACTTCACACCTGCAGAAATATCTTTGTTGAATAATGGGGTGGGTAAAAGCATAAAATATTTTTATTGCTCAAGTTTTCTCATAGAACCAGTATCTGGCTGCAGGGCACTTCCACCTACAGATCAACATAAAAAAGATCCTGCTGTATATATGCTGTCCTCCCCCACCGGGCAGGAGTAATGGGAGAGGGGAATTCTTTAGTTACTACTCTGCCTAAGTGGAAGACAGACATTCCCGTAAAACTGTGTGTGGGAGCATTTCACAGTGAAACCAAAACACTGTTAAAAGTAAATTCAGTGAACTACTTCTCATGCAGTGCTGCTATATGAAAAAATGAGGGTATTTTATTATACACACACAAACTGCCAGACACCAACACCACTGCAGTGCCGGGTTGCCACCAGAGAGCTAGCACTCTTCTTGTCCACAGGATCCTGTTATTAAGGCTGTGGACCAAGCCATAGCTTCACATCTCAGTCTCAATCTACCTCTTACCAACCCGAAGAGCTGAGGGCAATACGTACATTGATGGTTCAGATTCTATGTAACCGTTTTAGTCCAATTAAATTCTTGTTTGGAGATTACACAATCAGCTAGCATAAATCTACATGGCACCCTGGACTTGCAAATTATATCAGATTTATGCTTCTAAAAGAACAAATGTGGGCTGGCCTTACAACACTGCTGTACAATTGATGAACCACTTTGCCAAATCTGCTTCATGAGAAAAATCCATTGCACCTGGTTGCTTCTCGCAGCATCAATCCAAGGACATATTGAAGTGAAATAAAAAGTCTTAATACAACTATAAGGCCCTGCATTTTTAATGGAGCCATATTGTTACGATGGTTAGGTACCTGAATGTCACAGAGAATAACATGGTATTGTTTTGTTTTGCAAGTTTTGTCCTCAATATGACAAAATAATGAAGGTTTACTCTCTGCCTCATACTCAGACCAAGCTGACAAAATTGAAATACTTGATGTTTAATATCATTGATTTTCCACCCACCAAGAGCAATAGTTAAACACAAAAAATCAATGCCAATCTCTAAACTCCTGCTTTTTTTGATCACATTTGACTGTTGTGTAACAAGTTATATTGAAAAGTGACAAAGTGAAGGGAAAAAGGTACCTAAGGAAATAATATGGTCAAGACCATCACATTCTTCATAATAAACACATCAAAATATTAATGACAAAATAATTCTGCTTGGCAGTAAAACTATGCTGGCTGTTTAGGACACTAGTATCCTAGAGTTGGCCCGTATTCCCACTTCGTACCAAGGGGAAACAAAAATTTATGACATTGCAATTCTGTGAATATCAATGGAGTAGAACTGAAGCTTCATACTTGGCCTGAGCAAGTCCATCTACTGCTTGTCTGGAATGTGTGGAAGAGCTATCCCAGAAAACATACTTTTCCATTAGCCTCAATGTGTCTTCATGTCTCAAACTTCTGCATCTACTTCTAACTCAGATTTCTGTGTCCTTGAAGGCATACGGATTAATATTTGTAGAAAATATTTAAAGAAATGTTGTTTTTTTTAAACTCTAGTACCATTAGCACACTATATTCTTAGTGCAATCTAAGAGAATGACAACTATGTGCATTATGTATGCACTCAGGTATTGTCTGTAAAGGATGCTCACTTCTTGTGAGCCAGTTTCACAAATTACATTCAAGATGAGGTTACAAAATATACTAAAGAAACAACAAATAGGTATTAGCTGTCAACATTAGAGCAAGCCTTTAAAAATATTAGTTCACACACAAAGTTATAAGCTTTATGTAAGAAAATACTACACACTCTACCCAAGTCCCTGCCACCACTTCATGTAGCCAAACCAAGAGAAGTTTCAGCTTCTACTATTTCACAGTTTTGAAGTGTTATTTCTAGATGGAGATATTAACTGGTCACATAAAGCTAATGCTTCTTAGCTTATCACATACTGGACACATGGGTCAAGAAGTATTCCTGAAGCCAGCACAACTAAGTAGAAAAAGTCAGGCTTTTTCATTATTATCAGCACTGTATAAAGATGTTTTTTCATTTATATCAAACATTTGAGACTTCTTTATTAATTCATAACTGGACACAGTTGAATGACCTACTAACTGATTGTTCTGTGTTGATCTGTGTATTAACTAGCCATAAAGAGCTTTTGTCTACCAGATAACAACCCAAATTCTCACTCTTTAGACCTCATCTGGAAGGTAGCAAGCTTTCTTTGTCCCTCAGGAAGATCTCTTCCCCAGAGCAGGAAGTGGAGTTCTGATGAGATCACATTTAATCAGACAGTACGCTGTCTGATATACAGGGCACAACTCCCAGTTTCTTACCACAATAAATTGTTCCTTTAAGTTGAAAGAAACTACTGATGGACTGTGCTGCGGAAATTTCACACTTCTCTCTTTTACAGCTTTAGTTCAGCCCAATTTTATGGAAATGACCATAATGTTGGTGTTTTGCACAGTGCATTACATCGTGGCAGTTACAATAGTGATTAGGCTGTGGGCACACAGCCCCTTTTTAACAGGCTACGAGGATACTCTAGGCTGTCTAGCCTATCATAGCTTGAGAAACCGCACTAGCTACGTTTTTCTCTGTGTAACTGCAGTTCGATTGATATTTGAGTTCAAGTGTGAGTACAATTTAAACTAGTTAAGAACAGAAAACTGAGGTTTTCTTCACAAAGTCAGACTCTTCCAAATGATGAGTAGACCTTAAGGAGTCAGTGGTTGGGGCAGGGTCACTGGAACTGAAAACTGCCTTTACTCTACACTTTCTATTCTAAACAACCTACACCACTAGAACAAACACATAAAACTAATATTCAGATCCAGTAGAATCAAGACATCATCTTTATGCTGCTACTCAGCCAGGAGTCAATTATTTTTTTGTGCATGAGGTGCACTAGTTTTTAATAATGGAATTACATTATAACTATAAAATTTAGACATAATGCTGTTTCTGTGATCCACACTGAACTCAGTATGTATCACTTCAGTATGTAACACTCAAATAGAAACAATTCATGTTGAACAGTTATCAGATTATATGTAGAAAAGTGCTACTCAGAATAAATATTGTGTTATCTGAATTGACATGGAAAAAGGCTTTAGTGCTGTAGACATCCTGCCATTCTACACCGTATTAAATAGATTTAGTTGATGCCATAATGATCCAGCATCAAGCACTTCCATCCTAAAGGTCTTACCACTGAGAGCAAGAGGATGGTCTGATACGTTATTTTCTTCACGCTAAGACCACCGAAGTCAGATCTCTCCACCGTGATAGTGAAAACTATTAACAAAGGCACTCTTTGAGCCTGAGAGCAGTACTCCCGTTAATCTATGCTGGGAACTAGGTCAAAGAAAGCCCAAGGCCTCTCTGAACTACATAAGCAAGCAGAGGCCCAAAAAGCGGTATTTCTGCGGCTCAGAAGTATTGTGCAACATAGTCTCTTTTCAAGACACACCCAATGCACTGGATGACAGGAGAAAGGACAATGTCCAAGTAACATCCTGTTGGCTTGCTAAACTAGGTTGGGGGGAGGGGGGGAAATCTCTACAAAACAGATCCCAGTGGATGCAAGAAGAGAGCCCCAGGCTACCCTTTATCACCAACTGTAGTAGTAGCCAAGCATTTTACCCAATGGAGACTGGAAGGAGACCAAACTAATCTCTCAGAATTGTTATAGTTCAATTTCTGTTTGGTTGCAATGTACTACATCAAATTTGAAACAGCAGCTTGCAGTTACAGGGTTCTATAACCCTCTGTCAAAGTCATGGGCCAGCCTGTAATCTCCAACTATGTTTTCTCACAGCAGGTTATAATGAATTGGAAATTTTATCGGACAGTTTATCAAACAAATAGAGGATGAAGTTTATTTTAGATGCAACATAGAATCCACTTGCTTAATAATA
This sequence comes from Athene noctua, assembly GCF_965140245.1. Taxonomy (NCBI): domain Eukaryota; kingdom Metazoa; phylum Chordata; class Aves; order Strigiformes; family Strigidae; genus Athene; species Athene noctua. Next base: position 5,103,627 of record NC_134050.1, on the reverse strand, counting down.
TTAATGGTAAGAGTGCATATGTGCAGGAAAACAAATAAGAAAGAAAACAAAATACAACCTGACACAAAGAAAGAAACAGTTCATAGAGCTCAGCATCTAGGAATGCTTCAGCCTGAATAAATGTTGTAAGAAAACAAGACCACAGCTTGGGTATCAGACTACATTTATGGAAATCATATAGAGTTACTCAAATACCTTTCTCTAAGAGTGCTGACTCCTACATACTATAAAGTTGTATCAATATATAAACCTTTTCCAGCCTCCACTGAAATATTTAGAAAATATTAGCACCAGTGCTAACTTTGCCTTCTTAATTACCTTCAGATGTATTGTTTCCACAACAACTTATTTCAGCTTTCCCCATGCTTCCTCAATTTTGAAAGACTCCTTTTTCACAGTTTTATGTCTAAGTTCATTTACAAGAGCATAGCAGGGTGCCAAGAGAACCAATACTCAAAACAATGGGGCTTCTCCAAAAAGCAATCATTCTACCTTATATAACAAAGATATTTTCATATACGCTGTAGAATATATAGGCATAAATATATGATTAAGCAATTCTATAAAAATGAGGAATGTACTTTGAAAAGTTTATTTTCAGGGATGGTGATAAATAGTGATTTCGATATCAGCGTAATTCATGGAAACATTTGCTGATCCAATTGATTTTTTTCATAAATTAACCCCATGAAATACATCCTTCCACATTTCTGAACAGAAAACTACCTTAAGAGCCTGTCTTTCAGAATTCTGAAGAGCACATAATGCAAATCACAGATGCAGATGTAGCAAGGACAAAGCTTGTGTCAGGCTCATCCCCAGATCTATCCAACCTATGTGCCTTCACATCCCTCTGCTGCATCTTCTCCCCAGGAGTTGTAGGTAGCACCACCACTGCCCGGCCTGTACCAGTCTGCTCCCTCTGAGCAACCCTGATGGCTGGCTCTAGAGTCACCCAAGATAAATCAGTCTTTAAACACGAATCTTCCCCCATATATTTCTGCTGTGGAAACACAAGAGACTGGCAATCTTGAGTGCATCTGGTAGTGCCACCCTTACATTTTAATAGGCATACCACGCTAAAGGTGACACACCTAAAGCTGGTGTCTTTCCTTCATGCTAGTTTCCAAATATCTCATGGGTTTAACTTCAGGCAACAGACTCAAAACAAATATAACAGTAGCACTTTTTGGTTTTACAGTCACCTTAGTACCAAAATATTGCATTGCAAAATAATCAGCCCTCTATTCCTTGCATGAAATATTCTGGTTTATAGGAGTATCTATTAGTTTGCACCTACAGTACTACTTTCTGCAAGTATTAAAGAACTTTTAGAGAGCCTCGAGCAAAATGCACTTCCTGCAAAATAATACAAATAATTAGTTTAGCAATGATGCCTTAGAGTCTCATCAGCTACATAATTTTTCCCAAAAACCCTTAAATTGTACCTTAAAACATCATTTCATGCTATGCCCAACAATCATACACCAAACTCAAACAGGTACAGGGCCTCCCTCCCTATGCCTTCTCACATTACTGTTAATTAGTACACAAAATCTACTTCAGTTTGGGGACAAGGCATAGAAAAGAATCGGGAAGTAGAAATAATCACCAATCAACGTCCATGGACACTCTGAAAACTCTATGTATTTTGTAAACAGAATTTCAGCAATATTTTGAGCATGTAGGAAATAAACAGCCAGACTGTTCTCCTCAGCCTCCTTTCCCTCCATCCTAACACATCCCATTTTTCCCTCATATTTATCTTTTTGGAGCACCTTTCACCTATTACCTCAGCCCATCCCACGACATTGTGGCATTATCCCTATTTGCAGCAGTCTTCTTTTTTAACTAGTCTTTGGTGAGGGTTGTACCCAAATTTTGTTTTTTTTCATTGCTTCAAGGAAGACATTTCCTCCTATTCTTCATATGAAAGGGGCCTAGCACGGGGGACTCCAGTCGCGGATAATCTCTGTGTTCTACTAATTAGCACAATTTAAATGGGTTAAATTAACAGGAAAACTTCCTTAGGGAATAATAGCTCTGTATAGCAGAATGAGCAAGAGTACTGCCAGTTAAATAGTCCTAGTCTGACCACACAGAGGTCTGACTAGTTGGCAATTAAGATTATTTCCTTATATAAAAGGTGAGGCGTGTGAACAAAGGAGTAACACATTTGTGCAGTTTTGAGAGGCAGTTTCTAGAAGCAAGTGTTATTTGTAAGCTACCCACCAAGAAGAAAGTGAGATTCCAAATGGCGATTATTACAGATATGAGTAAAGGTAAAACAAAATGAACTTTTGTCCAAATCTACAGATATTATGTAAAAATAAATAATATTTTTATTTATTTTTACATAATACCCGTATTATGTAATATTATGTAATATTTATTTCATCAAAAAAAAACCCTACCAAAGACATCAGAACTTCTCCCATTAGTAGCACCAGTCCTACATGCACACAGGAATGAGTGAATTACCACAGTAACTTTTAGGGTTTTATTTTTACGTATAACTTGAGTTTTAACTCTAAACATATTGGAACATAGCATGACACAGTAAATTCCTACATACCTACAGAGTGCAAACCACGAGGGCAAGGACCTACCTAGCATGTTCTATATAGCAGCAAGTAGAAGAGATCTGTTATAAGAAGATACATCAACAACGGTATATCTTACAGTAAGCCATAAAGAAACTAGAATAATAACTCATAAGATCTAAGAAACATAAACTTCAACTGCAATAAGCAAAGGTAGCAATGGATTACTCACTCTGGTATTTTAGCTGCTTCCGTCTCTGTTTTTGTAGCTTCTTATCTGCAGGTACATGTCACACAACAGTTCTCCAGACATATCATGAAGTCCAAGTTTTTCAGAAAACAAGTGCACAAGTAAAACATTACTGTCCCAATTCCTCATTTGTGCAACATCAAGGAAAAGATGGCAAAAATCACATCTGTTAAGACTGAACTCAGAGTTACGAAAAACAAGGGAAAAAGAAAAATAGAGTGCTGCCTGTGCTCACATGTTCTGTAACCTGATCCAGGAGGTAAATTGGTCACAGGTGATACTCTTCTGAGACCTTAATCAAAGGAACCTGCTAAGCTTCACAGATGCCTCTTATTTTATGCATTTTGGGCTGAATATCTGTTCCTAGTTATCTATTTTTGCTGTTGAAAAACACAAAGTTCTGCTATTGTCTTTTTCTTATCTAATCTTGGCATCAAAAAAGTTTGACCTTTAAAATTAAGTCTACTAGACTTTTAGATTACAGTACATAGAAAATTGAAAAAATAGCACGTGCTTGCAGATATGTCAAAGCTCAGAAAAAGATGTTTTGGTTTGGGTTTGGGTTTTTTTTTGGTTTTTGTTTTGGGTTTTTTTGTTGGGTTTTTTTTTTTTAACATTGTAACCTCTATATCTGTGACTACTGTCCACATTCTCTGATTCCATGCCGTAAACACACGCAAGACACCATACACACTCCAACTCCCTTGAAGAGCTTGACAGATTCAATAGGTTGTGTTCCTGGCCATAATCCTTCTGAAATAATGCCTGAACTTTTTTTGCAGCTAGTATCTCAATAGTCTGTCTGTTCAGACTTTCTGTACTCTTACCACAGTTTAAACACCCAGCATCTATCTGCCCATGCAGCCTCAGAACTCCAGTTCTGCACTTGCAAAACTGATGCCAGGGAGTGGTAATTATACTTCAATGACTTTATTGAGTGCAAATGATTAAGCCAAGCATGACTGACAAAGCTTTACTGACCACTTCTATTTTTAACACGGCACCATTCCGTACCCATTCAGAGTTAGCTACATGTGGTTCTTGCATGAAGCAGTGCTTTACTGTCTCTTAAGTCTTGGGGGCTTTTACAATAAGGGGGAGTTATCCTTTCATAACTGGTCATAATGGCTTTTGGAAACTTCTCATAGCTTCTCGGATTTTTGGGGAGTGCAACAGAACTCTGTTGTTGAAAAGCTATAGTTCAGGGTTTTTTTATTTTCTTGCTTTGGATTAACATATACTGCCATCATGTGGGCACAAATAATAAGAAAAAATAAATATTCAGTGAAAGCCTCTCACCTTGAAAGCCTTAACTTCATTTTAAAACATTCTTCTTGCTACCAATATGAGCACTAACTCAAGATTACTGAAACAGAAGTAAGAAATTTTTGTTTGTTTTTGTTGGCACACCACAGAAAATGTTCCAGTGCTTGAGGACTCAGTGGAAAGACCATAAAGCTATGTAGCAGTAGCTGACTAGCACAAGTGTTAAATATCTTAGCTTCAGCACAGATTTCTCTTATGCCTTGACTGCACATCTAGACACAAGTCATACAGGGCTGGAGATCAGAGTGACTAGAAAAAGACAGAAGAAGCAGAAGACAGGCCGTGATGCAGCAGCGCAAATGCACAGTTTGCAAGGAGTGCCAATATTGCCAGTCTGCCAACCCAGGCACAAGACTCAAGAAATCCACCAGGCGAACAACCAGTTCCCTTCTTCCCACTGTCTGTGGGCTCATCCTCTTGCCTGGGTATTGCAAGAATGTATTTACCGCTTGCAGCATTAAGTACTTCAACTGCAGTACTGTTGCAACAGATCCCAAGAATAAAGGATGAAAAGAAAAAGAATGACCCACAGGCATCAATGTTCTGGTTTTTACAGACATATCTACAAACAACAGAATTTAAATATATCATAAGTTTCCTATTATTTTGAAGAGCCTTACAGAAAAAAAAAAAAAGTTCAGTTGTCTTTGTATGGAGTAGTGCTATTAAAAAAATATTTTATAAGACCTGTACAATTTTAAAAAATAAGGATCTGATACTGCCAAGAACCACAGACTCCATAATGAAATAAAAATATACTTAAATTCTAGAAATTATTCTTGAAATACCACCAGTTTTCACGTTTAACTACACAGCAGAAAAATAAGGGTAGGGTGTTTAAATCTTTATATATTAAATGTAGCTTAACAAAAAATAGTACTTAAGTCTTCACTAAAGTATGAAATGTCAGAGTTAAGTCTGCATTTGCCAACTTCATGGTCTCTTTCTGCATAGCCATTATAAGCTGATTTTCAAGGTCAATCACGTGGAACCAATTAATGGCATCCGCCTTCACAATGGGTAGCACTGTATTCCAGAAGGGTCCCACTGAGTAACTTGCTACTCATATTGAGCTCAGTACCTCAGGATCTAACAATTAGACAGTAAAATATAAATAATACATTGATTCCCCTAGTGTAGCAGCTTATCAAGAATGCCTCAAAACCTGTAAAATAAGTTTCTTATTCAAGAACCTTACCTATTGCAGAAAATAACCTTTAACACAAGAAAACTGCATCCAATCTGCATAGGATCTGAGTCTGTATGCTATAATCACTGTATAAACAAACATATATTGCCTAACATAAGCAACTTACACAAAAACATGCACATACTGCCACACAGGTGTTACTTGAGAAATCAATATTCACAAAGACTGAAAGAATATTTGCCCCACATTTAGGTACAATGGTTACCATAGTGGTTTTGCTTTACAATAACTATTAATAACTTTTTTTTTTTAGGAAATATGGATTCTAAAAACTTAGTCAGTACAACAGTTTCAGTATTAAGTTTTTTAATTAGTATATAGAACTAACTTTTCATTGATTTATTTTCTGGGTGCCATTTTCCTCTTGTATTAAAATCAAATCTGTTCCTACAGCAGCCTTTTAATACAGTTATTTAGGTGCTTCAGAACTTGTCACGTCATAGCTTGCTATTTTGCAAGTTATAGCTAGAGGTGATAGATAATTGCATTTATACCAGGTGTAATTGTTAATGTAACAATAGTTCTTTTAATTTAACAGCATTAATTTAGATTAAGATCAGGTTACTTCTCCTTTTCATTAAAAGTAACAGCAATTGTTCTCCCATTTGTCTTTAGACACAGGCTTGACAAACTAGACTAATGGAAAAGAAATCTTAAATAGATTAGCATTAAAACAGAAAGATGGGAGAGTTGCAAAAGCATAAGAGAATAAAGAAAATAGGGAGAAGACAGATTCTAAAGCAAGAGTTTCATCAAATAAACTGAAAAATTAGCTATCTCCAATACATACAACGTTTCATGACATTTCTGTCACTAAGACTGAGGTTCAAGCTTCACAGAAAATTCAGGATTTCTCCTAACTCATGGATCAAGCCTACGTACAATACAATAAAAAGAAACAAGGGAAAAAGAGAGCAAGCAGCATTTATTTCCACTGTTCACTTCAGGGTCACTCAGTCTTAATACATTTCATCAACATCCTCATACTCTCCACAGAAAATATCTTGATAAAAAGTAGTTTGAACAGTGGTGCTGGAGGGAGTCCAACAGATGTTGCTCATTTACCAGTAAAAAGTTCACTAGCTTCAATTGTACCTCCTCATCTTTCTCACCATTTCCACCGTAAGCAGAAATAACTCTCATCAAACAGCGTATGAAGTTCAAGGAAAACAAATATTAAGCCAAATGTGTCATATCCCTCTCCTCATGTAATTTCTGTAATACAGAATGTTAAGAAACTCTTCTGACTTGGGTTGGAAGGAGCCCTGTAGATAAACACTGCACTTCCACACCAACAAATATACTTTTATCCAACATAAGAAGGATTTATGGAAAGACAGGACAGAAAGGGTGTTTCTAAAATATTTTAAATTGCTAACTGGAGTTCTGGGTTTACAGTTGAAAGAATACAGAAATTATTTTGCAGTTTCACTGAGATTCATTCTTTCCAGTTACGTCCAAGAAGAATATATGACAGGATAGCTTTTTAATCAAGTAATGATTCCATCACAAAAGCTGATAGAATATCTGATCTCTGACACACAATTCTGTAACATTTATGTCCCTGTGACTTGGACCCACACCGAACTGCAGGCCCGCCAGTGAGCTACAGACCAGACAAAAACCACTCCAACCTCTAAACAAAAGAACAACTTTACCGACATACAGAGAAGCATCAAGTGTTCAGTATTCCTAAGCTGTTACCTAGATAAAAGATATAATAAAGAAAATCTAACTCTGCAGCTTTTTTTTCTACATTTCATTTTAAGATAGCAGCCTGTAAGGGTCTAAAGAGGTTTGTGGTCAGTTCCTTTGTATCCTGCCTGAACTTGTAATAATCATTAAAAACATAATTTTTTTTATTCAGTCAGGCCACAACATGCAACAATGGTGGGATAAACATATGAAGTTGGCTAATCAAATCTAACAAAGTATTTCCCCTTCTTTCCATAAGGAAATAGACACATATCCATTCGCGTTCCCTAACCCTCCTAGATGTGAGCTTGTATTTCGTACAGTGTTTCTTGGAGCTGTCTTGCCAGTTTCAGTTAATGGTGAGAGCTGGCTGAAAACCAGGCAAAAGCTCAGCAAATCCAAGAGGATTTGTTGCAGCCCTGGGAACTACAACGATGTCTGAGCTGAAGCCCCAAGCCTCAGGGGCTGTTCAAACTGGGCTGTGGCCACACCTGCTTTGTGGCCTACAGCTGAATCCCTCGGCAGGAAATTTCACCACGGTTACAGGAAAGCAAGGAGTTAATATTTTATAATCTTTACATATCTTAACTCTGACCCACAGAGTATGGCTGCTTGCCAACTGACCACTTACACAAAACAGAGAGCTCCTGGCAATGTGTTGTGCTCCCACTCAAGCCATGTACGGTTGCTGTACATAGGGCCCTCTGCGGGGTAAGAATTTAGACCAAAAACTGAGATAAGCAAAATTTGCCAAACTTAGACTGGGATTAGCATTATGATAAAGACAGGCAGATTCGACCAGCTAACTGTTCAAAAAGTACAGAGCTAGACACCACTGTCTTACCATACATTTTCAGGGATGTTTCAAGGATCAGGAGCTATATTCAGGTCTTAAACCTTCTACAATAGAATTAATCCTCTGAAACCTTAGTTAGACAAACAAATCTCAGGGCAGATGGTACCTTCCTGCAAACACATGAAGAGTTGTAAAGGTAAAAAAAATATGGCTGTTAATAAAAATACAAGTCCATTCTCTACTCTTGATTTCTTCTGAATCCTGTACTTCTTCTCACTCCCAAGTAACTTGGTTCTGATTAATCTGTTTCCTGGGCTGATGGAAGAGAATCATGGCTGCTTATGTTATAAGAACTATATTGAGTTGCATACATGAGGCTAAAACTGAAAAGACTGATGAAGAAAGTATTTTTTCCAAAGTTTCTGAATTTTCTACCTGGAGGTTAATTCCATGAGGACGTGCCATACCAGGTGTTCTTTATTTAAATCGTATTTAGCCAACTGTAGCCAATAATTGTTTTGAAAATCTGTGGGTTAGTTTTTATTATATACCTTGTTATTAATCTCCTAGATGTCAAGATCTAAGGGTAGCTAAAAAAACATGAGTTAAATTCTATTGTTTACACTTGAATACATAGAATATACACACTAATCCACTAAAAAAAAAAATAAAAATAAAAATTTAAAAGCCAGAGATCCGAGCAAAACCTTAAATTGTGGAGCATACCACTAGAGGGTGCACAAGGCTACTCCATCGTAACCACTATAGACAAGTATTTATTCTCACAAGGCTTCAAGTAGACTTGTAAGCACCATTACTCAAGTTTTAAGGGGTGTGAACCTGGACTCCAGAGGAATTACATTGTTCGCATGAGTAAGGACAGTGCTAGTTCAGAATCAGGCACATAGTCAGATTTGTCTTTCTGATCTGAATATCCTGCTCCTCCAGTGTACTATGAGGTAAGTTTTGGCTGCAGCCATTGCTTTGTGGAAGTTTTGGCTTTTACACTATTTCTCGGCATCCAGTGCAGAGGTCATCCTTAGCAAAATATTTTATTCTAAAGCAAAAGCTCTTAAGCTCTGCTCTGCTCCCATTTAAGACTTAGCCCCTGTGGAGGAAACAAAACAGCCACAAGCAAATTACTACAAATAGCTTGTCTTTCAAAAACAAGTCAGGATTCATTTGCTCATGTTCTTGGAGCCCTTGGGACAAAAACATAAGCTGGTTCAGTTTGCAAGATTCTTCCTGTGGCTTTATGGGAGATGGGTAGGGAAAGGGTTTCGGCATTGCTATTTCTAGTGTGACTGCAGTGGAATACAGAAGTCATAGTAAGAGGGGGTGAGGAAACTCCAGCTGCATAAAAACATTTAACCTGGGGATTCCATTCTTATCCTTTCCCTTCTTTGAATTTCATTACATACTGTTGAGTTTATCCTGCTTTCTTGCACACGTTATGATGAAACAAGACTTGACCCCAGTGAAAGTAAGGGGATAAAACTGTGGCTCCATGATTATTTTTCATGACTCTGGAAAACTTTCTACTCTTCTGCCCTAGCCTAGCCAAAGTCCCTGCTAGACAGGTGGTATCACAAAACACTGGAAATTAAAAAAGCATCAGAACTAAGGGTGTCTAGGTCAAGGTTTGGGCTGAGAACCACATGTTGCTGGCTTGGGATCAGACCTAAGGGTAGTCAAGGTTAGGGTTACCAGGCTACCATAGATCCTATAGAGAACATGAGACCAGAGTACATAACGGAGACAGCATGAGCAGCCAAACTGGGTTAGGTTTGGGAGGATGCTACATTCTTTGTTTGTAGATTACCATAGGAAAAGGCACACCACAGCAGATGAAACAGAAATTAGTAGATTGCAAATGGACAAAATAATAGTTTCTGTTTGCTATTTTATTCAATTATTAATTGCATTTACAAAACAGAACAACCTAAGACTTAAAGGCTATTAAATTGTCTCACAACAGGCAACACTGTTTTCTTAGGACACCAAGAGAAGAGGGAAGATGCAGAACAAAATAAACCCATCCTTACTGTTTCAGAAGATGGGAGGGAAAACTGTTGTTAAGGGAGTTCGCAAATGAAGATTTCATATGAGCTACTGCATTTTGTAGTCCTTTGAAAGATACCTCTTCTGTCCCCTTTTATATCCTTTATACTTTAGGCTTGCCTGTTTCCCTATCTACTTGTCTTGTCTTAAGACAAGATTTTACTTAACATCTTCTTTAAGAACCCTTTCTTTATTGTCTCTGTTATTTTTGCTTCTACTAGGAGTGTGGAAGTTATCAGTAATCACACTCAGGACTTTATAAAGTAGCACAGTAACATTTTCCACTTCACACAATTCCTTTCCTAAAATTCCTAGCCTTTTATATATTTTGATATATAAGTATTGTGCTTATGGTTCCTGAGAACCACAAGAATTTAATACTTTCTTCCTATGGTAAAAGAGAGCTCAACACTTTGTTAAGGTTTGTTACCATCAGAACACTCTCATCTTACTATTCATCTGGTTTTATGTTTTATTTATGTGTAATGGGCATTTTTGTTCAGCATTCTCTAAGGGGAAAATTATTCACATAGTCTCTGATTTCTTCAAAATCTAACAGATTTTGAAGGTAAGATTTCCCTCTGCAGAAGTTGTATGTTGTTTTTCCCTACATCACTGGTATCTAGGTATCTACTAATTAATCAAATCCTTGTTGAAAGTTAGCATAATCACTTAACTAATATGCTAATACCTACTCCTTTAAGCAGCCTCAAAAAGAAATGACCACAGAAACAGAAGCAATAATTTAATATTTGATTGCCTTGGAATTCTTGGGTGTACATCATTGGTCCTACTAATTTACCAGCTGTCATTTTATCATTTGTCCTAGGACATCTCCAACTGATTCTTCAAATGAAGATTGTTTCTTCAGACCTATGCTTATAAAGGATGAGTCTAAGAGGAGAATATCTTTATATTTCTAACTGCTTACAGATGTGAAGTTATGCAGAAAAGCTACATCAATTTTTTCAACACAGTAATCCTCTATATGTTCTCTGTTTGCACGTCCTTCAGAATAAAGCAACTCATACTCACCAAACACAACAGATTTGTGCTTACAGATTCAGACAAAAGCGGATTTAAGACTGTGTTCAATGATCTCCTGCAACCAAATTCACAATGTGAAGGTTTTTCATGCAGTTAAGGATCCAAAAATCATGAAGGTTGTTCTTTTTTCCCGGCTGGCCGACTTACTGCATAACTCTACTATCGGCATCCTGTTTATTATTCCTGGGGGAAACAACAGTTCACCACAAGAGCAGATGTTCTAACCATTTCTTTTGCAGCCTGTTACAGATGTTTTTAAGACAAATGCCAGGTCCTTCAGTTTTTCTTTTTTTTTTCAATATATGCATCTCCTGGGCGATTAATTTCTCTAATCACACTCATGCTTTGATGCAGCTGTAAATAGAGCTCTGCTCAGTTATACCATGTATTTATTGTTTGTACAGTAAAACATTACTCTCATTTTACTCTCATTACAACTCTTTTGTTTTGCTGGGCATCATTATATGACATAAACACTAAAAAGAGGAACAAGATCTTTACTAGACAGTTAAAAGTCACAGTTGCTTAAGCTTCCTGCCATTGTTAGTTACTGTTTAACTCCCTTACAGCCTGGCAACACAGGCCTCCCTCCATGCCACACTGGTAAGCTATATTCCCTACCTGTTTTCCAGTCGGTCTACTTATCCCTCCTCAAATCTTTTAGGTGTAGACCCAAACGGACACACAGTCTCAGCCCCCACTGCTCAAGCCACTGCTTGACCTTTTCAGCACTCAGTTTCTTAGGAACAGTCTGCTAGCTAACTTCTTTGCAGCTATTATTGCCTAGGATTTGTATCCTCCATTGCAACCTGTCTTTACTACATTTTTAGAGCACATCATCACAGGAAAGCACTTATCTTTGCTATTTCACAGCTACAGTGATCCAAGAGGAATCAGCACTACCTCTTGCACAAAACCATTTGGGATTACATGAAAATTTGGCCCACCAGCAGTCATGAGTTCTTCTCAGAGCCTCACTTGATACCAGTTCTGTCTGTGACAGCACCAGAACCACTGAGCAAAAGTTCAAGAGGTACTGGATTTCTCTTGAAGTCATTATTTATAAGAAGATAATAATGAATAGTTATGTCTTACTTCTCAGAATACAAATTTGGTTTCCATGTCAGCTTTTTCTTTTTTTTTTTTCCTGGATTAAGAATTTCTTGGACCTCTTCCAAATACTTAAACCAATATCTATTTTATGACATTCCAGCTGTCATTATCTCTAGAAAAAAAGTAATTGTTGTTATCAGTTATGATCACAGAACATATAAATAACTACTGATGGCAGCCTAGACACTTAGGGGACTTCCACTTGGGCACTTCTGTCTCACATGACCTTTTCCTTCCATACTGCTTGCAAATTCATATTTTCTGGAAATGAGTTTAGAAATAGCCTCTCAACTTACTGTCAACAATTCTTAATTTGTCTACTTTTTTGATAATCATTTATTGAGATAGTGTACCTGATGTAAAGAAAATGTTTTCATCAGCCTTTTGAGGTTTCTCTTGCAATAAAAATTGGGAGAAACGCATCCATCCTTTTAAGTGACTGAGATGTGACCTGAGTTGTAATTGCCACTCTTACAGTACAGTCTGAGAAGAATGAGAGGCAATGCAATAAGTACACATCAACTGATGAAACATGAGATTCCCAAAGTAAAACATAGTACACTTTCAGGTTTTGAAAAGCAACGTTTCCTATACTACTACCAGTCCTTAATACTGGATACAGTTATCCCTTAGGCAGAGAGAAAGAGAGAAGTACTTAACATGACAGAATGGCATAATGAGCTCCAGGAAGGCATACACATGCCTAAATGGTGTTTCCAGAGAAATAAGAATATAACATTTTATGCATGTTGAAGGATATTATCTAATACGACGCATATAGAAAAGAACAAACTGGTTGCCATTAAGCATATTTTCATTCTACTGGGACTATTTAACTAAAGGACAAATTTTCTTCATGATATACATCTGAAGTAACTTCACTGAAGGCTGTAAACCCATGCCAAAATTAAGTCTTAATGAAGTATGAGTCAGTTATGTCTCCTCAGAGCAGAAGTTTAGCCCTTCATGTCTGTATTTAGAAAAAAACAGGTAGAAGGTAAAATCTGATCTTTTGAAGATACACTGAACTAATGATTCACATTGAACTAATTCAAACATTTAAAATACTGTGATAAATTGAGATCTCAAAAGAATTGTCAAGTAAATTAAGGCAATTATTTCAGTTTTGTTGAGAATGCAGACTAGATAGTGACAGGTCAACACAAAAACAATACTGTAAGGATCTTGTGACAAATCCTCAGGGAGACAGAAGCATTAAATTTAGATGGTGGACAAAAGAATTAGTTACATGACAGTAATTGAGATCAATTGGAACACCATGTCCTTGCTTGAGTCACTGTTTCCCTTGTAGTCTCTCAGAACAATTACTGTTTTATCACCACAGGGATTAAGATAAGAGCTTCAGAGCTGTATGTGCTTAATTGAGCTGCTTTACAGCTTGTACTGTAATGTTTCTTCATGGAAAAAACCTTAGTTTTGTGATGCATCACTTTAAGTGGTCATGAAAGAAAATACTTGTTTAAAAACTAAGTCTGTTCAAAATTCTGTAAAAGAAACACCAGACAGGCTAAAGTTTACTTAAGAATAGAAATACTTCAGAATTTGGTTTTACTTCACAATACTTTTCCCTCACAAAATCCCAGTAAAATACTCCCAGCTTGCAGTTCAAATAAAATATTTTCAGATTTAATTCACTGAATTTTTTGTATCTGTGACCTTCCCCATGGAACTGGTCAGAGAGTAAATCCACCAAAATACATTTTCAAGGGAAATTGAAGGTTTTGGTCAAATTTTGACAAAAAAATGTAGAAAGAAGTAGAAAAAAATTTTGAAACTGTTGAGAAAATTCACATTGTTGCATAGTAGGGGGGTTTATTTTCCCTAAATAAATGTTTTGTATAACACAATTTATTCTTTAAAGCCCATGTTATTTATTTTATCTAAACCACAATTTTATGGTTTTTATTTAATCCAATAGTTTAATTTGAATGAGGAGATGAAAAGTTTTCTTTATGTATGTGCATAGATCTTTTGGAAGCACAAAAAGATTCATGCATAGCTAAATTTTCTAAACAGTCTATTATAAGAACTTATTTTTAATGACTTACACTTTGACATTGTCTGAACCATGACTGTAGCCCCCAGAATGTAGGAGACTTGTTTGTATCTTCCTCTGCTTTGTGGGCAGTAGCAATGATAAAAAGCATCAGCAGAGGAAAAGCTGAAACGCAGGAAAAAAGAGCTTCAGCAGATACAACACGGGAGAATTTGAGGTAAATGAGGAAGACGGGGAGGAGCAGAAGAGTGACTGATGGGAAAGAACAACTGCAAGAGAGCTAAGAGCAAGAGAAAAACAGAGAAAGTAGCATAAGACATGCATGAACTTGGAGGATGCAGTTGGCAAAACCAAAACAGGCATGAAACAGAGGTGAAAAATAAGAGAAGCTGGAGGTGTCAAGAGGAAAGCAGGGATGGAAGGGTGCATAAGCTTTTCCCTACTTCCAAACACTCTTAATTCAGGGTAAAAGGTGAAACATGGACTGCGGTACAGTCAAATTTATGATGACAAGAGGTTTTCTACCTGCCTGTCTCCTTTCAGTGACTTGCTGTACAAGTAAACACAATTTTCAGAAACTTGATAATGCTTTGATAAGAGACAACAACAACAGAAAAAAAAAAGGCCAAGAGGTATGGTCAGCCCAGTGACATTTATCTACCCTTGCCTGTCACTCCTCATTCAGTGAAATATCTCATCCAGGAAAAGGAATATGGCAGTATCTGTGCCTGGATTGAAAGAGACAGATCAGCTCTCTGGAAAAGCAGAAATTGGTGGAGAAAGGTCAACTATAGTTAATATAGAGAAGAAAATATGTGAAAAGTGAAGAAAAAGAGAAATAAACCTAGTTCAGAGAACACGCACTTTACAAAATCAAATAAAAGAAAGGAAATGTCAGCTGTAAACTTTCTTATGTGATTGTAATTTGACTTTGCCCCATACGGGCCAAAATTACTTCTAAATTTATTTTCTTTTTAAATTAGAGTTCATGAGTGAAATTAGGGTTCAAGCCCTTCTTTGCTATCATTTACATAATTAATTAAATCACATTAACAAGATAGCAGTGAGCAACATTTCTAAATTTGTTATTTTGGAGTAACTGAACCATGAATGCGATTTTGTTGCCTCTAGACTAGTGGATGATAAATAGTTTCTCTCAATCAATGAGACTCATTTGAATGTGGAGTAAATATTTATATCTGAATGATGAATCTCTGAAAAAGGGATTTATCATGGAAAGTATTATAGACTGTTAATTGCAGCACTATTCAAGTTGTCACAGAAGTAACATAAATTACACAAATGTAAATTACTACTTTCAAAATGAAAGGACAGGCATTTTTTTATGCTTCTTTCAGATTAATTTACTATAAATACCAACATTTTCTGACAGCAAAGTATCTAATAGTACAGTTTGAGAGCAAGATATACAAATATATTTGTATATATATAATGTGGGGTTTATATTAATATATATAGTGATCTCGTTAGCATCAGAATTTAAGATATAAGATGTGAAATCTTTATGCAATTATGGTGGGTTGACCCCGGCCAACAGCCAAGTGCCCACACAGCTGCTTGCTCACTCCCCTCTCCTACGAGATGGGGAGAAAATAGAAGGAAAACAACAAGACTCTTGGATAGAGATAATGAATTTAATAAGCGAAATAAAAGCTGTGTCCTCAAGGAAAATTTAAAAAAGGAATTTATTCCCTACCTCCCACTGGCAGGTAGATGTTTAACCACCTTCTGGAAAGCAAAGACTCAGTGCACACCTAACATTCACTTGGGAAGACAAATGCATAACCACAAATGTCCATACTTCATCCTCACTTCCCTAAATTTTCATTGCTGAGCGCAATGTCATATGGCCTGCAATATCCCATTGGCCATTTTGAGTTGGTTGTCCTGTCTGTGTTCCCTCCCCCAAAATACCCCAACAAAACAAAATTTACCCATGTTGCCCTTCTCCAGCCTATTAGACCCTTATGAACTTCAGTAAGTTCATAATAATAATTATTAGTGTTCTTGGGATTTCAGCAGCAATTTTTTAAAGTATCCTGAAGTTCATGCTAAATAATTATTCTACAAATATATTCCTACCAATAACAGGCAGTTGTTCAGATGGAAAAAAGACCTGGCTGCACAGAAATTATTACTGTAGAATATCTAATGCATGAAGGCTCACATAGAAACAAACTATTCTATCTGGACAATTCTTGACTTTTCTTGTCTGAGCATCTCCTGTCAATGTTTAAAGAGGTTGACACTGGAAAAGCAAATGACACAAGCTCTCCATTCACTAAAGATAACAGCTGTTTTTAATATCTTTGTGCTATTTTGGTATAACTTTCAACAGATACTGAAGAAGTTTTTCAATGTGAAATTAAGAATCTACTCTGACCAGTCAAAATGCTGGGTATCACCTGGTAGCACCAAACTGTGCCTTGGAGTTACAGCTTCTCAGTTGGATAGAGGGCTGGTTTTGAAGTTTAGCTCTGAACTGCATGTCAGGTCATTATAAACTCTAGAACTTCCATCCCAAATGCAAATTATACTTTAAAAGACACCCTGTCACTTAAAAAGTAACTTAAAACAGAAGAAGACACAATTGAAAATGTGCAATTTCTTTCTTCTATGGAAAAAGGTTCCCATATAAGGTTCCCATATAAGAAAGGTTGCACCTGATATTTAATGTAGTCATTAATGACTTCAGTGAAAATTATGCGGTGGGGGGGAAGAACATGCAGAGAACGGAACAGAGTAGTCATTTCAGTTAGATACCAGTAAAAATTAAAGGGGGAAGACACTCTAAAATCTATTCCATGGAAAACTGAGAGCTGGAAGACTAGACAGATTAATAGCAAATACTCTAATGTGAGTATCAAAAGCATACACAGTCTGATGTCGCTTATAATTCTTACAAAGAATCAGAATGATTTTACCTTTGATGTAATTTATTTTCCCAAGAAAAATTGTATCAAGATAAATTGTATCAAGAAGTTTCCAACTGGAAGGTTAAAATGGGAATAAGCAATAAGCAATGTCAAGTAGTTTTTCAATTCCATAACTAGGTTGTGGAATTAATATCTTTCTTCTTAGATATGCCTTTGGGCTAAAACCTGAACTGTAAAATTGGGTGAATTTAGGGCTACACCCAGATACATACACTCTGCATGGATGGGAGAAGGCAGAGAAAAAGAGAAGGGTTCAGTTTGGTTACTGAATTTCATGGTGACACCAAAGGCAGTTTTAAGTAGAAGGTAAATGTGGTGGGCCAGATTTCCTTTACAGATGGCTATGTATTGACTAACTGTTCAACACAGCACTAAATAAACTATTTGGAAGCAAAAATTTTAAGTCTCATTCTACTGTCTACCCTGAGCTCAGCCTTCTGGATTCTAGCTATTGTATTTTCATCTGGTCTGAGCACTGCAAATCTTCAGCTCACTCATATCAATGAAATTTTGAAGTTAGAAATGCTGTTATGAATTCTGGAAAAAAATAATGGCACCATGTTCAGTTTTTTTGCCCTCTTTTCAGCTGGATTATAAAAAGGCCATGTCCAGTGAATAACATAAATATGTTACACATCCAATACTACCTTGAATGTTTTCTGAATTGAAAACAATGGAAACACTATCTGAGGAAGAATAGAATCTCAAAGTCTCCAGAAATCTGTACAGAGCAGAAAATAGCAGTTCTGAAAAAATAGCTATCATCTGCTTGAAAGAAATGTTCTGGCTAAGGCTTTAAGTGAGGTCACTCACTGCCTCATGGGAAGAGAAAGACAAAAACACACGAGAAAGTGTTGAAAATGATAGATTTAGTTATGTTTGCCTGGATATACCCGGGTTAGCTTTTCCTGATCTTGCCATGTATCAGAGTAAATAGTGCAACAGTTATTTCCCAATAATAGTTGCTTGTTATGTGACTAAGCGAATAAAAATATTGTGTGAATGGGTGAACAAAAATGCTTCATTTTTCTTATTGCTCAGCATTTTACTGACATTCCACAAAGTCATGCACTTTTAATAGCTATAACAAGAGTGAGGGGGTGAAAAATGTTTTGAAATTGTCTCCTGGCTAGGCTACTGGCTTATCAAGCTCAATCTCATTTAATTTTCTTGCATTTCCATGGATCTGAAATAATTTAAATCAGGCTGGTAACAAATGAGGTAAAAGGAGTAAAATCCTTTTCACTTTTAAGTCACACAAAGCACCTAGGCATTGACTCAGTAATAACCACAGATTTCCTTTCATGTTTCTGACAGTAGCTGAAAAGTATAGTAAAAAGAACAAAGCTGCTTACATTCTGTGAAAGCCAGACTTATTAGGACACTAGCATTTGTTTAGTAGCTGAAGTGAAACAAACTATACAAAGGCAATGTGATAAACTGTCAGAGAGACACTGTCTGTGGATCAGATTGATGCTGAGGTTCAACTCTGACTACATTTGTAAATAGTGCAGGTCAATAAAAGTGGTCAGACACAATGGAGCAGTCAGCACCTCCATCATGTGCAGATTGGAGGGAGAGGGGAGTTATTTATGAGCAGATGTATTCAGATACCCTGAACAAGGTCTTGGTACACATATGGATCAAAGTTTTCCGAAGGAAGAGTCTGCAAACTTTTGCTTTCCAGGTTGCAGGGCCCTCCAGGAAGCACGATGCTGTGCCTTCATCCAGCGATCCTGGCACTGCAGCCCAAATAAGACCTCACACATGGAAATCTTATTTTTGTTCCCATTCATGCAATCATTTGACCTCCTTCCTAACTCATCTCTCCACTCATTGACTTTTGCACAATGTTCAATAGCAGTTTACGTTTTAGGTAAAGTGGGGTGGCAATATAAACTTTTTCCTGGCAATGGCATCAAACTGCCATCCAGTCTCCTGGATATCCTTTCAGAGGCAGGATCCACTTTCTGGTGAAGAAAGATACTGTTGAGTTAATGAGCTGAAGCTGAACTGCAGCCATGACTCTGGTATCCTTATATAACATTTTGGAGCCCATACTTGGGTCCACGAGAGCAGTATAACTTCATAGTGTCCCATGTCCCACAACTCCTACTAGGCAGTGGCTATCCTCTTTGGTCTTAGCAAGTCTGCTGATGGTAAAATTGTGATCAAGGTCTCTGAGGCCATTCTTCACATACCTGTCTTTCAAACAGTACAAACTGAAAAGAGTTAGGTTTGAAACCCCCTTGCTTCCCAGCTTAATGTGCCATGTAAGTATATTCACTATTGGCAAAGAAAGAAGGCAGATGTCACACTAGGGAAGAACAATAGTTCACTGGATACTGTATACTAGGAAATCATGAAAATTCCTCCTTATTCACAGTTCTATCATGTAATTTTATATCTTTGAAAAGAACAGGCTGTTGGAGGAGATAAATGACGGAGGCACAGAATAGCACAGAGAAGTTTTCCAGGGTCATCAAGTTGCTGTTTAACTTCCAGCACAAAAATTACTAATGATGTTTGTAATTCCTTTTATTTGAGTCACCTGTCCTGTCTTTTCTGCTGTTTGTTTTTATTTCATATTTGTATACCTCACAAAATGTAAATTAGGAAAAAAAATGGTATGTAAATGTCAAGAATTATATCTAAAAATGAAATTAGGACCACATTATTTTTGTCTAAATATAGACATACTATAATTTTGGCTACTGGGAGCATTCTCCAGAGCACTGACAGTGTGAATTGTAGGTTAGGAGCTCTCAGTAACCAATAACCAAATTGTCAAAAAGTATGTAAGTGATAATTTGCCATCTTTTCCTTTAAAAGCAAAGGATGACACTCAGTACCATAATATACCTGTACATTGAGATGAGAAAATAGCTCAAATACTCTTTGGAAAATGAAAAATAAGAGTGAAAATTAAATGCTGGAATCGAAAGATTAACAAGTCTAATGTCACATTGCAAACTTTAACTTTTGTATATAGTCTAGCAAATCACAGTGGGAGTTTTCTAATGAGAAAGAGCTGTCAGATCAAACCTACTGTGTTTCCAGAACTATGTGCCAATTGTCTAGAAGGCCCACCTTTATTTTTTTCAGACTGAAGAGATGTGCTCATGTTGCTTTTTTCCTAAACACATTACTTAAGTTATGCCAATAAGCAGTTGCTGACTTACAATAATGCAGGGTGATAATATGGTGCCATTATACTGCAGTTTGAGTTCGAGCTCTTTTTTCACTGCTATGCCTAATAGTGCCAGAGGAAGGCAGAAGTTGAACATACTTTCTGTATCAAATTGTAGTGAAAGCATATACAACTACTTCACAAACAAGCTGTGAATAATAAATAGATTGCACAGAGCTTTCTTAACACAAAGAACTATATTTAAATTACAAATTTCAGCCTTGAAAAGAAGCAAATGCTGCAAAATGATCAAGGCTAAGAGAAGAAAAAAGCACAATAGGAAAACAGAAAAGCACTTTGTGAACATAATGTTTCTCAAACTTCAGGGCATGCATCTGCACAGAAAAACCCATCTCTTTGGCTGATGTACAATTGTGTATCAGCTTACAAATGACAGGATATTGCAGGTGTTGAGGCCTTATTATGAGGAAAAACTTGTGGAGACAAGACTATTTTAATTTTATATTATTGATGGGACATGAGAGGTAAAAATGCTTTTGCAGTTATGGAATTGACCTATAATTGACAATAATAAACATCAGTTTCTACTTCTGATATGGAATTCCTATGGCAAGTCACTTTATCTCTCTGTGAAGAGCCTATAGTGAGTTTATAGAGTTCATAATGTAACAAAAAATTTAGGAACCTGTTGTTATAATATTACAATCAAAGAAGACATCTGAGGTCTTAACTGCAAATAAAAAACCAGAACGACCCACCTTAAAAACAAATTTTCAAACTAGTTCTTAAAAGGACATTAACATTCCCACGCTTGATTTGTGCATGCAGTTATCACAGGGCGGTTAAGTGGGGCTGCACTGAGTCATATTAACATGGATGATCTCAAAGCAATTACCTCTTTCATATAGTACCTGACATTCAGTAGAGAGCACTCTTCTCTCTGTGTTAGTCTTGCTTGCAGGAAGGTACAGGGAGCTGTTAGAGAAGCAAACTGCTAGATGCCATTGCAGAAAGAAATTGGAAATTTGAAAGAGGCAAGAGAAAAGTAAATAAAGACAGTGTTGCTTTTAATGTGTGTTTCATCAGTGCCTTTGGGTGACAGCTTTCAAACCTGGCCTTGTCCCAGCTACTTGTGGCTGTTATGAAGTACCATATTCCTCACTCCACAGTATCCTGAGTAACCACCTTCAAATAGCATTCTTTACTGCTCCAGGTGACACATCTCCACTTTTCAGGAGGACTGAAAATGTAAAATATCAGGATGTAAAAGGTGGAGAGAACATTGAGGGTTTTTTACCTGAAGTTTTAAGGTTTTTAAACTGAATCAGCTGTGGTATAATAAGCAAAATACAGCAGGCTACAGCAATTCTCTGTTGTGTTTCCATGTACACATGTACATAATCCTTAGAAGGCAACAAGCTATTCTTTCAATGCTGATAGCTGTGCTCACTATGAACTCTTCAGTGAGGCACAATGCTGGATGAGCACTGAGGTGGACTGAAAACTGGATGAACAGCCAGGCCCAGAGGGTGCTGATCCGCGGGACAAGGGATCAGTTGGAGGTCAGTAACCAGTGGTGTACCCTAGCGGTCAATACTGAGTCCAATCTTGATCAGCATCTTCATTAATGATCTGGATGATGGGGCAGAGTGCACTCTCAGTAAGTTTGTGGAGGACAAAAAACTGGAGAGGTAACTGATGTGCCAGAAGGTTGTGCTGCCATCCAGCAGGATCTTGATGAACTGGAATAGTACATGGGTTGACAAAGATAAGTGAGGAGTCCTGCACCTGCACAGGAATAATGCCAGGCACCAGGACATGCTGGAGGCTGACCAGCTAGAAAGCAGCTTTGCAGAAAAGGACTTGGGGGTCCTGCTGGACACCAAACTGAACATGAGACAGCAAGGTGCCCTTGCAGCAAAGCAGGCTAACAGTATGCTGGCCTGCATTAGGACGGCTGTTGCCAGCAGTGGAAGGAGGGGATCCTTCCCCTATTCTCAGCACTGGTGAGGCCAGTGGACTGCTATGTCCAGTTCTGGGCTTCCCAGAAAAAGAGAGATATGGAGCTACTAGAGAAAGCCCAACAAAGAGCCACAAGATGATTAAGGGACTGGAACCTCTCTCCCAAGGAAAGGCTAAGAGAGCTGGGACTGTTTAGCCATTTTAAGATTCTGGAAAACCGTATTTTGCAATGACAGGTTACATGATCTTTGCTTTAGCACCAGAGCTATGAAGTCAGCATTCTCTTTCCTCTCTCTTTGCAGTTTCCTGAACATCCTATGCACCTAAATACAATAGATAAATCCCAGAGGCCTGTATTTCTGCTTAAAAAAAATAATAGCTCAATGTATTCTCTGGCTAAGAGCTAGCAGCATCGTGGGTTTTGTTTGGGGTTTTGGGTTTGTTTTTTTTCTTAACTGACAAATGAAACAAAAAGATATAACCTTTCTGATTATCACGAATAAGTTTGAAGCATAAGAACTACAGATTCTGATAGAACATCATCCAACAAATCCTGGAGGCAGATCCCTTGCTTATAGAGTGTGTTAAGGCAAGCTCCTTACAGTTATCAAAGTTTAGATTACCTGGTGCCTCTACCAAGGAGCTTACAATGTTTGTCCCTAAGCCTTTAAATGGTTATACAGGTGAGTACATCCTCATGGCTCTGAACCACTTACATTCTGCTTGACATACCTGTAAGTCATGTATACACTTTCAAAGTAAGGATCTAAATATATCTTAGTTTAAAAAAAACTCCTCCCAACTCCAAAAAAGCCCTGTGACTACAATATTACATCAAAGGCCTGAGGTCTGTCACTGGTTGGTTCTGTTGTCCTGGGAAGCTGTCCTCAGGGATCACTGTATCATCTGTAGGAATTTTAAAGTTATATCTTGTTCACCTTAATTTCTCCCCCTTTGTCATTTTTATGATTAATACATTTCTCTGCTCTTTGAAGATGCTTCATTATTTTCAAGGTACGTTAGTCATTCTTGTTGGGGTGACTAAAACCCATGACTAAGAGAACATACGTAAGGCTAAAAATAATAAAATACAACAGTAATTACTAGGAAAGTAATTAACATTTACAGGTTTTTCACTCTTCCTTTTTACATGTTTTACAATTTCTCAGCTTCAGCAAATCCAAATTACTCAGGGCAGTTCTAGAATATTTACTTCCAAGAAACAATAGATGCACAAGTGTGGGATATATTCATTGTACAAACTACCAATTTTCTCTTAAAGAAAAATGAAACTACAGTAATCAGAAGATGTATAACAATGTAATTTTGCAGTATGCACTCTTGCTTTACTTTGGGTTTTGCTTTTTGTAAAGAGAAGCACCATAGTGTTCAACAAAACATATCACACTTTCCATGAAATAAATGGATTTCTGTATTTATATTGAAAAGATCTAGCTGGATTTAATATCCAATATTAGAAACTATCCTTGAGTCCTTTCAAAGCCTAAGGTCTGGTCTAATCCCTGGTCTAATAATGGTTACAATAATAGTGCAAAACATTGCAACAACAGTGAAAATTTAGTCTAATACTGATGAACTAGTGCAATAGTTAGTATGTGTTCTTGTAGTCCAGTGTAAGAATATCTTTCAACATTAAGTCAATCAGAATTGGATTCAAGCTAAGTGACAACATTACTCAAAGATTTTGTGTGTCAGAGTTAAGCCTATAACAGTAGAGTGCTCATTAATACATCATGACTGAAGGAAAAAAACTGAGATATACTGAGAATCCTCAAAGGTGGGCTGTTACTTGGACAGTGTAAGTTGTTTCATCACCATTTTCTGTTACTTCATTCATAGAAATACAGTTATTTATTGGTGAAATTATTCTTAATATAATTATCAATTAATGAATATAATTACATCTATGTTATATAATAATTTAGTAATATATTTATGCTCTTAATTATGCTTATTTAAAATAAATAGTAAGAAAAATATGTCAACCTAATAGGCAATATTCCAAGCACTTTGTGTACCAGCCACTTACAATTTCATATGTCACTCACAGAAAAAGAAATATGAGGAGAAAAATGAACCAGCTTGACAGAACAGTACCCAATACTTGTTCCCAACTGAGGGAACTGAGGTCAAGAGAACGGATGAAGGACCAAGAGACCTCAGTTGGTACAGTAAATGCAGAAGAACAACTATCTTACTTGTATTATTTTTTCAGTAATAAGATCCAACCCCATCTAAAGTAAATGTCAAAACAGAAGGTGATAGGAGAGGAAACTATTAGTATTGAGTGAGCATCTAAAATAACTAGTACATAATATTATCATGGCCTACTATTTCTCCTCCAAGTGGAGGAATAAGTAATGAGAAAAATACATTCCTCTATTCATAACATCAAAATCTATAACATAATAAAAGATTTTGAAGTCCAATATCTAGGAATGGAGGAAAAACCCACAGCAGCATAAACCCAGCGATTTAGTAATAATATTGTCAAAGATTTTTTGTTTCACATAATAAAGCATTGAAGGGGAGTGGGGGGGGGTTGGTGGTGCGCAAGATGCAATTTCCTGACAAAGGCTTCTGTACTGTTTAACTGTTAAACTTTATGAAAGGGCATTCTGTTCTTTTTCTATTTCCTTTTTTGTCTTTACATCTTCATCGAATTACCTCTTTTACTGACAGCTAATATTTCCCCCAATTTCAGGCCTTCCTAGGAGGGCAGTCATAGTCTGTAATATCCACCATGAATTATGTTTAATTAATGATGCAATAAATAGGATGGTAACTGGATATAGATTAAATCATCACTGTTATTTACTTTAAAAATCTCAAAATAAAACACTGTAGAAGAGATCAGAAAATGACAATATCCCTGATTGAATAATAGGTCTATTTCTATTCCTATTTTTTCCTATTTTAAATGTGTATGAGGTTTTGTAACTGAAGTGCCCTTCCAAGGCTGGACTCTTAATAGCTTGTACACTGAAGCACATGCCAGGAACATTAAAATGCTACTGATAAGCCCAAGTAAATCCAATGAAATAAATGGCAGAAATGATCATCTAGTTGTTTGCATTTTTACTCCTATACATCAGTAGGATCAGACACACTTTTCTCCATTTTATCAAAGCAAATGCAACCACTATATCCTGCATCTGCGAAGCACAGATTATTCGATTATCCGTGGTTTTACCTGTGCTGTATTCTGCACCTGCACAGGAGAGACTGTGTAATCTTCCTCTGCCCTCCAAAGTTTCCATAAAACCTCTTATAATTTATCTTCTGTGCATCTTAGTTAACTTTCCCCACATGTTTAACGAAGCGTTTGAAATTAGTCTGATTGGCTAAATAATTTTCCACACTTTTGAAGATACTAGAATTCCTTATACTAATATAGGAAAAGCTGGACATTTAAGACTAACTGCAAAGCTTATCTATTTGCTCAAACTCTCTCTGAAGAGATCTAAATGTCAAGTGGAAACCAAGTTTTAGGACTTTTATTCTTTGCACTAGTTGTGGTGAGGTTTAGAGAGAGAACTGAAAGTGAACAGATGCATCAGTGATCCAATTTTCCATATATCACTGACAACGGTGCAGTGAACATTACATTCACAAGATTCACAACATAAGCTCAACAACTTATAACAACTTACCTCATATGTCAGAAAAAAGCTTATCAATGCCTTGTAATAACTGCAACGTTATCAAGACAGACAGAAAGGGATCAAAATCCATAAATGTACAAAGGGCAGGGAAAATCAAGGAAGGATCAAGTATTGCCTTTACTATAATCATGTTTAGAGACAAATTAGTACATAGCTATGCACACAAAGGAAGAAAATCATAAATAAAACACCAAATTATATTATTTCTACACAGGATTAATAAGCAATCAGTGTGGAGTAAAGCGCAGTGCAAACATCACACAGAATTCCAAGGTAATACACCTCTGAGAAGCAGAAAGCATGCATCTCAACAAGTCACTACAAAAGAATTTAAGGATATTTTATTTCCCCAGGATCTTAGCATTTCATCTTATTATCTCCACTATAGACAAGAGACCCTCTGAAATTTTGACAGAAGTCTGGTTTTTGAATAACTTTTCTGGTGAGAGAAGCAATAGATGCCTCCTTTAAAACTGCAAGAATCCTTTAACTAGGCTCTCCACACTGAGAATGAACAATCTTAGCTCCCTTTTTTCTTTACTTATAACTTGAATAAGAAGTTGCTAAATGTTGAAAACTTTCTGTAATGTACAGAGTATGAACAGCATCAAAAAATGGTATTATGCTCTGTAATAATAATAATAATAATCCTTGACTTTTAGTTTAAATTAGCAGTAGTGGCCAAACATGCTGGTGCTGTCAACGGGTACCACTATGGTTGTTACAGCTTAGATAAAATCATCACATCCCTGCCAAAAGAAATGAGTCCCATTCCCTATGCCATGCTTCTCGCGGTGTTTCTGCACCAATGGTAATTAAGTTATTTGATGATACAGACAATAAAGGTGATGTAACAGCTTAGAAGTTGGAGAGCTACTATTTGAATAACATGCGTGCCTTTTATAAGGCATTGGAGCCTTTTCTTTCTAAAATAACTGAAACCCAGCAGAGCAGTAGTGTGCATCTGTATTTGGGTATTATAAAACTCATCACAGCTGTTTGAAGACCAATGTACCTTTGTTATTTTATCCTGCTCTTAACAGCAGGTGGAGAACAGTAAGGGTAGGATCCTAAAGTGGAAGAAAATATTGTGAAATAGAGTCATGCCAGTGGTATTAGAAAAGTGAAATTAAAATTAAAATGTATTCAAGCCATATGCTTGCATAGTAAAAGTACAGCATATGATCATGTGAAATACTGATGTGAGTTAATCTAGTTTAATGCAAATATGAAAGCTGAAGACTGCTGTTTTCTCAAATGCAGCTCCTCAACAGACTGTAAATGACAATGAAACCCAGTTCTCACCCAGCAAGTTCCAATTACTTGTCAGAAGAAACAGTATCAGGCAAGTCAAATCAGATCCTAATTTTTCTGCAAGAAATAAATATAAGGAAAGACATTCAGGCAAGGGGTCTGTGCTGTAACTGCAGATAAAGATGGCCTGTAAATACAATACTACAAATTGCCTACTGCTCTGTAGAAATGCAGTGCTTGTTACTATGAATGAAATAGGCATCCCATCTACTGGATGTAATGTAATATATTCAGCTGGACTGTTATAACATAAGGTGCAAAGTTGCATTCGTATGAAAAACCAAACACTCAGAACATACTGAACTCTTCAATTTCTACCAAGAAACATCATCCTAATATAAGTCTAGCAAGGCTAGCTTGTAGTTATCTGGAACACTAACATCTCTCTGCATTGCTCATTGGAGTTAAAAACAACCATGCCACAGTAAGGTATAACAACTAATTCTTTAGCTCAAGATCTGCAGAAGATTGGTTGTACCAGCTGACAATCATATTCACAGACACTAATTTATGATGGGTTCAGTGAACCCCTACAAGCAGGAAATTCTGTTTACAGATACAAACCACACTGTTCCAGATAGACAGCTGACACCATCATGACGTTACTCAATGAGAGTTTAAAACTCAGCTCTCAGATGTAAGTCATAGCTCTTCTTATACTGTGGGCAGTTCTGATGATTTAGACATAACATTCTACACTAGAATGATAGTAGTAGTTAGAATGCATCAGTGTCCCTCTGATTAATCTCTGTGCATGTTTACTGGGTATTCCTGTCACTTATTGTTGTAGATACAAAAATCCCAGAAGGACAGCTGTCAGTAGAAATAGTTAAATCTCATATATGCTATAGGTCAATAATTATACAGACTGGGGAAAAGTATCATAAATGTTTGTGGAGTTCTACCAGAAATACTCTTTAGTCCGTAGAGTATTTCAAAGGAGCGGTGGCAAATGGGTATAACACTGCTAAATTTAATAGCTTAAATTTTTAAAAATGGACATGACATGTTGTAACAGGTTGTTGTCAGAATTTTTTTAAAAAAATCTCAATCTACCTCTATTGGTTTACCATGCTTTAGAACATATCACTCAGAATTAGTCACTTTATGTAACTTGGGAATTCTCTGACCCAGTCCTTCCAGGGAGCTACCACAGGTCTGTAGCAATTTGTACTCAATGTGGATATAATGCATTTTTTTCCCCCTAGTAATCTTCATGTTTATGTCCTTTCTTTGTTTATCTTGAAAGTTACCATCAGCCTTCCCAGTCACCTTTTAGCCTCTGAGCTCTTGCATGACCTGTAATAGTGAAAATTTCTCCATTATCTTGGTCAAGAAAATCTTTACCTTTTTCTGGAGCAGTCTGTCAATTTACTCTGAGCTTCACCCTTACCACCAGTCCCTAGAGCAAGTCCTTTGAGATCTCTAAATCTCCAGGGCTCATTCCATCCTTGATTCCTATATTAGGATTGCCAACAGATGAACCATCTAATATTTTATTTCTAATCCTTATGCTTTGTTATCTTGATAGTTTACTTCTGCAAGCTTTTCTCACACAGATAGATACTCCTCAACTCCGTAGTCCCATTCCAGCCAAATACCTTAAATACCATCAAAAAATCATTCCACAGTCTGGAGAGCTCTAACAGTTTACATTGGCTGAAAATCTAGTCAATACCACTGCCTACACAAAGTCTACTTATGAATAAGCATGCATGATTTATTGTTGTTTTAATAGTTATGCATTTTTAATCGCTCATTTACATTAATCCACAAAAGGCATTCAAATTCACATACCATTGTCTTGGTTTTGGCTGGGATCAAGTTAATTTTCTTCCTAGTAGCTGGTACAGTGCTGTGTTTTGGATTTAGTGAGACAATAATGCTGATAACACACTGATGGGTTAGAGTTGCTTAAGCAGTGCTTATCCAGAGCTAAGGATTTTTCATTTCCCACGCTCTGCCAGCAAGCAGGAGTACAAGAAGCTGGGAGGGAGCACGGCCAGGACAGCTGACCTGAACTAGCCAGAGGGCTATTCCATACCATCGAGCAGCATGCTCAGTACATACACTGGGGGGACTGGGCCGGGAAGGGCCGATTGCTGCTCGGGCATCGGTCAGTGGGTGGTGAGCAACTGCATTGTGCATCACTTCTCTTTTCTTGGGGTTTATTTCTCTCTTCATTATATTAATTTTCATTGCTATTATATTTTATTATTGTTATTATTATATTTTAGTTTAGTTTACTTATCGAACCGTTCTTATCTCAACCCATTAGTTTTAATTTTTCTGATTCTCCCCATCTCCCTGGGAGCGGAGTGAGCCGCTGGGGTTAAACCATGACACCTGTCTACATATTTTGCAGTAGTTTCATTTGTCTTTTACCAGATTTTTGAAATATGGTGATGAATACAATCAAATGTAGGTCAGTGAAATAAAGCATAAAGGTTTTTAATAGATTTTTTGAAGGTTGTTTTTCTTTTCTTTATAGCAGTATATATTGGTTTTGTAAAACAAAAGGTATCGAAATCACAACTCTGTCTTTTATGAAAACTGTATTTGAAATGGGTCACAGAATGATAATATGCCATTCATATCATATAAATGGTTCCATGAAGCGGTATATTTGCCAATTACACCTGTGGACTAAACCCTAAATCTTATTTAATTTATAATTTAGAACTCTAATAATTCTAGATATAATAAAACCAGCCGCAGGCAATAGAAGAAAATAGAATTTCATTGGAAATCTAGTCCCTTTTACATCCCTTAAAATGCCCTCAATAACCCATATCAAACTTAAAATACCTTGTCCAAAAGATTCCAAACTTTACAAATTACAACATACCCTAAGAAGAGATTGAGAGAAGTAAGAGTGTTTTTATTTTGCAGAGGCTCCCCCAATAAGGAATCTTTTTGGTAAAAAAAAGCATAGAGGAATTATGCAAAGATGAAAGCAGACAAACTAAAAAAAGGAAACAAAACCCAGCTTTTCCCTGCCTGAAGAAAATTCTGTCCTGATTCTAAATCTGGTGGTTGCTTCAGCCCTGATGTGTGTGAGAACACACACTGACCGAGTACCTGAAAAAACGTTTTACCCATTAGAGCAATAAGCTAACTGTTGTTTGTCTCTGATATTCCAGAAGACATCAAGGAAAAGATTGTCTTCTGCTCCCACATTTAATATCATTACTAGTAGCAAGCGTTACTTCAGTCAAGTAAAATATTCATTTATCTAGAGATTGGAAAACCTCCAGTTAGGATATATGTTCTTTCCAAGATCATACTGCCCAAAGGAATTACAGAAAAATCTGTTGTTCCCCTTTGTGTCCAGGTTAATTATTGGAGGGCTGGAAGAAAAAGGACAATCACAATGATTATATCTTACATGAAACTCAAAATTCACCAGTGTTTAATGAATAATCTTAGGAGTTCCTCTTCTTCTATAAATTGGTGCACAAGAGTTTGTTGTTTGAAATAATTTTCAGTCCTGCAGCTCTCATCAGTAGACTACAGTCAGAAAAAATACCTTTCCTGATGGATGCAATGAACATTCCCATAGGAAATAAAAATGTTGAGATCAGGTGTGTTGAAGTTCTAATAGGTGAGCCCAGTGACGGCAACAAAACATGTTCACAGCTACCTGTAATTTAAATATGAGCATATTGCTTAAACGTACCTGTTTAGGTTGAACAGAACTGAAGGACTCCACGGAATAAAATAAATTTCTGACAGCCAGCTGGCAGAAAACTCAGCATCCTGTTGTTCAGCTCTCTGTGTTAGCTCCCTACAGAAATCAGAACTATGCCAATAGGCCTGTTAAATGTCTTTCTGGATCTTGAACTCAATTGGCAACTGAGCAACTACTTTCATTTATAAATCTCTCCACTGTTACATTCCAGGTCACATTTTTTACTTTGAAGTTACCTAACAGACAATGACTATTCCAGTAGAGTTTCCTTTTTAAGATTCTACACAACGGAGTGAATATTTGGGCAGCAAATCCCACATGGTTCATGAAAGGAAGTAAAATCAATTAAATATGTTCACTTGCCATTTCAATAAAGTAGATTTTCTGCAGTGGGGTTTTCAAATAGTTGAGCATATATATATTTATTTATTATTTCTGTAGCAATAAAAATTGTCAAAAACTCCATGGTTGGTTTTAATAATAACCAGAGGAATTCTCAACTATATATCAAGACTCTCTGCTGACAGTGACTGAAAAGATTGGAAAGGGTGAGGAGAAACTCATGCCACTAAGAAATACCTCAACAGTTTGAGGATGCATTGCTACCATGGTGATGACATGTATAGAGAAAAGCCTCAGGAAGAAAGTGCAGGCAGACAGACAGCAAGACTTCGGATTGACCTAAATTTCTGCTTATACAACTGGGTAAGGTCATGTACCTCCTCATGCACTTCTGGGTAAGAGCAACTCTCATTATACAGCATAGTTAGAGGACACAAGGAAGATTTACAGACTAGGAAGGAAATAATAACAATTTCAGCTGCTTTGAAGGAACACTTTAAAATATTTTGTATTTGCATAATAAATTGTGGTATTCAAAGTTGATTTTCAAAATTCAGCAGCTGATGTATATGCCCCCAGTAATATTTTCAATTAAATGAGCAGGCTCTAAGTGAAGTTACTGAGAAAGTAACACGCCTGGATGTGTCAAAACCAGAACTATTAAATTGAGTTTTGCTGGATATTCAGAACAGGGTGGGGTTTTTTGCTATACATTGTGACTTAGACCCAATGACAAGGCTCTTTTTCTCTATTTGTCACTGGCATCATTTCCATTTACAGGTTCAATACCCCATTTTTAGTGGAGTAAGTATGAAACCCCCGATAGAAATGTTATTGATTGGGATTGCAGAATAATTGGTGATACTCAACATTTTAAACATTTTTCCAGTCTCATGTGCATCCCTACAGAAATAGAAAGGTAAAGGAAAGCACAAGAAACAAACGGGAGAAGTTAACTCTTATTTTCATGGCAGCCAATTCTGTTTTCATTGATACTGAATTGGATTTTGGGAGCTAAAACAGGATATCAATCTGGGCAATGTTTGAGATTTAATCTCACACACTGTTTTGTTCTCTTTCAGTGATACCGTTGGAAAAATTCTGTATGGTAGAAAATCCAGGTAATAAAGAAATGCCAAACTTTCTCAACCACTATGGGACTTCATGCAAAGAAGTATTTTAGATAAAGAAACCATAATGTCTGGTCATTTTTTAGTCTTGTTGTTTGTAACTCCTCTGCAGCTTCAAGTATTTTTACTGCTTCCATGTGTGTGCAAGCAGGGATATGTTCAAATGAAAATTACATTTTAAGTGGGTTTTTTTCCCCTGAATAAAATAGTTTGAAAATCTACCTTAATGTTACCTTGAAAATCTGAGAGTATCTGGAGCTAAATATGACTTAGAGCTGAAACCTCGAATTTTCATTAATGTCAATTAAAATAACATTGACTGTATTATCTAATTAGTGTCCTTTTGATAAAGTGAGGGTATGTGTATGGATATTTGTAGATCATACATGTATTATTTAAATAAAATTATATTCAAATTCAAAATCGACATAAATTATACCAGTTCCCCACCACTATTACTAATATTGCACCTGGCATTTCAGACACATTGAGTGGAATTTGAAACTGCAATCATTAATATTCTCTATTGCTTGAACATCTTAACAGTATCTGAATTCCTCCATCTTGCTATTCTGAAATTTTTCTGATATAATTTAAAAGTGACATATGATCATAAGGAAAAAAACATGTTTAATGTTTATTATCACACCGTAATTTTTTCAGCGGGTGTGAAAACACATCTAATGGCAACGCCAAGAGGGAATTGCGTATCTAGAAACAAAGACACTCATTAAAGGATTTGGAATGCTAGCCAACTCATTTTCAACTGCTTCATGCGTATTTCCTTCAGCAGGTAATGATATTTATTAATATTGCTATTGGCACTTTACAGCCAGCACTATGGCAATATTTACTTCCTTAGTTCTGTTGCTTGAAAACAATTCAAACAGGGTAGGTAAATGTGAAATACTGAGTACTTTCAAGATCTAAAGAGTCATATTCTGCTGTGTTTACGCATTGAAAGTAATACTTCTTACATACTTTCATTGATTCCTATGACTGCCTTTGTAGATGAAAACAACGAAGGCAGCAGAAATAGGCCATAATTTGTCACATTCTACTCCACTGTCAATGACAAAGTATTTCAACAGATTTACAACAGCATTACTGAGAATAGAATTAGTTGAGCTATTTGCCATCTGCATTTCAAACTTAAATACTAAAGTTTAGTCATTAAGAAGTACCTGAAACAGACATGCTTTACTACCAGGGTAAACATCTTCAATGAAGAACAGCCAGCTGATTTTCATTCAGCACGATGATATCGTTTTCCTGTATCTGTGGATCATATTTGTGATTAGTATACACAAGATAGTGTTGAGTTTATTTTTAAATGGAATTATATCAGTCTATAATTATATATTTATATCTATTTTTTATTATTTATAATGCATTGCTATGTATTTGTTTCTACATTACATTCAGTTATAGTGCTTTTATCTAGAAAAAATTACAGTTCTACCTCAACTTTATACCCATTAGAATTCCCACCATGATCTCATTGAGGGATTTTAATTCCTACACGATAATTCACAGACACATACATGCACTGGCAATAAAAATGTTCCATTGATCTTTCGTAATTGTGGAAGAAGCTATATATAGCTCATGCTATTGTGGGCATATGTTGTGCCTCCAGGAGGATCTGATTAGATGAGATACTTGGAACAATTCCATGAAACAACAAATTGAGATAATGAGTGCACTGAATAACTAAAGCCTTGCAGACATTTATGGACATGCTTAACTTCATCCACACCGCTAATCCTATTTAAATCAGAGTATGCCTTTGCCTAGACAACACAGAGTTAGATGCTAAACTAGATATTTATATTGCATATCAGCAGAGTATCTGTGCACTCTAGAGTCCTTACAAGTTTTATCTATTTACCAGCCCTCTGAGATGGAAAGTAATGGATTCATCTTAAACAGAATACACTATGTAGAAGTCTGTAGCTGAACCAGATAATGAACACAAATCTCACAAGTCCCATTAAACTACTCTGTATTCTAGATTATCCTTGCTAAATTAGAGCTCACAAAATATTCCCAAATCATACAAAAAAGGACATTACTTTGTAGTTTTGTCAAATTTTGCTAAAACATTGCTAATGATTTTGTCTTTTTTTTTTGATACCTTGAAATGATCCCAGTAAGTAGCCAGTATAAATTCATACCTTCAGTCTTTCAATAAGTACTCTGCCATCTGCAGACAAACAATCCACAAGAAGCTCTCCTCATCTCCTTTCTCAGATGGGGACTATCTGAAATAGGACAAATGAATGGGACAAATAGACAGGAAAACATTTCCATAGACATTTCCCAAGTGAAAGCACTCTGATTTTTTTCCATAAATGATCAACTACAGTTCCCCATAAGTGACCTTTTGCAACTAAAGTTCTATGTCAATCTTGTCTATGTCAATTCAACGTCTTAACTAAACTTCTGCGTCAATATCTTCTATATCAACACAGAAGCATTCTGGAAGCAAATTAAAATAAAACCTTCCATTGTTAATAGAAAATATATTTTTAAAAGACAAGTTTCAGAGAAGACATATATAATTACGCTTTTACTACATCAATGGAAACCTAGCAACTGTAATAGAAGTTTCTGCTGAAAGCACTTTTTTTCAGTCTGGTCTGTGAAAAAGTGTGCCCATGAATTATCTGCTGCAATGTCAGAGGACACTGATGAAAATGATCAAAGGAGGTATATAATAAAACAGTACAGGATAAATCGTGTAGAGAAAGCAAATTTAGGGTCTGGGTTTGGGTTTTTTTTTATTATTTAATTACACAATGAAAAGGAAGCATGCAA
This sequence comes from Athene noctua, assembly GCF_965140245.1. Lineage (NCBI taxonomy): Eukaryota > Metazoa > Chordata > Aves > Strigiformes > Strigidae > Athene > Athene noctua. The sequence continues at coordinate 5,068,516 of NC_134050.1, read as the reverse complement.
TAAAAATGAAATTTATTACCAAAAAAACCCCAAAACCAGTTATTTTACTGAAAATAAATGGTTTTCTTTTAATTGTTGCAAAGGCCAAGGATTTAATAAAAACGAACATGAAACTGTACAGTTGTATAAATATCCATGAATGAGATAAAATTGCAGGAAATAATTAGGCTTCACATTTTAAGGTTTAGATTCTAAGCCAATATAATCTATTGAAGATTCAACATGATCTAATGCGGGTCACATTACTCCTCATCTAGCATCTAGTCCTAGCTACTACCAACAAGCAGGAAATTGTTGGGATGTCTTTTATTGATATATGTTATAATTTATAGCATTGAAGTATATTTTCAGCATTTTAGTAACTCCACAAGGCAGATAAAAAAGTTTAACTAGATGGATCAGTAGTTTTACACCATTAGTGTTAAGATTTTTAAATATTCTGTTATCTTACTTGAAATGTGAAGGTCGAAGTTGAATAAAACAATTGGAGTATATACCAAATACACTTAAACAGAAGAGTGTAGTTGTAGAAAAAATACTTTCCCAATAAGGAAATGGCATTATCATCCACAGTGACATGGGAATTAGAAGTGGCTCTCTGGTTTTACAGTGCATTGCCATTTCTTCAGCGGTACGTAAAAGACTACACATAAATAGATTTTTATCATTAGATTCATCTCTTTAGATTTTAGAATAGTAGAACATTTGAGATATAATACTACATTTCAAAGTGTATTTCTCTCTCTTGTGATTTGGTGTTCCAAAATTCTTTTTCAAAGCTCTAAACTCATTTTAAAGATGGGCAAAAATGAGTCATCTCAGCCACTGATCAACTGAACTGGAAGAAAACCAAGTGACAGTTGCCTTGGGTTAACCAGCAGAACTGATGTACATTCAACAATAACAAGAGAGTCATCTGAAATGTTCACCTCAAAAGCTTTGTAAAGCTTTCCAGCATTCTTGAAAATAGTGATAAGGATTATGGTTATTATGTGTTTTCTTCATTCATACCAGAAGCAATGGAAGAACAGGTCTTTGAATACACAACTTCACTAAAGACTGATTTTTAAAATAATAGGATGTAACGCAGTTGATGATTTTCATTAACTGCACTATCACAAACACAATGATGAAATAGCCAATAAACTAATATCTGAAGAGAATCCCTTACTATGACAACGGGTACAAGCTTTAGTTAAGAGCGTATATTTATTTTAATCAGTATCTGCCACAGATTTGTAGCTTTCTCAAAGTATTTCAATTTCTTCAGGCTTTGTCTGCAACAGGAATCTAATGCAGTACAGAAAAAAACACAAGGGCAATTCAACTACTGAATTAGAGCTCAGTTTCAGTGCAATCACAAGAAACTATCGAATCACTTTGCAGGTGACACCTTCACCCACTTTGAACTCTTTAGTAGACTGCAAATTGCCGTTGATCTTGCAGAAAACGTGTTGTGCCACATCTGCTTAGTTCAGAGGGACACTGTGAATCTACGTGTCTTTGCCAAAAAGATACTAGCTCGAATAAGGTACATCATTAAGTAGAACAGGTAAACTTGGGCATTGCTGTTACCACCACATTTGGGATTTTGATTCAACACGGCTGTTTTACTCAAGCTCCATAGCCACTTTCTAACAGAACATCAGGTATCTTCATCCAGAGACATTCACTACAAAGTGCTGCTTTAGTAAACTAGGGCAAAGTTGTCTAAGCTTAGCAGCTAACATCTGGAAGAGCGCTTCGGTGAAAGTGGTATCTGAAACTGGAGCTGTCTTCACTGTGAGAAAGAAGGTATTTAGGGGAACAGCAGGCAATTAAGTTACTAGATTAGTAATTTAACAGCAGATATTACACCTGCTTTGATACTAGTGATAAAAATACGTAATTCATAATTTTACACAAGAATGGATCCTGTGACTTCTTGAAAATTTGCCACTACTTGGTATCTGGAAATTTTTATAAAATGATGCTAAATATAATTACTTTTTTTTTTTAATGGTGACTTATTTTTTTCCTTCCAAACAAGTAGTAGCAGAAGTCTGATTCTATTCTGTTATTCATATTTTTAAAATTTATTTTGTAGCTTTCTTTCAAGAGAAACAATCAGTCTGGAGTACAGCTAGGTTGTCTAAAAATAATCAGGAAACTTGAAAGATGTCCAAATTGATTGAAAGAGAGTATATTTTTTTCATTCCAAAGAGCTTTTCTAAAAGGTCTGTTTAGATTTTTTATTTAACAATTAATTAAGAAACATAGGAAACACAGAAAGCAAATATCAAAAAAATCTTTTCTTCTTTTTTTTTTTTTTTTTCAAACCAGTGTTGATAATTACCTCTGTTCAGGCAAGAATTTGCAGTGACAACTAATGAAAAAGAGAGATGGAAAAAGAGGCATTTGAACATACTTATGATAATTTCCCTTTAGACTTTGAACTAGAGATGGATAAAATTAAGTTTAAATCTGAATCTCAAACTGAACTTTAAAGTAAAAGGTATTTGTAATTTGGATCCAAATTCTGAAATATTTTCTCATCGCTGATTTAATCTCACAACTTGATAGATTCCCCTGTTCTATACACAGCTAATGAACTATCACTGCTGGAGGTGGCTGGAAATTTGCCAGCAAACTAATAAATAGGCTTGTCAGGAAAAGGTAAAAGGAGACAGAGCTGTGGTTGTGGTACATAGTCTGCGGTGTATTCAAAATGTGATAATGGTAAAAGGCACATCTGTGGGGAAGAAAAAGACACATCTTTCCTTTTTGGGCTATCTTCAACTGTTAGCAAACCCTTCTGTACCACTATCACAACTAAATTTTCATGCTCTATTTGCTAATTATATTAATGACATTGTTCAAGTATCTTAAGATTGTTTCTCTGAAAAATCTTGTCTGAATTTTTACTTTAAAATCAATAGCATATTCCTTTTACCTCTATTTCACCAGTGTAAAAGGCACTTAACGTTTGTCAGATGACTAATTTATTTCAACTGTTACATGTTTCTTTTATTAGTTGTCCTTTGAGAGCTAAATCATGTAATTCCGTAGAGACAGATACTACTCTAGTTTACTAGAGAATTTCCACTGACATCAATGAGAGATGGACCTGTGGATTTATGTCAGAATAAGACTCTTAGCATGAAGATTGTTCATTTGGGAATAGGCTGGTCTTAGCTTTTAGTATTCCCGGGCTGTGGAAGCAGCTTTCTTATTAATCAGTAATGTCAGCCTATTGAAGCTTTTAAGATTCAACTTCTCTGATGGTTTGGACTTCCCGAAAGAAACTCAGAGAGAAAGCCATATAAAACTTCTCCTTGGTTGCCCACTTACAGTTCAATTGAATTTCAGATTTTATTGTAAGTGTTTCATTCTTAAAAGTTGAATAATTTCTGTGTTATGTTAGTATGCTGAGGAAGAAACAGAAAAAGAAATGTTGATTCTTTCCTTAGTCCACAGATCTTAGGGCTAATTTCCCCCAGGTAACACATTCTCCTTATTTTCAGTTTTGTACATAGCTTAAAATGCTTCTGATTCTCTGAACAGAATAAATCTTCCAGTCAATAAATTACTGTGTATGCAGGTGAAAAGCACATCTCAAGTTTTGGAACTGAAATTTTTTGTTTGTTATTTGTATCCACACACCATACAGTGAAATTAGTTTGCTAGTTAGACAATAGGTAGCGTTAAAAAGTAAAATATTAAAAAAAAAAAAAAAAGTATTAAGTATTTTATAAAAAAATATATTTTGCAGTTGAAGAGCTGAAATTTAACAAATTATGATTACAGCTTGAGTAAAAAATGCACGGTTGAAGACGAAAATACAAAGCAAAGATTAGCACTCAGCGATCACCTGTTGGGTTACTGGTATCACATCTCTCATTACCAGTCTCAGCAGTCCCACCTGCTGTCAGATCTCAGTTCTAGTGTCATGAATTTTAAGCTCCCTATTGTTCCCAGGAGGTAACATTCATAGAACTTTAGATCAATTTTTAACAAAAGTTGCCCTGATTGAGTCTTATGTTTACTATATTCCTCAAAAGCTACAGAAATAACTGTTTTCCCTCTTTTGTCTGATTCTTAATGGGAAAAGAGGTTTTGCCAGATTACACCTTACTTTTATGCAAACGAAGAGGCACATAGTAAGTGAAAAAGAAAAATCAGCACTTTATCAGTCACAATTTGCATCTCTGGTTCTCCAAGATTGCACAGTAAACCTATAGCTTAAAGAACAGGAAGAAAATTAGAATGGTAGAGAATAGGGCTAAGAGCTCACCATTCTCTCATACTCTACTCTTCCATGAGAGTCATGCAGAACAGAAAGGAGGAAGAAGGAATTAATCTATGAGTTTCTCCTGCTCTGCATCTGTCTTTCAGCATCCTCAAGAAACTACCCCAAGTCCATAACAGAAGGATTTAAGAGCAGTGAAAGGTACTGAGTCGTCCTAGTAATCTTAATTCAGGAAAACAAACAAATGCATATATTAAATGAATCTGTTGAACATATGTGAGTATATTTTCTCTATATGTGGACATTCAGGCACATACGCACACAGAAACATGAGCACACTTAGGCAGACAAATTTAAGAGATTTAAGAGTTTGATGTGGCTGATGATGGTTTCTGATCAGCAATAAAGCTGTGCCATTGGGTCCCAAATCCTTCATTACATTTAAGTACCAGTCTAACCTCCTCAACATGTTCTTATGTTTCAAAAGTTTTTAAAAATTATGATCATGCTAAACAGCAAATTCATTGTCTTGGCTTCTAAAGTTTTTCTCCATATACAGCTGAGAAACTAAAAACTAAAATTGAGGGTTATGTAATTCTGAATCAGACTTGTCTTCTAATTTGTCTACCTGGTGAAGATTTATGGGGCATTCTCAAATAATTTGGTTATCTGATGATTTGCTGAACTCTAGGCTTCTTGGTCAAATACCATTACTAAATTATATCCAAATTATTTAATTACTACAAATTTGTGAAAAATCCTTTGCTAAATGCTACAAAGACAGTATTGTGTATTCACTGCTTCTGACAGCAGAAATCAGAAATTATGGTTTAGGATATGAGTAAATTATTTAGCCAGATAGCTTTTGCTATGACTTTTTAACTTTAAATGAATCCTGATCTTAGAATTCTTTCAATAATCTTACTATAAGCATTAAGAATTTTTCTACTGCTTGCCAGTCCTTTTAAGAACAAGATGAATTAACTCAAAATGTACTCCCCTCTCAAAAAGCTGATTATTTACTTCCAGCAGTCAACAACAATCTCTCCATATTTTCGTGCTTAACTGCACTACACAGATGCTCTAACCAAGATAGAATATATGGACCTTTCACCATTCCTTTTCCAAATGTCTCTCTGATCTATTTTAAACTTGCAGCACATTAAATATTTGTGACTATTTTAGATAGTAAGTAGGGCAAGTTATTTTCTAAAGAAATAGTATTTACCGTGCATGTGGGTGGTTGTTTTTATTCCTTGATGTATTCCACAGTTCAGAGACATCGGGTTTTCCAGCCCTGCGGAATATGGCATAGGGATTTACATCTCTGCAGAACTGACAGCAACTGTCAAGAGCAGTGATCCCTACTTGACAGTGACAGCTGACAAAGGTCATTCAAGAGTTAAAGATGAATAAAGGATTCTAAAATATGAATGTGGAAACAGCTTTAAGGAGTGAAGCACATTTGAAGATGTGACAACCCATTTAGCAAAAATTATCCTTAAAATTGCAATGTGATGGGTAATAACCAAAGCAATTTCCTAAAAGAGAAATGATTACAGAAAGTATAAAATAGGAACAGAAGTAATCTGGTACCTAAAGCTAAGAGTAAGTTGTTTTCATACATGCTGCGATTTTAAATTAGTCAGTCTTAATAGATTGTTACCAGCACAAACTAAAAAAAAAAAAAAAAAAACCAACAAAAAAGACAACCACCCAAAACATTACGAACACAAGACCAGTTATTTCAGTTATTTTTCTCAGTATTTCTGCATATTCACCAGAATGACTGGCCAAGCATAATTTCCCTGAGGGACTCAGTTATGCTTGACAAATCAGAAAAGATACGATTTTCTATATACTCTGAAGCACCAACTCACTCTCATATTTACATTTACATTCTTGTTTGCTGGATTCCAAGCTTGTATTAGCTTTTCAAATGTAGAATAATATTAATCTTCATAAAACCTGAAAAAACCCTATAATCAACACTTTCCTTATCCCTAACAATTATAGCAGAGACTTATATATAGTGAATTGCAACAAATACAAAGGCATCCTTTTAAAGCACAACATGTTCTGACTAAATAGATAAATGTAAGGAATATCAGAAAAATGAATTTCCTTCAATGTACTGTTTTAGTCTACTGCTCCACCAGTTGAATGACAAAATGAACGTCACAGTCACACCTCAAGGAAATGTCTGCGTAGGTTTACATGGATAATGCAAGACACCTGGCAGAGTATTCTTAAACAGCCAACGTACCCTCCTAATTCTACTGAAATATTATCTCAAAGAAAATTCTTATTTTAATGAAAGAAGCAAGTAACACAGGCTTCTTACACTGAAAATGCTCTTAATATTCTACCTTTTTGCAAATCACCTAAAGACTGCTTAAAATTAATTTATAAGGCACAGTTATGGTTGAATTGTAGCTGATTGTAGCTCAGAAAATGGTTGATTCACAAGGCTATTTCCTACAGCGTATTGTAATATAGCATGCTGTAAGTACCTCAGCCCAATGCTTCAGCTCAAAAGTAAAATCGCAATAAAATATATGGATATTTTCAGATTTCAGACCTTGTCAGTAGGGATAGACACGTTTTGACTAAGGTCAACTCACCTCTTCTTCTTTCCCAAATAAAGACTGAACAAAGTTCAATCTACTATTACAAGCCATATTTTCCAGACCTTTCCGTTTCTTCATAGCTCCTTGCTGAATGCCTTTTAATATTTTGCTCTCATTTTTGATGTCTGGGACTAGAAATGGAATTCCAGTGATGTTCTTGTCACTGCAGGGATAATACAGGTGAAGTATTGCCTCCCCACTTCTGAAGGATATTCCTCTAATCATCTAAGGATTACAGCTGCTGGTTTTAGTACAACTATGGAAAACATATTCTGATAGCTCCTGACAGTTTCATTCTGATTTTTATTTCCATGAACGCAAGGCATCCAGAAACAAATTATGCATCACAAAAAATGCATTATGAGATTTTTTTCTTGATGTTACATATGCCTATACAAGGCATTGAATTCTAATGCATTTACTATCTGAATGAGCTTTCCTAGAACGTACTAGCAAAAATAATCCTGTGCTGCTTACGGCTCATGGAAACAGGAAAATTAAACAGATTCCAGGCCATAAAACCTGTTCCCAGAAAGGACAAATGCCAGGCATACCTCCTGACTGGTCTCTGCACCTCCACAACGAATAAACCAAATACCAAAGGGTTTTGAAAGAACCAATTTGGCCTTGAGAATTTCAAGTGACAAGTCCACTGTCTGTGGTAAGTTCAGTCACCAGTCATACTTCATCAGCCTCACTGCCTGAAATTATATCCTGGACAAAGTCTTGATTTACCTGACTTCAACTATTACCATATGATTCTAATCCACTCCTTACAATATGATCAAAAAACTTTCAAGTTCCCCCTTCCCATCATGATTATTCCTGTACCATAAGCATACAGAAATTTTCTAGAGAAGCTTCTCTAGAAAATATCTACAGGTTTTTTTCTGAAGTCTTGAGTTTGATGAGTTCCCACAGTATTCAAGGCAAAATGTCTACAAACCAAGCATGGATTCTTTCACAGTGAGGAAAGTCAGAAAACCTTTTCAGTATCGATCTACCTCAAGCTGTAAACATCTGCAAGACACCTTGCTGCAAAGTTAAGGTTCACCAAGTTATAGGGCAAATTCACTTGGTGAATTTCCACATAAATGATTCTTGCCTTGCAGGCTTCCCAAACCAGGGAACACCTCAAGATGCTTTAAGCAGAGGGACAATGGGGATCCATTCCCAGTTTGCCAGAGTGCTTAAGAAGCAGATGACAAGACTTGAACATTTTACTAATAAAACCAGGAAGTCCTTGTATCAATTACAGTCCCAGAACTGGGATTTCAGGCAGCCAACAGCAACAATAACACTAATAGCTTCAATTTCTTTTCTTTGTTCCAGAGGCCTTCGGAGAATATTTATTTAAGAAATGGCATATATCTGGTTTCCATAACAACATTTTCTCCATGGTAATAAATATGAAAACAAACAAATTAACCCTGCAAGTCCTAGTGTTCTCAACGAGCCAGTTCTGTCCTCAGACAACTTTTTAAATTAGCATTTAAAGAATAGGCTGATTTTTTACTTGTCATGCATAAGGGTATATTTTTAATCCTTTGCTTGTGACTTTTCTGAATTTATTCAATTTTTTTCTCATAGAGATCAGACATATCAGTTCAATATATCTCCATTATCTACAGCATGTTGGGTGTTTCAAAATATCTTACTATACATAATGAGAAACACCATTTCTTACATTTCTTCTGTTCCTTGAGTAACTGAGCCACCTGGGCCATAGATTTTATTCCACTGACACAGTTAAGAAGATTTAGCACAACAGCCAGGGTGTCTAATGGTTCTGATTAGGTTCTAGTTCATTTTTAGAAATATTAAATGTACCACATTTAATGCAAGTACCAGAATTCCTGGTTCAGATATTTCTTACTGAAATAAAACTGGGTTAACAGAAGGTAGCATACAGCTGGTGTCAGAAGAATGACGTGTTCAGAAAAAAAAGTAATGGCTTTTCCTAATCTAGGCCTTTTTTAAAGAGAGACAAACTATTTATTTTTTCTAACAAGTGCATAACCATGTCATGTATACAACATCTAAGACTTAGAGTGTGCTGTTAGAAATGTTCCATATACGGTCATTGAAAGGACATTGGTTTAAATTTGGACTTTCAAAAATCTGATCCAAATTCCCAGATATTTCATAGCCATAATGGGCTCCATCCAACAGGATCCTGCAATGGGGTCCTATCTCTTTTTACCTACTGATTTCCAGACCTACCACAGAAGGGAATGATGGAAGGTGAATCCCAGATGTAAAATGCATCATTACTCCTGTGTTATACTGACCTTTGTTAAGAGGAAAGTAAGCAAGGAAACGAAAGAACCTTTTCTATCTTCAGTTTTCGAGTCAAGAAAATGCCCAGAGAAACTGATAATAATAGAGCAGCAGCTCCTTGGTTTAGGTTCTTAGAAATACCACATGGCGATGATTTTACAAGTAGTTTTTGCAGATGTTTACCTTGTTGTGAACTAGTGCCCTATTTAGTATCTGTCAAACAGAAGCTTATTTATGCACTTACAAACTTTTCCATGTGTTTCCCAGTGAAGCTTTTACAGAATATGTTCAGCTACATGAATAAGGCATCCAACAAGTAAAACACTGAGACCCTTCTACTCTCATTTGTGAAAGTGCTGCTGAGAGCAGTTTGCACATGGAAATGAGGAATAAAAGAATGAAACCGATAGTCACTGCAACCAAAACCTTCAAAATGCATTCAGAAAAGGAGCAGCAAAAGAAAAACCTATGTCAAAGAAAGATGTTAGCATCCACTTATGAATGGGTTGAATACACTAAGTGTGCATTAAAGGAAGAGAATCCAAGCACTTACACTCTCAAAGTAAAGTGAGATTCACATTCTGTTTTCCTCTTTTACTGATTGCCCCTTTCTAGAATAAACATTTACTTTGTCAGTCAAGAATGACATTAAATTACATCAGAATTGCAGCTTCCCTAGTAAATAGTTTCTAAAGGATGTAGAGACTGAATAAGGTATAAAACAGAGAAACTTCAAATCTGCTGATTCAAATCCATTGCTGAAAACCAATCAATCGTTGCTCGCAACTTGTCACTTTCTTTAGAATTCTGAGCAGAAAATATTCTCTTTGTTCAACTGAATACTTCCAATAGTATTCCATTGGCTTTCCTGGGGTCTTCCCTGCCATTTATTTCTCCTACTAGTTTAGTACTTATTTAATATTGATAACGGGAGTTCAGATACACTTTACACAAGTGCAGTGGTATGACATAGGCATCAAAACTTTATTAAGTACAAATTGTTTACATACAACTTTTATATATATCCTGTTTTGATTAAAAAAAAAAAAAAAAGTTTTAACTGCTGATTCTGTAAAACAGAAGGGGGAAAATACAAAGCAGTGACCTAAAGTGACCAGTGAATGCCATTATCATCATAGGGCATTGTAGCAATCATACCAAAAAAAATCAAGAAGAAAAAATATTCCTTTTGTATTTTAGAAAGCATAAGAGCACGTGTGCAGCCCCTGCTGTCCCTAGCACCACTGACGCATACAGCCTTTTTCTCTCATATTGCTAACAGGAATAGTCCAGCTCCTCTTGCGTAAAAAAAAATTAAAGAAGTATGTTATACATACACGAGATATATTTTTGTAACTTCTACTCATGCATTGTGCAAAAATAGAACTAAGTAAATATGTTTCCTGAAGTGGTAGGTTCCTCTGGAGAAACAGATCATGCTACAGACACAGTCCATGATGCACAAACCAGGGTAAAAGCTGTATTATTACACACCTTAGTCACCTCAAAGGATGGAAGAGAGCTGAGGGAAGGGAGAGCAACCTCAGATAAAGCCTGTTTACTATAGCACAACTAGACTAAGTACTAGTTTTCAAGATTTGGCTTTGTATAAGTAGATTTAATGTCATTTGTAAATAATTGAAATTACCTGTATAAACAATCCCCTATACTGTATGTTTATGAAGACTATTTTCAATCACACTCACTGTATGATTTCCTGGAATACTGAAAATAAAGGAGACTTCATAGAGTACAGTTTTCCTCTATATTTTCTCCTATTTAAAACCACCTACTAACCAGGAAGATGTAACCTTAGGAACTACTAGCACTTTGAAGGCAAACAAAGATAAATCCATTCTTCAATGCTTCTGGAAACAAACCATAATAAGGCCTTCATGCCATAATCCATTATGCATAATTGGCTTTGAGCATGTAGATGGATGAAACATTTCCTGATAGCTGTGCTGTTTTGTACTGAGACCAAACATACATTATACCATTCAAATCAGAAACATGTTACAACAGCTGATTTTGCTGGGAAAGCAGTGCTGCAAAAAGTTAACATCATGATCTGAATCTGGACAAAAATCATGATGGAATTTTCAATATTTCTAAGTACATTAAGGGTCACAACATTTTAATGGGAAGCAATAATTTTTTCCTACTACCTACTTCTACTTCAAAACAAGTTGTGGCACACCAGAAGAGCAGAGTGAAGAGAGCAGATGGTGAAAAATGCCCCCTTCAACCTCTGCACAACAGCTCAAAGTCTCAACTTAAGCACTCCAGAGAAGGCAAGGCACTTCAGCAGCTGCTAGTGAGCACAGAAGCTTTGTTATATATGTTGAGGTAATCCAAGGATCCTTTCATAAGCTATGTGAGCACAGATCTTCCAGCAATGCTGTTAACATAAAAGCCTTCTGATATACCTCCAGCTCAACCAGGTTGACAGATGTTTAATGTGTTGTACTCCCGGGTTAAGAATTCTTCATCCTTTACATTCGGGCACTAATACTGCTTAACTAAAGTTAAATAAAAATTCATTACAGTACCTGCATTTAATGCTTTGTGCACTATGCAACAGATAATTCTTGGTTTAGAAGAATTAATATACATTCAAATATCTTAAACACGTTTAAGATAACGTGCTGCCCTTCCCAGCTAGAAATATTTCAAACTTCTCTGCAATTCCTCCAACTATCAAATTTGCTAAGACTACTGTCCATATAGGAAAATTTAGAGCATTTTCATTTGAATAAAGCTCAGCATTAGCGTATGCAGTCCTCAGCCTGAAAATGAGGTTGCCAGGGGATTACAGTGTGCTATTCCAAGAGAAAAATCAAATAGTAATTCTACATGTTATATGTTTCTAATTATAATCGAGTATAAGCATAAAGGTCTAGTCATAAAAACATCTTTTCTTAAGGAGAAAGAACTGTGTAAGTAAGGATTTTTCTTATTCCCTAACAGCATGTATTACTAACTCCGTAATATAGGTATTGCTTTTAAAAAGCACAAAGCATATTCTTGTTATTATTTTCTGTTGATAAACTACCTACGGGATGTTTATTTTGATAGTGAGTGCATCAGTGTAATTCTCAGCCAACTGACCATAGTCGTAAGTCTCACCTTTGATTACAGCAGACTTTGAATCAGCTCTTCCACCCACTCACTCCTGTTTGTTAGCTCCACCTGCTATATTTCTCCTAATATTATTTTCCATTCTTGCAACTGGATGTGCACTGGACCTCTAGGACCACAAAGAATCCCACCAAAGTAATTTCTGTGAATAAATGCCTCTTCCACAGTTTACTCGGGAGCACTGCATTCATTCATCACTCAAAAGCTGAAATTTTGAATACATAAGAACAATATAATCTCCTCTGTCCCTTGACTGGATTAACACAGTTCTTCAAAAAAAAAAAAAAAGGTTGGAATAAAAAAGGTTGAAAACAACTGCCATCTGATGAAATGGAAGGATTATTCTATTTATAGTTATGAGGATTTTTTTCCCTTTTTTAAAGTTAGTCTCCTAACATGGGACTTGACTTTATTTCTCTGAATATTATTGAGAGTCAATACATTGTCAAAGTATCTTAGGAAGAAAAGCATACCAAAAAAAGAGGGGAAAATAATTCAGTCAATTCTAAATTGAGCAAACGTTAAATGTTTTGGCAGATATTCCCTCAGTTTAATTACAGAATGAGTCACGTTTAACTATCCTTCTGGGTTACAAATGGAGAGTTCCTTAAAAATGTATTCTCTGTGTATATATAACATATATACATAACTTACACTCTTATGAATGTATTTTTTCAATATAAAGCTGCTGATAATATCTGCTATTCACAAAATTAGAACAATGTTCTTTTGGATTCCTGAGACAAAGAACATGTGTTATCATGTAATGTGTTTTCCTTTCCAGAATAGAAAGACAAATCAGATTATTTTAGATAATACACTGAAACCAAGGAAAACTTGCACTGTTGTATTAAAACCTGGAATGTAATGACCGTAAAGAACATTTTAAATTCTTTGATGAAACTGTAGTAAGTGGTTTTCAGTTTTCAGTCTTTCTTTCCAGGGATCTATGGACTACTTGTTGAAGGAATCCACAATAAAAATAATTATGAAAGACAAATGTAAGTACAATTTTATTTTTTTTAATGGGCATTCAAAAACTGGCAGAGACTGAAACGCATTAATATTATTGACTTCTCTCAGATAAAAAAACAGTTTTTCAAAAATTAGTTTAAGAAGTTATGAAAAAAAAAAAAAAAAGCAGATTCCTTCCTCTCAAAAAAAACCCAAGGGTTTACTTCATAACCAAGAGATTATGAATGATATGGAGACTGACAGTGGGATACAGAGTCCTTCAAATCTTCAAACTGTGTGCTAGGAAATATAAACCAGGCCTTGTTCCAACACTGGAAGGTGACTTTTTCCTGCTATGAGACACAGAAGTCACTAAAGCAAAATGACTGTTAAGTTTCAACACAAAGGTCTGGGCAACAGCAGCTCTGAAGAGAATATGACTTTATGCAGAGAACATGGAAGAGAAATACTGCCTATACATGTGAATTCAACCATAAACTGTCTGCCTGTCATGTTTTAATCTTTATACTTGTAGGTATTAGAAGTAAATCAACACCCTAAATTTACTGCTACTAAATGTACACACCTTCTATTGTTTAGACACTACAGTGAAATACAAAAATTACCAGGCTTAAAGCTATCAGCTGAGCTCAACTGACAGAGATACATCCCTTCCACATGCACCGGTATGAACAATTTTTTGCATTATAATAGGAAATGCAGTGAGATGAGTTGGTTTTCATCCTGCTATAGTGCACACCGACTGAACATTTTTCTAATTCTTCCTAATAAGCCTCATGTTTTCGTCACCTAAAATGTAACTCACTGAAATTGCAGTGCTGAGGATGTGTTTGCTTGAACGGGTCCACTGGAAACACTTGCACCCATTTCTGCAGGTAAACCTGACCCTGTGAGTTTCCTGGCAGAGTCAAGATTCATGAGTTACATTTTTAGAAGGGGTATTACTCACTTGGGCTTTTCTGCTTTCATTTATTAATGAGGTAGCATTCTATCTTTGTACCTTCATTTCCATCCTATGAATTAATCATAAAGTGTTATCAATACGAATGCTCTCAATGTTTTGCTAGTTTAGGTATAATTTCAACACCCATCATTACATTCAGTTATCAATAAATTAATTCTGTGCAACAGCTGTATTCCACCTACAATAGTGGGCAAGTACTCTAGGGAAGACAACTGCAGAAGTCTAGGTATTTCACAGCAAGAAATAATATGAATGGGTTTAGTCTTTTGCTGTTCATAAGGCAAATAAGAATTATATGTTGAGCCCTAAAATGACTTGCTGATATCACAAATGTGTTTAGTTTTGACAGGGCAGGCATCTTGGTCTTATGTTATAATTTTTCTGCAGTATTCTAGTAACTTGCTGAGTTACTGCAGTTTCTGCAGTATTCTAGTAATGTAATGATCCCTACAGGTGCTGAGAATGCAGATTGTGGTGGGGGAAGCAATGCATTGCTTTCTGTGGAAGCACAAAGAGCCTGGCAGTCCTGGGGTTTATGATTACATTGTCTCCAGAAGCGATCATGGATCCCATCTCAGTACTGCTACTTCTGCATGATGGTAGTGCCTACCACGTACCAGCATTTCAGTGGCTACCCCTGGGTGTGACCCAAATACAGTGAGCCCAACACCTCTTCCAAAGGCAGGAGATACTGTTCTTCGGCAGTTTTTGTTGAACTATGAACAAGAGCCACAGAAAGTGCTTTTTATGCTGCAGTTAAAGAATCTCCTTCAAAAAACTACAGTGGACTAAAACCAGGCACTCTCTGGTTAAAAAAACAAAACAAAACAACAACAACAACAAAAACACAAACCCAACCCAAAAAAAAACCCCACAACACTTTTTTTTTTTTTCCCACAATTGAATACTTAATACAAACTGAAAGGAAAGTCTGAAAACAAATTAAATGAGAAAGAATTTTTAAGGGGTATCATTTTTTGCCTAGATGGTTATTTAAATCAGGTCCTTTGCCTAATTATTATATTTGTATTTTTGTACTTCCATTCTCACAAGCTCCTATTATGCATAGAAAACTTACCATGACAATTTGTTGCCTCCAGTTTCAAATTATTTGTCAGAAGAGATGACAGTCAAACTCAATGCACTAGAGTGCACTACTCTACTCTCTTGTACAACAGGGATAAAATGTGCCCAGTGAATCCTTTTGAACACAGAGGAGTAAGCACGTAAGTCTTGTACAACTGACAAATATTAGAGCCAGAAAGGGCACACTGCATGTAATACCCCTGAAAAAGGGAGTGATACTGTGAGCACAGGCGTGCTTCCACGAAGTATTAAGAGAACTCCTATAAACTTCAAGGTGGGTAGTTTTCATTACGTGGTGATGTAATGAAATGACCTGAAATGACTTTCTAGCTATATCATCTTATGATTAGATCTTTAAATCATGGAGCACCATTTTTCTACCTTCTGCCTGTATCAGTCTATGTTTAACGATATGTCAAGCAGGAAAGGGTAGGTTCTACACAATCCCTAATTTACTGCTTGGATCTACCCCTTTACCCAACAGTTCAGAAAATGAGACCAGAAAATATGGTTTAACCATAAGACAAAACTGATGTAGAATTATAGAAATCTTTGTCTGTATCTGGCATGGAACCTGGAGAAGACAGTTGCATTATTTTGCATTCAGATTTAGCTGTCTCTAGTACAGCAATACTTAATTCACATGGTTACAGTGAAGTTTGATGAGTACAAGGCACTTGGAAGTCCTTGGATGAAAGACAGTATATACATGTCATTCAACAGCACTTGAATTATTAGTAACTCAGTATTCACAAGTCATAAAATAAAGACTTGGTTGCTGTCAGTTCTAATTAATTTGCTAGGAAATAAAATAGTTCAGATAAGCAGAGAGAGAAAAACAGTAAAAACATTAAGAAAAAAAGCCTGATTTCTAAAAACTGAGCACTGCATCTTTTATTACAAAACTTAGGGATGGAAATACTATTCTGACTTTACTGATAATTACTGAAGAAAGAGATCATCTGTGAAACATTCCTGTTGAACACCTTTTCTAGTTATAAAAAATACCCTCACTATTCCTACTAACTGACTCCTTGCAGCAATATCTGCAAAGAGATCAAAGAATGAGCTGGCAGTGGAAGCAAAATGGCTCCATCCAATATTTGGATTCATTCTTCTCATTTTAGGGAAGATGGATGAGAAAATTGGCAATGTGTGCTATTTGAATCCATGCCAAAAAGCACTGTCCATCTAGCATAATTGATCCAGAAATTACAGTCAGAAACTAAAACCTAAATACGAGTAATAAATCTGTGTATCAGCATCACAGTGATGTGGCATCATACAGTGTTAGGCATGAGAAATATTTCTTATCTTTTTACAGACCAACTTGTCAGCAGTGTCCCAGACATGAGGATTTCATACTCTGATTTTGGTTTTAGCTAGAATGAACATACACACATGCATAGAACTTTGTGACAGATACGGGCAGAGGAGAATCGAAATATTTTAATCTTATAGTTGTTTTTCTGACTAGAGTATAAGAGTATATTTTTTCCTGTCGATGATATCAGAGCTAACATATCATAAGGCTCAAAGCGACTGGGGAGGGGGAAGAGAGAGAGAGTCCTGCTTTCCATTCATAAAAGAAAAAGAGAAAACTCTGCTTTCCATTCATAAATGCTTTGTTCTAAAAGGACTGCATGTAACATAAATTAGTATCATTTAGTATTCATTAAGTGGTTAATAAGATATATTATACATAAATTATGATCAAAAATTTAGATGACTATCAAGAGGCTAGCTACCTATATGTCAGAAAGATTTGTGCCTAGTATCTTACATTTTAAAATTTTAAAGATAAAAAACAATACATTATGGACTGCTAACTGTAAAATGGAGTGGTGAAGCATTCTAAGTCAGCTGCACACTTGTTCATCATTTAGCTTTCACTCCTCCTTGGTAGCTTTGTTCCTGTAGTGATGTCTGAATGGTAATCACTCACAGTACCAGATTGTCAACGGCATTCCAAGACTATGGTAAGACAAGACCAGTCACGTAACAAAACCTCTTCTTTCCCCCTTTTCTACGGTCTCTGAAGTAAAGAAATCCAGGCAACAGACCACAAAGACCTCAATGACTGGCAAACTAAGATTGCAGGCAGATCTCTACCATGCAGTTTGGATGGTGCCTGTATCTATTCAGTGCATGAAGGTTGCAAAAGGCACAGAAAACAATCTTGGAAGCATTACTTATTATCCGCACACTTCATGTGGGTCCCCTTTCTTAGAACATCTCTGAAATTCTTGTTAAGTAAACCTCCCACTGAAGCATATGGGAGTTAGAGAAGAAGGACTGTGCTCAAATCATTGCTGGAGTGCTGGAATTAACAGGCTTCTAGGTACTCTGCTCCTATACCTGACACAGCAAGGCCACACGGTAAGGAGTATGCACTGAATGCTGTAAATACAGAGACTAAGAACAGGAAATAGATGAGCATCTTCTATCCCTGCATACATCAGGCTGAAGGGATGCATGGTTTTTTTTCCTGAACATGCTCTGCATTTATCATTAAATAGGTTAATGTAATCATTCATGGTTCAGAGTATTCATTTCCATGAACTGAAAGTTAGCAGTTCACCCTGACTTCTGTCTCCATCTGATGAATTACCTTGTCTGCAGTGCCTGAACTATAAATAAACACAACATCTGTTGGAATGCTAGGTGAAAGTCTGGATGAATATATCACTCTCCAGAAATTTCCAAAGCTACTAAGGCTCTTTCCACTGCTTCTGTCCTTTCCCTTCCTCTGTCATGCATACATCCATCCTCCTTCCCATGTAGGGGGAATAGTTTTAGTATTGATGCTTTCACCTTTCAGTTTCTTAAAGGCGTAACTTCAATCAGGACAGCTGAGGGGGCTAGCAGTGGTGGCGAGAGCTAGTGCTCTGTATTCTAAAGGACAGAAAGTTTGGTTACTGCTTCCTCAAAAAGATTACTAATGTTTTCTAACATCTATGTTTGGTAAGAGCATTAATAAATTAAAAAGAAAAAAAGTGGGTACGTAAGATAGCAATTTGTGCTCAGTCCTTTGGCAGCAGTAAAGAAAATAAAAACAGATTTGGCAGGCTCTCCTTGTCTTGTTAGGCTTGGATTTCTTATATCTCCTTTTTCCAGTACTCTGCCTTGCAGATTAAATAGGAAGACTCTCACAATTTGAGAAGACAACTGTTAGGTTTCCACAGGGATTGCAGTTTGTCTCTTGCAAGCTCACATTTTCCTCAGTAAAATATGGGACTTAATCAGATTAAATATCTGTGTTTATAAAGGGAAGAGTTGTAGCCAGAAAGTGCCTGATCCCAAACATCAGCTTTCATCAGGCACTGCAGCATCACCTTTTGACAGAAATATTTTTGTTTTAAGAGCATCATTAAGAACATCGGGTGGTCATTTTTATAATCTATCATGAATCAGGACAGACCCTTTGATGAGGAATTACTTCAGTTACAGATTCAGGCAGAAAAAGAAGTTATGCAGCCACTTAGTTTTTTTGGCCTTTGATGCTTTATTGAAGAAGTGCAGTTTTAAAGTGCAGCCCAGCTACCCAGGTAGTATAAATTCATTCCTTCTCTTTCTTTCTGAAAGAAGATATGACATTTCAAAAACCTCTGGTTAATAACTGTTGTTGCTTACTAACCCTTTGTAGACATTTAACCTTCTAAAGCTTTTGATATATGGAATAGAAACCAAAGTTGTCTTCACTGTTGGATCATGTCACGCTATATTTTTCCTGCTCTTCCGTGATGATCAATAATTTTCCCATCTCATCAGGCCATGTCATACTTCTTCAGAGACACAGTCCTATCTCTGAACTTTCTAACTTCCATGACTGCTTGTGTTGATCCCCAAAATCAGATAGATTAATTCTGCATGTGAGTTAATACACTAGAATTCTCTCAGGATCAGCAACAGCAGCTACAGTTGCATACAGCAGCAGAGAAAGTGGAGGCAGAGATAAGAACTGAAAAAAACTGCTACCCAACAAGAGATGGTAGATAAAACAGGATTCAGAATCCAAGTACCATCTTCTTGGGCTGCCCATGCCCTCTTACGTTACAGGTGGAGGACTGTATTTCCTCATTAAACATTTTGAGGAAGTTAATGAAATATCTCACAATTGGGATATTTTCAAGTTCCAGTACATCAAAAAAATTTTCTATCTGCATACAAACAAACACACTTAACATAATTGTCCACAGAAGACTCAATTCACACAAACCAAGTTTTTCAGCCAACCTATGTTGTGGGGTAAAAATTGGCTAGGGTGTTCCTGAGAAAGTAGAGGACTCATGAATATCAATTGAAAATTCAATTAGCAAAGCTTACTTTTAAATAAATATTTTTCCCCAATGATTTTTTTTTCTTTAATATGTTCAGACTGTAGATAACAAATACTGAAAAATGATAAAAAATAATAACACTATCCAGGATTGTATCAAAGTATAATACAAGAACACATTTCCTCATTAGGAATTTTAAATTACATGCACATTTTTTCCTCTTTACTGGGGAACTTAATATGTAACTTTGACATACACTCCACAGACCTATTCCAACTGTTAAACTTAAAAAAAAGCTAACGAGGGAAGAATTATTTATAGCTTAGCCTTTGGCAGTAGAATTCTAGACAATTTTTGAATCAAGCTTTATAA